>NW_019154146.1:13391163-13648169 GCF_002288905.1 Enhydra lutris kenyoni | reverse complement strand
TTCTTCTTTAAATGTTTGGTAGAATTCCCCCGGGAAGCCATCTGGCCCTTCTTTATTCCTTTTTTTAATGAACATTGAATACTATTCTTTTATAGATTACTTTTTTAATACTAACATGCCATATAAGGTTTCCATCTTAAATTACCTAAGTGTTTTTGTGCTCTAAATTACTTAGTATCTCTCCATTAGTCTTGAGCATAACTGCAGCTTACATGCTTTTTACTCAAATTAATATAATTCTATTTTTTAAAATGTATTTATTTATTTGAGAGAAAGAGAGTACACTCTAGTCGGGGGAAAAACAAAGGGATAGAAGCAGACTCCCTACCAAGCAAGGAACCTACCCTCCTTTTGATCCCCTCACAGCCCAGATCATGACCTGAGCCAAAAGAAAGAATGATACATTCAACCAACTGAGCCACCGGGGCTCCAATATAATTCTATTTTAGTTACATTGTTTTTAGAGGATTTTGTCTATATTTTTTGTCACCTTAGCTCAGTATGTGTTATAGCTTTGACCCAGAAAAATAAGTGCCCTTTAGGCTGTGTTGCACTTTGAATATTAAGGAACCAAAATTAGGAATTCCTTAGCGAAGAAATCCACTTTTAACATGTTAAGTACAATAAATAAAGGTTACAATATGCATTTTCATTATCTTTTTAATCATTAACCAAGCATGTTGCCATATGGTTTCACTTATTTGTGGAGCATAAGGAGTAATACGGAGGACATGGGAAGATGGAGAGGAGAAGGGAGTTGGGGGAAACCGGAGGGGGAGATGAACCATGAGAGACTGTGGACTCTGAGAAACAAACTGAAGGTTTGGAGGGGAGGAGGGTGGTAGGTTGGGTGATCCTGGTGGTGGGTATTAAGCAGGGCACGTATTGCATGGAGAACTGTGTGTGGTGCATAAACAATGAATTCTGGAACACTGAAAAGAATTTTTAAAAAATAAATAAAAATTTTAAAAAAAGAAAAAGGAAAAAAAATCAAGCATGTGGTTGAAATACAACTATAGACAACTACTCGAGAAATCCTAATGTAATCCCATTGGGTATAAGCAGATCAAATGGAGTCATTCCATTTTATTTCAGTTATCTAGTACTTACCATGCTTCGTCAACTATTTGCAGAACTGACATGTGAAGATAAATGCAATCAAACCTGTAGAAATAGAAAACAGTATGTTAAAATTTAAAGAATTGGATAAATGTAACTTTTTGCTCTTTGAAACAAGATTCGTTTAAGTAAAAAGAGAAGTGAATTATAAAGAGTGGCTTTCTTAAAGATTAATAATATTTAACCCATAGACAGATCTAAGAATGAGCAAACTATGAAATCAATCAGAATTGTCCTTGTCACTTTTTCCCTTTGCAAAACAAATGACATGGAGCTCCTCTATTCTTCTGCACTGTTCTGCAACACTGGTTTCTGTTCATATATTCTAACTGGACTCACTTCTCTTAAAATATCTGTCCTCTAAAAACTTATTCATTTCATCATAGTTTGATTTCTGGCATTTAGACCAAAGTAAAGGCAATAAAATATTACCATCCTCACAAAACACTGTACTTTAGTAGTCCCTTACTGCTCTTGGGTCCTGAAATACCTATCATAGCTTGAATGTAATGATCATTGGATAAATTTATTTTATAAATCATATTAAATTATTTTTTAAAAAATTCATATGTATATTTTAACCACTTGAGATAACATGGTAAGCTGTGCTGAGAAGACAATATTTATTACATTTTGGTTGAAGCAAAACATGAAAATCATTCAATTATTCTTCTAGCTTATAATGGTTTATATGAAAACCATTGTGTAACTGAACTGTGCTACTATCTTATCATGGACCAAAATGCAAATGAAATGAGTAAACAATAAGTTATCTGAAATCCCTGTTCCCTAAGGACAGTCTAAGTAAACCCAGAACCCCAGAATAATTATTTGTGTCTCCTTTCACTCTTAAATAAGTCCCAAATTGGATGACAGATTATATAGTCTCCAATATTTTCAACTGGAGTTGAAAAATACTTATGATAAATGACAGCAGATTCAGGAAAGTCACATATGTTGCACTTTAAATAAAGTTTATTTTTCAAATAGAATGAAAAATGTGTTAAAAAATAGTTTCTCAAGGCATCTGGGTGGCTCAGACGGTTAAGTGTCCAACTTCTGCTTTTAACTCAGGTTTGATCTCAGGTCAGGGTCATGAGATGGAACCCCACAACCACTCTGCCCTGGGCATGGGGCCTACCTAAGATTCTCTCTCTCCACCTGTCCCTTCCCTCCATTGGTGCATGCACACTGTCTTTATTAGTAGTAGTAAAAATAATAATTTCTCATATCCAAACTTTTGACCACTCAGAGTAAAACATATCTGGCTAATTTATGAATGAAGTTTGTAAAACCAAACTTTGATGCATATTTAACAAAATATGGCTTCATTTGTCATCCAGGTCAAAGGATAGAGTGAAATTACATGCCTAAGTCTTTTATGAAAATGTTTGATATATTTATTACCACCACATATAGATGAGACAGTTACTGATGACAGAGTATCTGTTGCTTATTAGATAATTAGAAAATAAAATTCAAGCAGAAATGACAAAATCTAAATCGTAGTATAATTTCTGTAGTTTATGATGGCTATTATGTCTACTTAGTTTATCTCACTTAAAATCCATGGCACTGAGGAGACCATGAAAATTTTGTTTATGGAAATTGAGTTGTTTAGTTGTCATCAATTTATTCAACAGATATTTAATAAGCACCCATGACCTCAAAGAAGTGTAAGCTGTAAGAGCAACTGAGAAAAAAATGCATTTATACCACACATTCTACAGTCTACAAATATTCATTCTTTCTACAAATTCACTCTATACAAATATTTATTGAGTCACTAAAATGTGCCAGGCTAGGGTTAGGTTAGGGGTTAGGGTCTAGATGCTTAAGATATTTCAGTGACTAAAAGTCAAAACATTTTTGTCCTTGGGAAGCTTACACTTTATAGATAATAATTTTTTTAAAAAGTAAATTGTATGTTATGTTGGAAAATAGAGTAGTGTAAGAGAGACTGGGAGTGCAGCAGAAGTTTCCATTTTAAGGAAGTCTCACCAAGAAGATATAGGAGTTGTAAAAATATATATAATTGATTTTTCAGTACTCTTCAGATTTTATGTTTGGATTGCTCTGTGCAAAGGGGTTCTAGTCATTCAAATAAAGGAGATTAAAAGAAGAAGTGATTTGGGTGCATATGTTGCCAACAGCTGTGACACATTTAACTCAATTCTGTCTGACACTTTCTACCAGGAGATAGAGTCCGATCCCACAGGTTAAGGGTTCTGTTTTATAAGACTGCTCCCAGACACCTTTCAGATGCAGATGGCAAGTTCAGGCTGTTACCTGTGCTCCTAGCTATAAATCGAAGGGCCCCATGAACCCCTCTTGGGTCCAGTTAATTTTCTAAAGTGGCTCACAGAACTCAGAGAAATATTACTTTCTAGATCTCCAGTTTATTATAAAATGATTTAACTTAGAAAAAGTCACATGGAAAAGATGCATAGAGCAAGTTATACGGAAGGGGCTCTGAGCTTCCCTACCTGTTCTGGGTGCGTTACTCTCCCATCATCTCCTGTTCACCAACCTGGAGTCTCCTAATCCCAATCCTGTAATCACTAGGTTGGTTTCCCTGGCAACCATTCCTCCTCCTTAGTGACTTTCTAATTGTCACAATATTAACATAAACAGGTATGGTTGAAAGAGGCTTGTTATAAATAACAAAAAACATCCATTTCACTTGTATTGCTCTGGAGCTATTTCAGGAACAGGGAACAAAACTAAGTATTATAACAAACAAGGTTTCTCTGGCTCTTGTATTGAAAATTGGGAGGGTTTTAAGACCTGTGCCTGGAACCATGATGAGGACCAATTATATATTCCTAATTATAAATCACAGTATCACACAAGGATATTCTAGGTTTCTAATCCTTCTTAGTTTTTTGTTTGAGTTGTGAATGAACAGGCCAGTATCCCAGATAAGGAACATAAAGGAAGGAATAGATTTCAAAGATGCACACAGGCAATGAATATGTGGCCAACAGAGGGTATGAAGATGAAAAGGTGGACAGGGCTAGAGAAAGAACCTCAAATCAAAATTCAGTACTTGAATAAACACAGGTAGAAGGAGAGGAAACAACTACAACAATAATTTAAAAACAAACAAAAAAAGACAGTTAAATAGGAAGAGAATGAAGATTTAATTCTATGGTACAAATCAAGGAAAGAGAGAGCTGGAAGAAGAGAATTACCAAAATGGGCAAAGCATCAAAAATAAATAAAATAAAATAAAGTAAAATGATAAAAACTGATCTATTGGCTTTAGTACAAGGAAGATCATTTGCACTGGTGGCAGTAGTAGTTTCAGTGGACTTAAGGTAGAAGCAAAATGACAATAAATTGTGATTAAGAAGAAAGTAGGAGAGTGACGATAACAAATGTAGATTATTCTTTCCAAAGACCTACCATGAAGGCAGATCTAAAAAAATCGTAAAGGAAGCTAAAAAATAGTAGTAAAAATAAAAGCTAAAAAATAAAGTAGTATACAAATAAAAATGAAAAACTACTAAAAAAATAGAAGAGGCATAAAGTGTATGTGTGTGTTTGGGGGTTGTAAATACGTAAAGAGGGAGGTAGAGAGAAAGAATGGAAAGTGGAGGGAAGGAAAATAATTACGCTGATTGGAAAGAATCAGGTGATGAATTAAAATATTAAAGAGAAGAAATGAAAGAATGAAATAAGGTCTCAGTGAAGGTAGGGGAAAAGGAATTCTTTGGGACTGGAGGAGAAAAAAAGGGGAAAATATGTTCAAATAAAAATAAATTTAGCGGGGGGACACCTGGGTGGCTCAGTTGATTAAGCAGCTGCCTTCGGCTCAGGTCATGATCCCAGCGTCCTGGGATTGAGTCCCACATCGGGCTCCTTGCTCATCCGGGAACCTGCTTCTCCCTCTGCCTCTGCCTGCCACTCTGTCTGCCTGTGCTCGCTCTCTCTCCCTCTCTCTCTCTGACAAATAAATAAATAAAATATTAAAAAATAAATAAATAAATAAATTTAGCGGGGAAGAGGTGAGGAGCATACTGTGACTTTTCCATTGAGCTTTTATATCTTGTTGAAAATGAGGAAAAAGAAAAAAATACTTAGATGAGCCACACTAGAAAATTGAAAAAACAAAAATATGACAACAGTTAAGATTAATTAAACAATACTAAAGTTCAGACTAAGCTGTAGAGCCCTAACTTTATTTTAGCAGTACTCACCTGCCGTACTATTTGGATTTTTCCAGCAGTGGTTGCAGAGCAGCCAACGTGCAGAAACCAAGAGCATGGGTTCGTGGAACAACTCACAGAAGAGAAAGTGGAATGGGCTATGACAGTTTGTCTGACAATATAACTGCCCCAAGAGCTCTTTACCCAGAGCCAAGCCATGGGGACCCTATGAAGAGGCCTTCCAGGGTCAGCAAATGTCTCCTGGATTTGCTTTTAATTTCCAATTTTATTTCATCCCGTTTCAACTCCATACTCTGCATCCTGATAGTCTAGCATGCCTAACTACGGTTTCTACCCCCACCCTCAGAAAATAGGCCCAGGTTCAATATCTAGGCTTTGTCTTATCAGGGTGGCAGTCTAGGCAAGGATTCACAGAGCAGCCCAGCTGGTCCACTATGCCCAACCGTCTTGAACTGAAGTCATGTGTCCTAAACATTGGGTAGAAAATACTGAAAGCCACTAATAGTATATTTTCCACCATGAACAATAGGTACACAAAGCCAGAATGTGACTATAAAGTATCTTTCTGTTATAACTCGTTCAGAAGAACATATAGACACTTTGGGACAAGTAGCATACTTCCCGATGTAAAGCATAATATTAGTAGTTTGTCAAGCAAAAATTGCACAGGGAAAGTTAAACAGGTGAGGAATAAACCTTATTTAAGACTATTGCAAGAGGGGAGAAGGACCAGAACGCAATCTGAAGTCAACACAGCCAAAACAAAAGGCTAGTGTTTTAAAACGCCAGAGTGAGCCAGAGTGAGAGCCATCTGTGTTTGCTAATCCTTGAAGGCCAGAATATTGGCTCATTTGTTTTTTGTGCTACTAACAGCTGTGTTACTAACAGAATGCCTTGGAAACATTCCCATATTAGGAACATGGTATGTGTTCAGTGGGTTGAATTAAATGGAATTGCAGTGTTGGCCAGATAAAGATGCAGTTACATTAGACTCCATAATTTCAGGGCTTATGACATTAAGTTTCTTACTCAGTACAAGTCAGATTAGACCATTGTCCTATGCAGATGTACACCAGAGAGTGACTCTGCAATCCAGATCCCTATCATCCTGTGATGCCACCAGCCTCAGCATAGCCTTCAGGGCCATGGCGACTAGAGAAGAGAAAATGTGAGAGATCAAGCAGGATTTCATATGGATAGGCAAATATATCACTTTCACTTCCCATCTGTTGACAAGAGCCTAGCTGGTACCAGCTGAAATGCAGTGTCTCAAAAATGTAGTCTTACGTGCCCCGAAGAATGAAATTAATATTAAGCACCTTATGACCATAGCGTATTTTATGATTTCAGTCAGCATCTCAGCCTGTATTGGGACTTTACAGGCCTGTCTGGGTCTGCATTAAAGCAGTAGTTCCTCAAATGGAAACTATCCTCATGAGATTCCCTTAGAAGTAAAATGTCACGGTCAAATGAGTTTGAGATCAATGTAGACTATTTTTTTTTCCCATAAGGACTTACCATGCACTTTAGTAAATTAAACTCTGAGAAGTCATATGGTTAAAAAAAAACAAAAACAAAAATGTTTAATTTTGTTTATCCCAAAGTTTCCCAATTTTTTAAAAGATTGTTTTGCCTTATTTTTATGAATCATTACATCAGACTTAACTATTATTCTGCGGAACAAATTCTGAGAGCAGATTCCCAGAGGGTAAGATTTTAATTTTGCCTCAACCTTAGAAGATAAGAATAAATTAAAAAAAAAATGCATCCTCATCATATCAATCTGTATAATTTTTAAGAACTTTTCCCCTTCTACATGTATTACTTCCAGTCTTTTCCACATTTACCCCCACTAGAATATAAGCCCAGGATAGTGGGAATTTTGTTGACTTTTTCCTTGCAGCTATTTGCTGGGTAAATGAAGGAATGAACCATTATGTAATCTACTGATCTTTCCGTCCAAGGTGTGAATTCCCAAGTTGTGGTTCTTAACCAACCAAAATATTATTGGGAGCCTTAACAGGTGATTTATGCATCTTGATATCCTGGCACTGGAGGATGGCCATCTTCCCAATATATCTAACCACTTTTATTTTGAGAACCCTAGGTTCCTTATGCATACAAAACCCCAAGGTCTACAGCCCACATGCTCTCACATACACATAGTAGCACATAAACACGTTTCTGATATATATTCTAAGGTGATCCCAGGGTCCCGGGATCATGACCTGAGGTAAAGGCAGACACTTAATGACTGAGCCACCCAGGTGCCTCTGCAAGTCATTAAACATTCTTGCGATAGTTTTGAAAGATGTATTATTTCCTATATTGATGTTCATAGATATGCACTATTGATACTGAATTTAATAAAATTTGAAGAAACATATGAGGAACTACCGTTTTCTTAAATTCTGGTGACACCTAATAAAAACCATATGCATGCATAATAAGAGTATGCGGTCTAAATGATCACTATTTGAAAGGATTATTGAGTTCATAGAATCAAATGGATTTTGCGAAAATTTCTTTTTTTAATTGCTGATAGATCTTTTTATTTTACCCCAAGAAATGGGGGCCTTTATTAGATATGAAGGGGTTTTCCCCCCTAAAGCATTAGAGGAAACATTCATTCTGACATTAAATAATGTGGTTTTTGTATTACCACTCATTTGAAGGTTTGTAAAAATGCTATTATGTATATAAAGATTTATTTTTCCTTCCAAAGGCCAATGAATCCAGAACCTGGAGAATATGAATTAATTTTAGGGATTTTACTAAAGACTATTAACATATGCCTTGTTACTTCCAGGATTCATTCTGTATCTGAGGCAGCATTAAATACCAGATGATTTCTCTTCATAGATCCAGTAAGAAGTAACAAGGAAAAAAGTAGAAAAAAAAAGAAGCAGAAACTGGAGTTGTTTGAGGCACTCCTTGCATTCAGTGAAAAGTCCCAAATGTCCTGCTTCCCCCTCTCTCACTTCCCCTGCTTGTATTTTCTCTCTCGCTGTCTCTCTCTCTCTCTCTCTCTCTCTGTCAAATAAATAAATAAAATCTTTAAAAAAGAAGAAGAAGAATTTAATGACTTGCTATGAAATTAGGTAAAGAGATACTCTGCTTCTCTCCATGGGTGCTAGTAATAGAAATGAATCCCCAGAGACCTTAAAATAAAAATATCAGCTAGAAATAGGTAAGTACAGAGCATCATGTCCTTAACAAAAGAAAACTGAATGGTTCCTTAGGATAAGATAAATAAAGATTATAAATATTTTAAGGAAATAAAATTATTATCTTTCTCCTATCACTGGCAAGATGTCATGAAAGCAAAACAAACTAACTAACAGAAAACGTGAGATAGCAAAGCAAAGCAGCGTATGTCACATGGATAAAGTCAGCAAGACAAGTAATACAAACTTATCACAAACAAGTAAACTAAACAGAGTATTATCTCCATGTACTCAAGATACAGGGCACTAAACAGCTATAAAATTAAAGACAATTAACATTTAGGAGAAAGTAGTAGCCCTCCATCTATATTTGATGCATTATTATAGGAAGACCATCTACCGTGGCTTCTACTGTTTCTCTAAATACTTTGTTTTCATGGATTCTGAAATTGATAAGTTTTCACTGTACTCTGTAATTTCATTGATTATCACTAAAGAAGTTTAAAATCCTGCTTTTTTTTTTTTTAACAATTAGCAAGTGTTTAGAAACTTGTTCCCATTTTTTGCCCATCATTTGGACCAGTGTCTAATCTGCCACTTTACAATGTGAATATTTTTTTTTACTGTGTTTATGAAGGAAATTTAGAAAAAACTATTCAAACCTTAATACAACCTTTTTTTTTTTTTTTACTGTAAGGAGAAATTAGGCCAATTTAATCTTTTGTTCAGACTTCCAAAGAGAACAGTGGAACCTTATAGTAGACACTGAATTGCTTGCCCCAAATCATTCAGAGTCCCCTTCTCCTCTACATTCCTCTGCTACCCACATGGGAAAATTGTACTACTCACTTGTCCAGCTGTCTTGCAGCTAAGAGTGGCCATGTGATCTCGTTCCAGCCAGTGAATATAAAAGGAAGATACAGAGGGGTATTATAGGAGAGCTCTTTTCAAGGGATACACTTAGCTAGAATGCTGCTTTGGTTTTGTACTTTGTGTCTTTTTCCTTCTCTATTTTTCTACCTTGTTTGTGGCTGGGATTACTGGAGAAGCAGCAACTACCTTACCATCCTGAAGAATACAATATATTAACTATTATAAGTCTTGGAGCATGAAAATAGAAGGTTGATTCTTTTCAGTATTGCTGTCCAAACCAAATTTAGTTAAACTTACACTTTGTTACATGAAACAAACATTCACCAGTTATACTGATTATAAGCAGGTTTTAGTTGTTTGCTATAGAACTGATTTCTGATTGGTAATTTTTAATTTTATCTATTTTTATTTGAAGTTTACAAAACACTCTTCTGGGTAAATTATTTCTAAATGTATTTTTCAATAAAACATTTATCAATTTATTAAATTACATCTGATTTTACCAAATATAACTTCTCCCATTTTGAGTAAATTTTAGGAATTTTTTTTTCTGCATAGTTAAATTTTCTTGGGTTGAAGTTTGAACTGTGTGCCGTTTTAAGAATAATCTGTCTTATTTTTCCCTCATTTTGATCAATCCTAAGTTTTCATTTGTTCATTATAATAGTTTTTATCTTTGACAATAAAGTTTCATCAGTAATATTGTCTGCATTGTTAGTCATTGTTGTTTTATATCAGGTGATTTTTTTAATATTGATTTTTTTATGGTCTAACAAGTATGTTAGATAATACTCATAATGCATGTTCAGACTTCAGTTACCATCCAGCTGTAAAAACTGTAAGTATTTTCTTTTATCCTTTATTTAATTACTGATAATTTCATGTATTGTAAATACTACACATAAACAACATATAAAGAATACATTTCATTTTACAAATGAAAGTACATCTTAAGTAGAACTCAGGGGAACAATCAATTCTTTCATAGTTTCTCCCAGAAAAATGAAAATAATAACTCTAGTCATGAGAGAGAAAGTAAACAAAACACTTTATTACCATAAATACAAAGGAAATTATAAAAACAAAAAATGAAATACAAAGCAAGTGCAGCGTGTTAAAAATGCTTTTGTAAAATATGTTTTCTTAGTTCCAAGATTTTATTATCATAAACTGTTTAGCATATAGATTAACATATTGATATTAGCATATATTATATTTCTCATGTTTTGCTACTAATAATGTAAATGTTGAATCATGATTTCCGCTGTCAAAATATTACACACTGTAAGAACGCACTGCCCACAACCACATGAAACAAAATGGTTATATCTCACATGTAACATATTGAGCACAAAAGTGAGATACAACAGAAGCATCAGGACCCAATTTTTATGAAATTCAGTAATAGACAAAACTAATGTATGGCTCTAGAAATCAAAATAGTAGTTCTTACTGATAGACAATATTGAATGAGAAAAAACGTAGGAAGCCATTTGGGGTGCTAGAAGTGGTCTACTTGATCTGGATTGTTGACACATGAACAAACATATGAACAGTTCACCCAGCTCTACTATGATAAATGCACTTTGCATTTTTTTTCCATATACAAGTTATTCCTCCATGTAAGGAACCAAAGAAAGAACTGCTGAGTTATCATTAAAAAAAAAAAAAAATCCTTTTCCTCATATCATTGTACTTTTAATCAAAATTTTAAATTTAAATTTTCAATTTTATTTCAAAATAAAGTTTTTCATATTTAGGTTGGTATCTAAACATTCTAATAACTCACATGGGAAGTTAAAGTTGCTGACATTGAGTAGCTAATCCAGAGAAGATGATGAAACTCGCTTTAAGAATTTTTATTCTATGTTCTAAAGTGCTCATGCTTTTACAATGTTAAAAGTACAAATTTGGGCACCAAAAAGCCATATACTTAAAGGAATCTGGAGTTACGAAGAGCTGAGTCAAGATACATATATAATGAAATGGTATATGATTCTTTTGAAAGGCACATCAAAACAAACTTCAAGGGACAAAAAACATATAAGTGACACAGAGAGTAGACACTTCAATAGACAAAGAAGCTTCAATTTGAGAGAAAAATAAGAAATTGCTTAAAACTTGTGGATCAGAGATTTTTAAAAAATGGCCAGACAAACATGCTTAGACAAAAGAAAACTTAAAAGTAAGCATTCAGTGAAGATAACTTAACAGTTAATAAAAATCTATTCAATATTTTGTCTTTCTATAATCTTCATTTTAATTGTGGTATTTTACACCTCGAATGTAAGAAGTTGGACAATAGATGTTTCTTTTCTCTCTAAAACAAATACGTAAGACAAATGTGGAAAACAATGGTTTTATTTTTTTCATTCTCTTTACCTCTAGGTGGCACCTGTGAACTGATAAAATATGGACTGAACAGGTTCCTCCAGACCCCCAAGTTTCACTTAGAAGCATGCCTTCCTCTCCTTTCACCACTTCCGTCTCCAATACCAGGGCTTACATTAGCTCAAGGGCATGAAGTGGAAGGACAACAGGGTTCCAATAAGAAGACCCCAAATAAATACCATATCACATTTTTACAATGTGAATTTGGCTAGGCCAATTCAACCTGAGTCCCATTTACGTAAAATCTGTCAAATGGAGAGGTTGGGTAAACTACATATGTAACGGTTTTAGTACTTTTCCAGTTAGATTTCTATCTAAATGTAAAATATTATCAGTGGGAGACAAGATCGCGGGAGGTGAAATATGGATTGGTTTTAAGACCATTGGATATGGGAATAAATAAAATATATATGAGAATTTTGAGGACTGATATATTCAAAGAAAGCACTAAATAAAAAAATAAATAAAAGTCTCAGTTTGTGGTATCATCCCTGTTTCTTCCAGGGTTCGATACCTAGAATAATATCAACATTTATGCAAGCCAAATTGTCAGCACCGTTCACCAATTGATACTAAAATAATAGATTTGTGGGGCTCCTGGGTGGCTCAGTGGGTTAAAGTCTCTGCCTTCAGCTCAAGTCATGATCTCAGGGTCCTGGGATCGAGCCCCGCATTGGGCTCTCTGCTCAGCAGGAGCCTGCTCCCGCCTCTCTCTGCCTGCCTCTTTGCCTACTTGTGATCTCTCTCTTTCAAATAAATAAATAAAATCTTAAAAAAATAATAAAGTAATAGATTTGTAAAGTTAAAATCATTTTGTAATTATGCTTTGATTTCAATTTTTTTATGGATGTAAAAGAATTATAAACATACAAAATATTGTTTAAAAATTTAGTGTTTCTACCGATCTAATGAAATAAAGTTTTAAAGAAATCTGTGATCTTTGTCCAATATTGTACTGAGATACTGACATCATTCTTGTATGTATGTTGGATAAATTTCAATGATTCCTACATGTGTGGGATGCAATTGGAAACTTGCAATACAAGTATCATTCTGTTTAATTTGACCATATTTTTTCTATGCTTATTTTGATATATATTATTTATATCTTATTAAAATAGAAGTGGATGTTATTTACTTGTGCCAGCTCTTCCGCATTTACAAAGTAAATCATTTAGAGAGAGACAAAATTTAGAATTGCTCGAGAGGAATTGTTTCTGACAAATCTGTTTTCACTTCTACTTAACATTTGGTCTTCCAGGTGCTCCCAGATTGATTTTTTATTAAAATAAATTGTTTCCAGAAGCAGGAAAATTGACCAACTTGTTTTTAATTCTCAAGCACTATTTAATCTATAAATTACAGACAAAACCTCTGCTAGATTTTCCTTTCTATAACATCCAGATACCATTCATCGACCTATCATTAGTGATTAAACATGAATATCTTTGAGATTTCATTTTATTTGCTAAATATTCTGGGAAGTATTTGGCTAAAAACTTCTAAGAAAAAGCCGCTTCATTGACTAAAAGATTTTTATTCTAGTTGACATTTATTTTACTCATGATTTCCTGCTGATCATATTTTGCTTTTCAGTTTGAAAAAGAAGATAGGTACTACTTATACTATGTATGCAGAGCAAAAAACAAAGTCCACTATCTAGGGAAAACTTTATCAACTCATCCACATATAAATTCATGGACTAATTATACCCACAATAGAATATCCATTCTATGAAGATCTTATTATTTTCCCCCCATTTTCAGCACTTTTTAAATTTTTTTTATTTAAATTCGTGGAATTAACATATAGAACATTATTAGTTTTAGAGATAGAGTTAGTGATTCATCAGTCTTATATAATACCCCTAGCTTATTGCATCATAATGGTATTATTATTATATGTATAAATTTGTTTTAATGTACTCAATTCTTATAATAAAATGTAGGTAACCACGTATGTCGTTACCCTCCGATATTTTTATAGTTGATTTTTTTCCTGACCCTTTAAACCTAAATGTTTTGGAATTTCTAACTCGTACTTTGCATTGTATTTAAGGCAATGTGTTAACTTTTCCACTGATATGTACGTAGGAAAATCTAACCATGGCAATGAAGGCTTTGATGCACTTAAAGGTGCAATTAAAAATTCACTGAACAGAAAGTTTGGGGAGACAAGTAGCCTTTTTAAAGAAAAAATATTTATTCATTTGAGAAAGAGAGAGTACAAGAGGGAGGAGGAACAGAGGGAGAGGAAAAATCAGACTCAACGCTAAGCCCTTGGTGGGGTTCAATCCCAGAACCATGAGACCATGACCTGAACCAAAATCAAGAGTCAGATGTTCAACCTACTGAGCTACCTAGGGCCCCCCCCCAAAATAGACTTTTATGGTTGTTTTGTAATCACTCATCATACACAGTGTGTCTTTACCTGTAAGGCAGGTTATCTGCTATGTCTTCAGGGCTCTGCAGGGAGTTTGACTGTGGGAGTTTCCCTAAATATACCACTTTCATTCTCGTGTCTTGATCCATACTATTTCTCTCCATTTAGTATGTTCAATCTCTTTTTTTTTTTTTTCTAATTTACTATATAGGGAAGCAATGCTGACTATTTTCTCCCTATGGCTTGACCCAGTGAGTAGAGAGAAGATATTTATATTCTCTATGAGTTTAGAAAGATGGGGGGGTGGAGGTGGCATTTTACTGGTGTGTTGGATTACTGAATTTTAAAGGTCAACAGCCATGAAACATACATTCTGGCTTTGTTCTCTGTGCCCCTAAATAGGCAAATGAGGTAGAACATATCTGCACAGGGCAAGAGTCACGACCTCTCCCTGTGCATTGCTCTACTTGCGTGCCTGCAGCTGGGGTGCACCTGCTAACATCATTAAACCAAGTAATCCAACAAGGTGCTGTAAGCAGAATGGCTCACTTAGACTTGATGCCAAGTTTCTAACAGAGTCTTCACCAGATATAGTCACTGGGAGTTACCAGCTATTTGCCCAGATGTTTCATTTCCCACTTGGCTGTTATTTTCCTTCAAAAGAACTTACTTTGCAGGGAACCCTTGCATAAGGAGGAGTGAAAAAAGACTAGGATTTAGGCGTTCCTCCGTGACTAGTAAAACACCAACAAACTACCTCCAAAAAATTTATCCAGTGTCTTTGTCGGTTCGAGCTGCCATAACAAAATGCCAGGAATTGAGTGGCTTATAAACAAAAGAAATTTATCTCTCATGATTCTGGAGGCTGGGAAGTCCAAGATCTGAGGACTGGCATATTCAGGCCCTGGTGAAGGCTCACTTTCAGATGGCTATCTTTTTGCTATGTCCTCACATGGCAGAAGGGGTAAAGAAGATTTCTCAGGCCTCTTTTATCTTTAGAGCCATGAATTCCATTCGTGAGGGCTCCACACTTAACCTAATCATCTCTCAAAGGCTCGGCCACATACCACCATCACACTGAGCATTAGGGTTTCAATATATGAACTCTGGGAGGACACAAACATTCAGACCACAGCATCCACTATTGCCTGAACCACATTTTTTTTTAAAGATTTTATTTATTTATTTGACAGACAGAGATCACAGGTAGCAGAGAGGCAGACAGAGAGAGGGGGGGAAGCAGGCTCCCTGCTGAGCAAAGAGCCCGATGTGGGGCTCGATCCCAGGACCCTAGGATCATGACCTGAGCCAAAGGCAGAGGCTTTAACCCACTGAGCCACCCAGGCACCCCTGCCTGAACCACATTTGATATTAGGGCTTTCAGAGTGGTTGTTGTTGTTGTTGTTGTTGTTTTATTGTGTTTATCATGTAGTGCTTGCAGCACAATCAATATTTCTTTGTAATCCTGAGAAAGTCCATACTAAATATATTTATATTAAAGTCTAGATGACAGAATTTAAATTATCTGCAAGGGTGTTCGTGTCAGGATCTTATACAGTTTTAGTGTTTCTTTTCTACATTTGCTTACTTTATTCAATTTATATGCAGGTAGATTTTAAAAACATTTGTTTTCAAAAAATTTGTTTTCTTATTTCTTATATATTTTCCTTTCACTTCTGCCAATATGTAACATTTTCCTTCTTCTTCTTCTCCCCTTCACCCTCCCTCTCCTTCTCCTTCTTTCTTCTCCTTCTCCTTCTCCTTCTCCTTCTTCTTCTTCTTCTTCTTCATTAATTTTGTCTTTTTGAATACCGATCTTTCTGAATTTATCCCTGAGATACAAATTAAACATTTTTCCTATTGAAACACTTATTTTCTTGTTTTTGTCCCCTTTTCCCTCAATTGTGGGCATTTCCATATTGCCTTCTTCAAACTAATCAGCAAGTTTAATCATCCTTTCATTTCTTTTTTTTTTTAAGATTTTTTATTCATTTACTTGACAGAGAGAGAGATCACAGGTAGGCAGAGAGGCAGGCAGAGAGAGAGAGAGAGAGAGAGAGAGAGAAGGAAGCAGGCTCCCTGCTGAGCAGAGAGCCCGATGCGGGACTTGATCCCAGGACCCTGAGATCATGACCTGAGCTGAAGGCAGAGGCTTAACCCACTGAGCCACCCAGGCGCCCCTATCCTTTCATTTCTAATTTCCTTATTTTCTTCATATTAGACAACTGAGTTCTTTTCTTTCTGTTTGTCATTAAGTACTTGGTTATAAATGGTGAGCTACAATTAAAATGTTATTTCTAATGAAATTAACTGTTGCAAACGTTTAGCAAATTAGAGATGAAATTCAATCATGAACAGATATCTGTTTCTCTATTTGGTTGATAAATCCAAACTGTAAGAAACTACTGAAAATACTAATTCGTTGTCCAGTTTTCCTAAAGCTCTGATTACTATAACAGATAAAATCAGAGATTGGTCCATGTATAAAATTTGAAACACAAGAGAATATAAATATATATAAATATAAAATATAAAATAATTGGACTACCTTATTTGAAACACAGAACATATATACATATGTGTATATATGTACACATATGTATATATACACATATGGATGTATGTGTGTGCGCTACTACCTTATTATTTGAATTAGTCATTGCTATTTCCTTCTTCCCTAGAATAGCCTTGTGTGTGTGCGTGTGTGTGTGTGTGTGTGTGTGTGTAAAGGATATGTGAATGTGTGTGACAGTGCATGAGAATAAGAAAGACAATAAGTGAAGTTATGAAAAGTATTAAGTATGCTATGAGTAAACTGACAATATATTCAGTTTGAAATCCTTTTCCTACAAAACAGAGAATGAATATACACAGAAGTTATTTTTTTGTTTGCTCAATACTATACTTGTAGCTGTTTTTGATTAAGGAAATTGAGTTTGGTGGTTAATTGGTATTATAATTATAATTGGTATTTTCAAGCACGAGAAACTGGACATAAAACTCTCCAGAAACTTCCGAGAAATAAGAATTTATCCTCTCCCTTTGGATCGCTGGAAACACATGTATGCAGAGGAGTGTTCTTATCACATCTGTAGGCAGGATCTTAAAAAGGGACCATCCCAGAGCCCTCATTTTGCAAATAATAAATGCCAGGCAGATTCATACTGAAAAATCTCAAAATTCTTAAATGTCGAGCCAATAAGAATGCCTGATTAGAGAAAATGCACATTAGTTTTGGAAATTTCTGACATCTAACAGACACTGCCAATGCAAAGCAAATTGAGGATAGTTTTTCTACTTTATCTTTCCACACACTTACTGTCCTACCCCACAGCAACCCCCACCATATCACGGCTCAAAAGCTCAAAGCAAACACCAAAGCTTTTTCTTTGCCCTCCCTTCTGAGAGTATAATTCCATTGCTTGCCTCTGAGTTTTTGAACCAGTTTATTTCCCATCTGGCTCCTGCCAGCCAGTAGCATCAATGCTTCCCAGAAGGTTTTCCTTCAATGGTCACAGCCTGAACTAGCCAAATGCCTTCTGATATTTATCAGTCTCCTTGAAGGTGGAAAGGAAATGGGCTCTTGAGATTGGAGTCTGGAATTAATTAGAAGTAGGAGGCAGGTCTGCAAGATAGATGATTATAACACACCGAAAATAGAATAGGCCAAGGGGGAAGAGGGGAAGAATAATCAGCACCGTGAAGTACTTATTTCATGGGTCTTAACTCCTGGTTGCTTACATCCGAGCTGACAACTTTGATCCCCCTTTACCAAATGTTTTTTGTGGCAGTAATTCTGTACACCCATCCCAATTTTCAAATTGTTCTTCTATTCCAGAATCATTTCTCTGATGTTCATGTCACTTCTAAATGGGCCTCCTGGGAGGAAATGTTTACTTTGTTTTTCTTTGGAAATGCTGACTTATTACCTGCTCCTTCTCCTCTTCTCACAGAAGTACTGGCTGAGGGACAGTAAATTCACTTGAGGGGAAGAAACAGTAAGAAAGCTAGATTTATGAATTTTGTCTTAAATATGCAATACTATGCATTAGTACCTTATATGTTCATCTTGGAATCAACGTGCAAGAACTTTTTTAAGCCTTATACGCAAAGAAATCAAATCAAAGATTATGAAAGAGTTATCCAAAAACAAGCACCTATCTTTAGGAATTTCATAAGCTACAGTGTTTATTTTACTAAGGATAAAGAACGTGAGAGAAAGGAATGAATAAAAACAGGTCAACAAAACCATTTAGAAGAAAAGAAATTTCCAAGTCACAGTCTTTCCACACCCCACCTGGATTTCAGTCCTGAAGCAAAGCCTTTCATTTGTATAATTCCATGTGGTTTTTTTGGTTTTTGTGTTTTTCTTTGTTTGTTTTGTTTTTTTGTGCAAGCTGTTCCTTTGCCTGGAATGCCCCTCTCTGTACTTTTATTCCTGTTAAGTTCTTACTTATTTTCCAGTGCTCAGCTCTTTTTCTGCTTGATTCTTACCTGATCTCCATTAGGAAGGTAAAATCTTTCTTTCCCTGGCACTTTACACCAATCCCTATAATGGCACATAAAATGCTAGAACATACTAATTTGGTAATAAGACTATATTCACAATTTTAAAGAGACTGCACTGAAAACATGAAAGATGTTTTACTTACCTTTGAAAGTTCTTTGCAGAATTTAACCAGAGAAAGGAATATATTACAAGTCAATGAGCAAGGAAAGGAAAACAAGGAAAGAAAACATATGCATGGTTTTCTTCATTGCTCTTCACTTCTCTTACTTTTTGTTTCCTATCCAGTAAGAAGCTGACTGAATGTGAAAAGACGAGATTACAAGCATAGACCATTAGAAATGTAGAACACTGGGGCTGAAAGTCTAATCATCCAAACTCTTCATTATATGATTGAGGGAGAGAAAAAAAAAAAAAGCTCCAAAGGCAAAGGAAACAAAAGCAAAAATGAACTTTTGGGACTTCATCAAGATCAAAAGCTTCTGCACAGCAACGGAAACAGTCAACAAAACAAAGAGGCAACCAACGGAATGGGAGAAGATATTTACAAATGACAGTACGGACAAAAGATTGATATCCAGGATCTATAAAGAACTCCTCAAACTCAACACACACAAAACAGATAATCATATCAAAAAATGGGCAGAAGATACGAACAGACACTTCTCCAGTGACGACATACAAATGGCTATCAGACACATGAAAAAATGTTCATCATCACTAGCCATCAGGGAGATTCAAATCAAAACCACATTGAGATACCACCTTACACCAGTTAGAATGACCAAAATTAGCAAGACAGGAAACAACAGGTGTTGGAGAGGATGTGGAGAAAGGGGAACCCTCTTACATGGTTGGTGGGAATGCAGGTTGGTGCAGCCACTTTGGAGAACAGTGTGGAGATTCCTTAAGAAATTAAAAATAGAGCTTTCCTATGACCCTGCAATTGCACTGCTGGGTCTTTATCCCAAAGATACAGATGTAGTGAAAAGAAGGGCCATCTGTACCCCAATGTTTATAGCAGCAATGGCCACGGTTGCCAAACTGTGGAAAGAACCAAAATGCCTTTCAACGGACAAATGGATAAGGAAGATGTGGTCCATATACACTATGGAGTATGATGCCTCCATCAGAAAGGATGAATACCCAACTTTTGTAGCAACATGGACGGGACTGGAAGAGATGATGCTGAGTGAAATAAGTCAAGCAGAGAGAGTCAATTATCATATGGTTTCACTTATTTGTGGAGCATAACAAATAACATGGAGGACATGGGGAGATGGAGAGGAGAAGGGAGTTGAGGGAAATTGGAAGGGAAGGTGAACCATGAGAGACTATGGACTCTGAAAAAAAACCCGAGGGTTTTGAAGGTGCGGGGGGTGGGAGGTTGGGGTAACCAGGTGGTGGGTATTAGGGAGGGCACGTATTGCATGGAGCACTGGGTGTGGTGCAAAAACAATGTATACTGTTACGCTGAAAAGAAATAAAAAATAAAAATTAAATAAATAAATAAATGTAGATCAGAATAAACAACAAATTAAGAAGGTTAAAAAAAAAAAAAAAAGCACAGAATGGATAAGTATAAATAAGAATCCTCCTAATGATCTACCCAGCTACCTAATGGCTAGTTCTTTAACCCAAGATTATTCATTTTCAACACAAAAATATTTATTAAATGCTTACACTCTGAGCTTATGGGCTAAGCACTGGAGATACAAAGATGAATAAAATCTAGCTGCTCTAATAAGAAAGTCACAGTTCTGAGGGTCCAAGTTTGGAATAAAGACCCACAATCTCCCAGAATTTATATAGCACAGGGTTAGAACCCTGGAAAACCAT
The DNA here is from genome assembly GCF_002288905.1 of Enhydra lutris kenyoni. NCBI lineage: Eukaryota > Metazoa > Chordata > Mammalia > Carnivora > Mustelidae > Enhydra > Enhydra lutris. The sequence continues at coordinate 13,627,719 of NW_019154146.1, read as the reverse complement.
ACCATCCAGAGTTGGTCAGATGCCTAAGGTTACCTGGTAGACTATTAAGCCTGAGCTCTGGGAGTAGAGGATAAGTATATGTTGGCTGTTCTTGTATGCCTTCAGTAAGGCCTTACAAGAAAAAAAGATATTCACAAGCTTAGGCAAGAAGTTATTTTGTTTAAAGCAAAGATTAAATAGAAAGGAGACTGTCCAGAGATCATGAGTCCTATGGGATTAGAAATTCCAACTGCATTTATACCTCAAACCATAAAATTAAGACCCAGAAAGGTAGTTAGTGAGGAAGGACCCCAAAACTTCTCAATCAAGCAAGTAACAACTGTGAGGAAAAAAAAAAAAAAAATCAGATTTAAGAAGATTCCCATCCATTATCTCAAATAGTCTTGATGTGACAACCATTACATTTAAAGAAAAAAGAAAAACCATAAGACCTAGGAAACAAAGAAATATCAGGTTTGAAAGTTGTACCTAGGAAGAAGAACTTTAGAGATGTTTACTAGCATATAGGGCTTCAAGAAACAGTAGATGGGGAACAACAGGTTTTTGAGAGAATCATATTACATCGGAAAGAACCTGTGCTTCTGGACTAAAAATGTTTTTGACTGTTTTACTTTAAAACTATCCTTTGTGCTTCCTAAACCAGGAAATAGACTGCAGAAAGAGCAAAATTCCCAGGAGAACATAAGCCTCAAGGCCCACTCAAACTGGGCTGAAAAGAAACCCCAAAGGAATGGAGTCAGATACGCCAGATAATAGATCAGGGTGCTCCTCCAAGGAAGCAGAATTGGGGCCTAATCAAGGAGCTTCCCAACTATGGTAGAGGCCTTCAGAAATTCCGTCCAGAGGAATTTATAACTGCTAATGAAGCATGGATGCTGGTATGTTTTACTCTTTTCTTTTCTTTTTTTTATTTGTTAGAGAGAGAGAGAGAGAGAGAGAGCACGTGGGAGCACAGGCAGACAGAGTGGCAGGCAGAGGCAGAGGGAGAAGCAGGCTCCCTGCCGAGCAAGGAGCCCGATGTGGGACTCGATCCCAGGATCCTGGGATCATGACCTGAGGCGAAGGCAGCTGCTTAACCAACTGAGCCACCCAGGCGTCCCTACTCTTTTCTTTTCTTAATGGAGTTCTTACTGTGTTTTTCCTGTCCCTGTGCCATCATTGTATATTGGGAATGTGTGGCAGGGTTAAATATATTGTCATTTTAGGTCCTGACTTGCACATCAAGCAGGGATCGGAGACCCTGAGCCGGTGCAATTCACTGGATGGGCCTTGAATTGTCTGTCCTGGGGAGGGAATACACATGTTCTAGTTGTGGGAGGAAGGATGAATTCGGTACTTAGTGATTGAAAGTTAGGCCCTACAGGGACTATTAGCAGAGTACAAAACTGATACGTCTCCCAAGCACACAGCTACAAGATAGTTCCCAGCTTCTCTTGCTGATGTATGTGGCCATGTGGCTGCTTTCAAACCAATGAAATGTGAATGGATATATGGACTACCAGCAGGCTTACCGACAAAAACCTTCCATGTACATGTTCTCTCCCATCTTACCACCTGATGCAAATTAGTCCAGCTGTCCTGGATGCCACATGTAGTTAAAGTCTTGGATCCCTGAATCTCGACTTGGAACAGAGCCTCCCGCTAATGAACAGTACTCATTTCAGACTTTCTGTGAGCGAGAAAATAAAACTTCTGTCATGCTTGAGTCATTAGCATGTCATTGTTTTTTTCAAGGGTTATGCTTTTCCAAATAATATAACTGAAGAGAAAAACCATGAATCTCTAGGGCTTCTGGAGCTGTGCTTGCCCTTCTTTTTCAGAGGCTGGGCTGTTATGTGATCTATATTTTTCATGAGCTGCTCAAGTTTGCATAAGTATTCTCTGTTTCTTGCAATCCTAAGAATCTTAACTGATCAGCTGTAAATCAGAGAAACTGAATCTTTGCTTTTTCAAGTTTTCATTTAAATTCCAGTTAGTTAACATACAATGTGATATTACTAATATATTATTATTTTTTTTAATATACAGTATAGAATTTAGTGATGCATCACTTACATACAATGCCAGGTGCTCATCGTCACCACAAATGCCCTCCTTAACCCTCATCACCTATTTTACTCAGGTCCCCTGCTTCCCCTCCAGTATCCCTCAGTTTGTTCTCTATAGTTAAGAGTCTGCTTCTTGGTTTGCCTCTCTTTCTTCACCCATGTTTCTCTTTATTCTTAAATTTCTCTTGTTTCTTAAATTCCACATATGAGTGAAATCATATGGTATTTGTCTTTGAGAGAATTTGCAGCCGATAGCATAGAGAGATGAAGGAAACTCCAAGAACTATTTAGCTGAACCCAATTAAATGTGCAATTTAAGAGGAGTCCAGAGTAACTGCCATGTTTGCAGCTTGTGTAACTGCGTTTTACTCACTTAGTGAGCAAAGGAGGTTTTCAAGATATTCAGTTTAAAATGTGTATGAGATGTCCAATGGAAATGGCAGCTGGAAAGAGGAATGCTTGTCCCCACAGAGAAAACTGGGCCAAAGATCTGAGAGTCAGGAAAGCTGGAGTTGAAACACTGTGTAATATTTCCCAGGATGCATGCAGAGAACTAGAAGAAGAAGGGACAAAAATAGGTTTTTGGACTTCCCTATATTTAAGGGCTAAAAAAAAGATACCCACCAAAGAGAATGATATAATTTTCCCCTACTTAGGCTACGACTAATGTGTTAAATGCTTATATGGATAAAGTGAATTGGTCTATATTCGGGGAGGGGGGGAATGTGACAATACATTGAGAGAGAAATAAAGGCAAAGTGAATGGGAACATAAGAGAATAAAAATGAATGGGAATATCATGTAATCTCAGGGGGAAGAAAAGAAAAGGGAAACTAGGAGGGGACAAGAGGAGTAAATTGGCATCAGGTGAGATGGAAATTTTTCTAAAAGGCAAAAGAAAACGGTATGTGAGAATTCAAAAGTAAGTGAGCTGGATATTGTAGGGGAGGAAAAACAATTCTCCCTTTACTATTCTAGATCTTTGGTTGAGAGCCCCCACACCCTCATAATAAAAGAAGTTTAATAACTTGCTGTATACATGGGAAAGATCCAGGAAAACCGAGTAACTCTCAAAAATGGTGCAACACATTACCTTAACATCTTCAGCTAAAGACAAAAGAAATGTTGAGGGGTTGGGGAACCAGTTATGAGAGGCATCAGGAAAAGCACAATAAACAAGGGCAAGTTTGGTATGCAGATTCAAGTGATTGCCTCTCCCATTGCTAAGAGTTTCTAGAAATTCAGTCATCTCTCTTTTCCCAGTAGAGAGAGGGAAATGTCCTTACAAGTAGAGATTTTCCATATAAGTGTAAACATCTTTCCAAAAGGGTAGTTTTACCCAATTTAATAAGTTTTCGTACCTTTTTAGTGTCTACTATTTCTTTTTTTTTAATTTAAATTCAATTAGTCAACATATAGTATGTCATTAGTTGTTTTTTTTTTTTTACTTTTTTTTAATTTTATTTTTTATAAACATACAATATATTTTTATCCCCAGGGGTACAGGTCTGTGAATCACCAGGTTTACACACTTCACAGCACTCACCATAGCACATACCCTCCCCAATGTCCATACTCCCCCCCCCCCCCCCCCCCCCCCCCCATTAACCCTCAGTTTGTTTTGTGAGATTAAGAGTCACTTATGGTTTGTCTCCCTCCCAATCTCATCTTGTTTCATTTACTCTTCTCCTACCCCTTAACCCCCCATGTTGCATCTCCTCTCCCTCATATCAGGGAGATCATATGATAGTTGTCTTTCTCCGATTGACTTATTTCGCTAAGCATGATACCCTCTAGTTCCATCCACGTCGTCGCAAATGGCAAGATTTCATTAGTTTTAGATGTAGAGTTCAATAATCCAACAGCTGCTCATCACATCACGTGCCCTCCATAATGTCCATCAGCCAATTACACCATCCCCCCACCCACGTCCCCTCCAGCAACTCTCAGTTTGTTCCCTATAGTTAAGAATCTCTCATGGTTTTTCTCCCACTCTGATGACTTCCCATTCGATTTCCCTCCCTTCCCCTATGATCCTCTGTGCCACTTCTTATATTCCCCATATGAGGGAAACCATGTGATAATTGTCTTTCTCTGATTGACTTATTTCACTCTGCATAATACCCTCCAGTTCCACCCATGTCAATGTAAATGGTAGGTGTTCATCCTTTCTGATGACTGAGTATACTCCTTGTATGTATATATGTGTGTATTTATATATATACATATGTGTATATATATATACATATACACACACATACGTGTGTGTTAAATATATATAGTGTGTGTGTGTGTGTGTGTGTGTACACCAAATTTTTATCCATTCATCTGTTGATGGACATCTCGGCTCTTTCCACAGTTTGGCTATTGTGGACACTGCTGCTCTAAACATTGCAGTGCAGGTGCCCCTTTGGATTTCTTAATAAAAATCAACTCCAAATAATCCTATGCCAAAAAGATATATTTTCAGGTGAGAAATCCTATACCCCTTCAGTGTCTTGGGTATAAGATGTGTATTGTGGCTATGGGTAAACAGTTAAAAAATAATAATAAATGATTATTGTCTTCTTAGCAAACCTGAAAGACTCCACCAAAACATTGCTACAACTGGGACACCTGGGTGGCTCAGTCAGTTGAGCATCTGCCTTCAGGCCAGGTCATGATCCTGAGGTCCTGAGATCGAGTTCTGCATCAGGATCCTTGCTCTGGGGGCCTGCTTCTCCCTCTGCCTGCTGATTCCCTTGTTTGTGCTTTCTCCCTTTGACAAATAAATCTTGCTCAAAAATTGCTAGAACTGATACATTAATTTTGCAGTCACAGGTTATAAAATCAACATACAGAAATCTGTTGCATTTCTATACCAATAATGAAGCAGCAGAAAGAGAATTCAAGGAATAAATCCTATTTACAACTGCACCAAAAACCATAAGATACCTAGAAATAAACCTAACCAAATAGGCAAAAATTTGTATACTGAAAACTCTAGAACACTTATAAAAGAAACTGAAGAGCACACAAAGAAAAGGGAAAAACATTCCATGATCATGCATTCTGAATTAATATAATTCACTTTATAATTCATTCTTTTATTGATATAGTTTATAACTGATTAGCAATTTTTAAATGAAATCATGATACTACTATAATGATCCATTGTTTTAAATTCTTTAAATGTAGAACACTTATTAATAATATGCTTTAGAATAACTAGCATTTTCTGAGTACTAACTCTGTTGTGCATTTTACATGTATAATCTTCTGTAATTCCCACAACAGTCTGATGAGATAGAAACTATTGCTGCCACCAGTTGAGAAAATGATGGCGCATGGACTGATCTTAGGTGGCTTATGGACTGGGATTGGCTGAAAATTCCACAAAGTACTCTCTATGGCTCTTTTATGGTAGCCCTAAAAAAAGTGTTCTTTCATCCCCGGTGGTGTACAATTAGTATCATTAGATGTTACATTACTAGTCATTAAAGGTGAAAAGGCTATTTTTACATGTGTGTTTGATAAATAAAACAATGAGGAATAATCAGACAAAACACAGTCACTGTATGAAATGGTGATGTATTCATTGCTCTGGGATTCTCCTTAATCAATTATTTCACCCATTTCATGGGCCCTGGAAAGTGTATAAACTTTTCAAGTGCAAATGTTTAAATTCATATATATATATTTGAATATATATATATTTTTCAACAAATGAGCAAAATATATTTCAACAAATGAGCAAGATTGGTCTTGTAACTCAGAAAAATCTGGATAAGTATACAATTATGTCATTAATAGGGACTAGATCCAAAGTTCATCCAGATAACCTATGCTATACCCCAAAATGGCATTTCTGCTAAACATACCATGATCTACAACTAAGTGCACTGGGCTTGCTCTCATATGCTTTGGGTTATGTATGATCCAGCAATCACAATCATTTCTCAGTAGCAATAATAAAAAAACTTGATGTATAATGGGATAACTGTGGCTTATGAAGAAATAGGTCCTTTTTTTAACTTTGATAAAGAGAATAAGAACATATCTTCGATTAACATAAATTCAATTTGTTTTCAGACTTTTCAAACTATTGTGTTGAAAATTTCACTCTCTGGGAGTGCTGACAAGTTTCTTTTTGCTTGCGTTTTCTTATTATAAAATAAATGCTCTTCCAATTACTGGAATACTAACAGAAATAACTGTTATTTAATTTGTTTATGCTTATTTTGTATATGTCCTCTGCTATTTCAGATACATGATCTCAAACATGGCACTGATGCAATTGTTTTTACAAGGCGAACACAAGAACAATAAAGTTCTAATGTAAAATGTTTTAAGTATAGAATAAATGATGTAACAAAAGTGCTTAATTAAGCAACTGGCATGTAATAGGCACTACATTCATCATTAATGAACTCTACATTTTCATTGCTATTTCTTCTCTCTCTCTCCATATATGTGTCATATATATACTTGATATTGACTATTATATATTTATAAGTGGTATTTGAGAAAGTATGTTATCTATATCTCATACTTTTTATGATTACTTAATACAATATTTAAGCTGGTAATCAATTCGAATAAAATTACTTATTTAAGGAGACTCACTATCTTGCATGTAGTTAAAGATTATCGTTGCTTATAGTGCCTGTCCTCAGTCACTCACTTGCTCATTCATGCATTTGATTCATATTACAGGTAGTTACTATGTCTAATATTTGATAAACACTGTGAAAGATGCAAAGCTTAATGGACAGGGTTCCTTCCCACAAGTAATTTAAAATCTAATAAGATATATATTGTATAAAGAACATGTAAATAACTCTAAGATAGAAAACAAAACTGTTAGGAGATAAAAATATCACAAGTAACAAAATGCTGCAGGAGCTCAGAGGAAGTACACACATCCTATGGGCAAGAGAGACCTTAGCAAGTATTATGAAAGAGTTTAAGGTGTTGTATTGAAGGGCGGATAGAAATTTATAGGCTTATGAAAAAGTATGAGGTACCATCTTAACCATCCATATTCAAATGGAAAATTATAGTATATCTGAAATTCTAACTGTAATAGATGAATTAGGTTTATTTTTTCTCCCGCATTTCAGAAACTCAAATTCAAGGAGAATAAAATTCTGAGTAGATAATTCTGATAAAAGGCCAAGAAAGGTTGAAATTCAATTTAAAATTCATAAGGTCATCTGTGACATGAGACAAGTGTCATCTACCTAACATTGCTTGTAGCAGTGCATCTCTCAACATTTCAGCAGAAAATATAACGTCAGGCAAATGGAGATACCCAACTAAATCTGTAGAAATACGTTTGCAGCTGGTAAAAATAATACGCATTTGTAAGTCTTCACAAATATTTTGTGAATATTTTGAGGTGGGCCCGACATTCCTTTTTCTTTTTCTTAAAGATTTTACTTATTTATTTATTTGAGAAAGAGAAAGAGGCCATGTGCACCAGAGGGGTCAGGGGCAGAGGGAGATAGAGAGAGAATCTTAAGCAGGCTCCACGTAGCATGGACCCTGACAGAGGGCTCTATCTCACCACCCTAAGATCATGACTTGAGCTGAAATCAAGAATCAGATACCTAACCAACTAAGCCACCCAAGCGTCCCCATCCCTTTTTGACACAGGGAGGCCGAGCCTCTGACTTTTTCTTACAGAATTCACAGTAAGACTGCATCCATTATACATCATGCTTTCCAAAGAACAGCATCTAAAGCAGGCTGGCCAGATGGAGGAACATACAATACATCCTTGGCCATCTCTGTGCCTGGTCGTGGTCACTCTCAATGATAGACAGTGTGTATAAGACACTATTCGCAGTGAGACTCTGTCCTTCTCATTTCAAAAGCTGGTTAAAGTGAGCCTGAGGATATGGCAAATGGAGATCACCACCCCAAGAGATTCCCTCCATTAGAGCATGGTAAGAGAAATATTTTCTTCAGCAGCCAGCCTCTAAAATATACTTCAAGTCAGCATTTTTGTAATGATTAGCATTATTATGGGACACTGCATCTGTGTCCCTTCCATCTTGGCTTTGTGTTTGAGTCACACTTCTTGTTCTGCTCTTTCTATAATTCTTACTTGCAGCAAATCTACCTGCTCAATGGTATTTTTAATAACAATATTGAAGAGCCCATTTAGTAACATGATCAATGCTTGTCTTAAAGAGACATTAGTAATTGTAAAAAGATGAAAGTATTATACAGATCTCAAAAACAAAATGTTAAGTGAAAAAGAATATTACTCAATGATATATACAATTTATTGGGGTTTTTTTAAACATGCAAAAATATACCTAATTTATGGTCACCCATAGATATATGAAAAAGTATAAAAACTGGCTTAGAAGGAAACCCATTATATTTTTGACAGCAGTTGCTAGGAGATTGGGGATGTGGAAATGAAGGGAAATTTTGGAGATAGAGGATAAATGAAATTTCAACTTTGTATAAGTATATATGCACATGTAAATATAAATTTCTTTATTAAGATTTTATTTATTTATTTGAGAGAGAGCAAAAGAGAAAGAAAGAGAGTGTGCACAGGAACAGCAGGGAGGACCAAAAGGGAGAGGGAAAAGCAGACTCCCTGCTGAGCAGGGAGCTAGACTTGGGAAGCTATCTCAGGACTCAGGGATCATGATCTGAGCCAAAGGCAGACTCTTAACAAACTGAGCCATCCAGGTGCCCATAAGTGTAAATTTTTATTTAAATATCTGAAGCAATTATAACACTAACAATTGTTAATTGTGGTAGAGAGTAGCTAAGTGTGTATTACCTTCTTTCTTATATTTTTTCTGTAATTCTGCTATGTTAAATAAATACTAATTTTAATAAACTGGTAAGCTGCTGATAGCTGAAGAGTGTTCCTCCTGCAGCAATAGTGTCATTTTGCTAGATTTGGTTGCATTTCTTTTTTAACTTCCTGAGGCGATATGCTACTAAGGGCAGGGATGTTTAACAAGCTCTATGAGAGTGGTAAAGTCGCATACAAGACATAATAAAGCATTTTTGATATGTATATGAGGGCCAGGAATAAGCTCAAACTATAAAAGAGTTATTTAGCACAAACATAGCCTCCCTGTGATCATGCCTCCTCTGTGGACAAAAATCACATTTTTATATTGGCTTTTACCATCAAACATCAGATTTTTCTAAGACCTAAATACAAGGTACGCTCAGAAGAAAAAATACTAAAAACATCTTGGTGGAAAAGAGATTCCAAGGGTTGCTAGATGAAGGAGTTCTTAAAACTTAGAACAGAATTGCTCTTGTTATGCCCCCAAATCAAAGTTGTTATAAAATAAAAGTAAAGCACTAGAACTCTGTGAACTGTGTTCAAGCATTCTCAAATAAAGAGTCTCACGGAAAGAGAAAAACGAGCCGATGAGTCAGTAGCTCAGTCAGTCAACTGACAGTGATGCATTTCATTGTTAACTCCTGAGGGATCAGCTGTTTAAAAACTTGACTTCCCTAAAAAATCCGTGGGGAAAAAATATCCTAAGACATTTTGTCTTCAGACACAAAGTACTATTTCAGAGTTTTAAAAGGCTGATGATTTGCTGAAACGGAATGCAGATAACGTATATCAGCACAGATTTACTACTCAGGAGACACTGTGAGAATCAGAGATAGGGCCATCCATCCTGTCCCTGTTAGCAGCAGCAGCAGCTGTGGCACGAAGCAAACGGACTTCAAATTCACACCTCAGACTAAGCCCAACATAAACTACTTTGGGTCGGGGGGAGCTCCTGCCTTGCTGCCCTCTTCTTTTTCCAGTGTTTTCTGTCTTCTCTTAGGGGTCTTCAAGATTTTCTGTCTTCCTTTGAGGGCCAGAAAAGAGTTGAGAAATGAGCACTGATGCCTTGATGATAAAAGAATCAATCAAGAATGATTTGTATTTTGAAAAGATCGATCACATCCCTACAAGCCCGATGTAAATTCCCTTGCCTCTCTGACTTTGGGCAACATGGTGTGTAGATGCCTGCTGGCCACATGGTTGTGGTGCTTGCTTAAGAGTCCAGACTCAGGAGTAAGATTGCCTGAGTCTTGTAAATTTGCCTGACATTGGACAAGTCATTAAATTTCACCTCTAAATACATGAAGATAATGACAGCACTTAACTCAAAAAGTTGTTGCAAGGACTGAATGAGTATAATCCACATGAACGCTCCACCACCATGCTTAACTGTCACTGATGGCAAAGTGCTACCTGGAATTCTGAGTTAAATCTGAGAGAAGCAGGAAATCACTTAGGAGATGGAGTCATAACAATAGAACAAGGGTCTTGGAATAAACATTTTCTTTCTAGGTTTCCCTCAACATCACTCAGATTCAGGAGCTAACATGCTGGAGAACCCAGATTCCATTACTTTCTCCCTTCACTGCCTGTGTCTCAACCATGCTTATGTTCCTTGCTTTACCTAACACTGGGCTGTGCTTTGAGCTCCAGCCTTGGTGCCCATGTAATTCCTGTCAGCCTTCAGTATCAGGGACTGGAGGCTTGCCATTGGCTAGATCTTCTGAATAAGCATCAGACACTTCTCGGATCCCAAATGCCTCCGGTTAAGTGAAGCTACATTTGCAAGGACACACACACAGATTGAAAATCCAATTGTGCAAGTTCACGAATCCATGGAGAATGCGTTTTTAATTTTTTCAAGCAGGCAATTTACTAGGTCATTTACTCTGCCTATAAATGATATGCTCTTTGTAAATGAAACAAGATGGGATTGGGAGGGAGACAAACCATAAGCGATTCTTAATCTCACAAAACAAACTGAGGGTTGATGGGGGGAGGGGTGTTGGGAGAGGGGGGGTGGGGTTATGGACATTGGGGAGGGTATGTGCTATGGTGAGTGCTGTGAAGTGTGTAAACCTGGCGATTCACAGACCTGTACCCCTGGGGATAAAAATATATTATATGTTTATAAAAAATAAAATTAAAAAAAAATGATATGCTCTTTGCCTTTTAATTCACTGATCCCTCTGTCCTTTTTAAGTCCTACTAATTCTTAGAATCAGGACTTGGACTCACCTTCTCCCAGACCTCATCTTTATGTTCCCACAGGACTCTGCAATGCTGCTGTCATAGTTTTTATTATGGACAGTGCAGAATGATACAAACAAATTTACCTGAGCCCTGTGTTCCTGGAAAACAGGGACAATTTTAAAATATCCTCCCACCCTTTGTGTTCTGGAAAAGGATTTAATGCAAAGAACTGCCCATACCGATATGACTTAGTTAAAACTTGTGGATAGTCCCTCATGTTTACCTAGGACAAGACCAGACCCACCTCTCTACATGCCTATTCTTTGTCTCCTAAACAATGAGCTCAAATTTCTGCCTGCACTGATCAGTCAGAAGAAAATGTCCACCAACGTGACTTGACCAAACTTTAATCAAGCTTCTCTCCTTCCCTTAGACCCCCGAGGTTTGGTCTACCTTAGTGCACTGGGACACAGAGCAGTCCCTCCTAAAGAATTCCCAAGGATAGATCCTGGGGAAAAAAAATATACTTTGCAATTGTGCCACCTCATTCCCATTCCCCCATGCTACCCACCATGGTTCTTTCTTGCATTATTTACTGCTTCTCTTAATAAAAGAAAAGCCATTTTCTGCCTGCCCTTTGAGATAATTTCAGCTCTTATAGTCAGAAGCCTCTCCCTATTGCCAATGTCTCCCTACCTCTATTACAGTATTTCCCTCCCATTATTGCAATTATCCTTTTGAATAAAGGCTCTATTTCTTTAGTCCAGATTTGTTTTTCTTTGACATCAACCTTTATTGTAATTATCTGTTTTATTTTCTGTGTTCTTTACTAGATTATAAACTCTGCTAGAGCAAGGAAAATGTCTTCTTCATTTACAATTACTTCATAAGAGTCTATCACAATGTTCCATCATAGGAAATACTTAATGATTTATCTTTTTTTTTTTTTTTTACCAATATCGACTACCTCCACCTCCTCTCTGCCACCGGTTTGTTCTCTGTATTTAAGAGTCTGGTGTGGGTTTGTTTCTTTGTTCTTTTTTTTTTTTTTTTAGATTCCACATGAATTAAATCATATGGTATTTGTCTATCTCTATCTGACTGATTTATTTATGATTGCATATTATCTGGATTTGATCTCAAATATCTAATACTTTAATCCAATAATATCTTTTTGATTCTGAAATACAGGGCTAAAATTTGGAACATGACCAAATAGAGAAAGAATAATTTTAAAATGTCAAAAAAAAAAAAAAAAGAGAGATAATGCATCATATAGTAACACCATATAGAATCTTGACAAACCAAAGCTGCATATTAAATATACTTCTGGAGCTAAAATTGAAAAAAAAATTAGTTAATTACATATGAAAGGAACAGGAATTAAGACTCTCAAAAGTGTTTCTATTAAGCACATCCATCAATATGATGAGATGTTTGATTCTCATGTAGCAGAATTACTTGGATAAACTTGGAAATTGAAAATGGTATTTTTGTAGGGTCAAAGAGTTTTCACACAGTATATATGAGGTATATCATGATATTGTATATTTCACACAGTATATATGTGTATATACTGCATTTCACATAGTATATATGAGGCATATCATGATATATATGAGGATATTATAAATGTTACCTAAAATAAGATTGTACAGTACGAAAGCTACAAAGTGTTTCAAGATTTTTGAAAGGTATATCCTAATTAACAGAGATACCATTTAGGTAAGCTCAGCTACCCTAGAGAGGTAACCCTAGAGATATTTTAGGTAAGTCTAGTTACCCTAGAGAGTTTGGAGAATCTCATTTCCTCTTACCTTGGCTATCTTCCTAAATCCTGACCCACGCTTATCTTTACAAGTCTATATTTAGTGCTTTTTTGGCAAAGTTTACAGCATCTTCAAATGAAATCCTGGTAATCTATTTGAGATGCCTCCTAAAATACTGATTCTCTCATCTCAGATCCAGCTCTGTGCCAATTTGTGGTTTTCCTGGACACAGCAACAATGTGCATTTGAGCATCTGACCTTAACTGCCAAGATATTCCAATGCCTGTCACCCAGAGTGCATTCTTTAGGAAGTTGAATAAAGAAGTTTTCATTGTACTTGATTAAAAATGAAAGAGCTAGATTATGTCACATAATTATTCAAATAGTTATGATAAATCAAGAGAGGTAACAATACATTTATAAAATAGTTCTGGTTTTTAACAATTTGAGATAATTTTTTTAGACACCTTTACAGAGTTGATTATTTCCTCTATAGAATTTTTAAATCTAAATACTAACATAGTATTGTCGTTAATTATGGATGGTAGCTTCACATGCTATGCCAACTATGATCAATTAGTAGGGCCTGCCTAGTATACCATGTTAAGAAGGCTTAGAAGCCATGCCTGAATATAAAGGGTCAATTGTCAAGACTGATCTATCATAATTGCAATGTATGTGAGAGGCAAAATTGGCAAGATATGTGCAATGAATATATTTTATACCTCAGGACCAGACTAACATCTAAATGTATTATTGGCTTATCTTTGTCTTGTGAGCAGAAAATACAATATACATTTAGATATCAATCGAGTAACAGTAATATGTATGTAAGTAATAATAACAACAATTAATCTCTGAGCAAGATTGCTTTGTACTAGGGACATCTGGGTGACTCAGTCAGGTAAGTGTCAGACTCTTGATTTCAGCTCAGCTCATGATCTCAAGGTGTGAGATGGAGCCATGTGTGACTCTGTGCTCAGCATGGAGTCTACTTGAGATCCTGTCACACCCTCTTCCTCTGTCCCTCCCTGCCTCTAAATTAAATAAAATCTTTTTTAGGGGGCGCCTGGGTGGCTCGGTGGGTTAAAGCCTCTGCCTTTGGCTCAGGTCATGATCCTAGGACTCGGATGGAGCCCCGCCTCAGGCTTTCTGCTCAGCAGGGAGCCTGCTTCCTCCCCTCTCTCTCTCTCTCTGCCTGCCTCTCTGCCTACTTGTGATTTCTGTCCATCAAATAAATAAATACAATCTTTAAAATAAAATAAAATAAAATATTTTTTTAAAAAAGATTGCTTTTACTATTCACTGCTAGTCATCACTGTCCAGCTGATCAAGTCAAGGACAGCTCTCTTTCTTACTTCAACAACTTCCTTACTAGGATTAGAGGACATAACTAAAAGTAATGGAAAACTCTTGATATTTCTGAAATGGTAACACAGGTATAAATACTACATGGAATGAAAAAGAAGTATCACTGCAAAATTAATTTGGGAACTTTGATTTTAAACGTTTATGACTACTGGGAGATGAAACAAGAGAGGAGAAGTTTTGGGGAATATTGTTCATTAAAACAAACATCTGACTTCTACTTCTAATACTTTGGTCAGAAAGTTTGGTGAGAAAGTTCAAACACGAGAAAGTCTGAACATCTCCGAAAAAACTTTGAAACTGGGAAAAATGCACTTTAAATAATTAGATGATTGTGTAAATGACAAGAATCTGAAGGATGACAAAGGACAAAAATCAAATAAGTAGAAAGCCTAGAGAGAAAGTAAGTGTTGAGAGGCCAAATTATTGTGACATTGAGATTCTATATTTCCAGTTTTGAAGAACAAAGAGAACATATGATAAAAGCCTAGCATTCCCTCATGGAAATGCAGATAAAAGAATACACCCACATACATGTGGATCTAATGAGCTACAGCCTTATAGGGGCTCTGGGTGGCTAGTAAGTTAGACATCTGCCTTTGGCTCAGGTCATGATCCAGGGGTCCTGGGATCCAGTCTCAAGCTGGGCTCCCTGCTTAGCAGGGAGTCTGCTTCTCCCTCTGCCCCTCCCCCTACTATTGCCATTTCTCTCTCACATACTCCTTCTCTCTCTCAAATAAATAAATAAAATGTTTTAAAAAATAAAAAATAAGGAGTTAACAGCTTATCTTAAAGGATAAATATACCATATGATTTCACTCATATGTGGAATTCAAAAAACAATACTAATGAACAAGAGATTAAAAAAGAGAGAGGCAAACCATAAAACAGGCCCTTAACTATAGAGAACAAAGGGATGGTTACCAGAGGGGAGGGTGGGGACATGGGGGAGATAGGTGATGGGGATTAGGGAGTACATTTACGTGTTGAGCACTGGGTGTCTTATGGAAGTGTTGAATCACTATACTATATAAACGAAACTAATATTACACTCTATGATAACTGGAATAAAAGTAAAACCCTAATTTAAAAAAAATTACAAAAATTTTTAAAAAGATGAATATAAATATTAAATAAAATCCGCATGCTTTCCTCACACACACACACACACACACACACACACACTGTCCTGGCCTTGGTGCTGAACAGAAAGCAAAATTAAAATCTTTGAATAGACAGTTTACATCACAAGCTGGCATTCACCTGAAAAATCTTCCTCTCCATAAAAGCAATAGTGTCCTCTTCTTACGAGAATACCAGTTACATGGAATTAGGGCCCACCTTAAAGTTCTCATTTTAAATGTATTACCTCTTTAAGTAACTAATCTCCAAATATGGTTACATGCTGAGGTACTTGCAGGGGTTAGGACTCCAACATATGAATTTTGGAGAAACATGATTCAGCCCATAACACCAGTTTTATTCACATTTAGTCTGAAATAAAACGACACTAGATAGTAACTCAAATTCATGTGCAGAAATAAAGAGCCCAGTAGAGGTAAGACAGGTAAAAAGGAAAGCAGTACAAATGTATTTTTTTGTTTCTTGCCTTTATTATTTTACTGGCTGAAACTCATAACGAATGGAAGAGCTATTAAAAGTCAAGGTGAGCTATTGAAATAGTACAGGACAATGTAGGAAAAAAACTGGTGTGTGAAAAATGGAAGAAACTTAAGAATTTATTTTATTAGATAATTTTTTCTCCTATATACTTAATATCAAACTGCAAGTACTTTTTTGAAGCCTATTACATGCTGAATTTCTCTATCTGCC
Organism: Enhydra lutris kenyoni; assembly: GCF_002288905.1. Taxonomy (NCBI): domain Eukaryota; kingdom Metazoa; phylum Chordata; class Mammalia; order Carnivora; family Mustelidae; genus Enhydra; species Enhydra lutris. Next base: position 13,611,700 of record NW_019154146.1, on the reverse strand, counting down.
ATGATTTCAAAGTGTAATGTGGATTAAAATATCTTCCTTAATGGTGATCAAAAATAGAAATTAAGAAACAAACCACACTGTCTCTCCAGTCCTTATTGCTAGCAACCTGTTTCAAATAGTGATTATCAACATAATTTATTTCATCAACTTCATTAAGAAGAGAACTAAGTATGCTTGAGTTCACAAATTTGATTATGTTTAGGGATATATGAATGTTTCTCTATCTTGAGCAAGAGAGAGGATGTCCATTTTTGAGACAGAAGAGAAAATTTATCTAAGCTCTTACCAGAAGGGAGAAATCTACCATTTGAAATTATGAAAAAGACTCCTGAAGACCTTGTGAAAATGTGGTTTTCTGTTCGCAGTCCAGAGTGTGTTATAGGAAGCCAAGAAAGGGGGTCAAATATAACTCAAGGACCTGCTGAGAGGGTTGGCCCATTATCTTCAAAAAAAAAAAAAAAAAAAAAAGGGTGGGGGGGACATACGGTAGCCAATCCTGGTTTCATACAGGAGAAATCCAAAGGCTAAAAGAAGAAACAACATGAAGGAAAATAGACTCCTTATTTACAGTGGACATAGGAAAGGAAATTATTGTCTAGATAGGGTCATTTCATGAAATAAAACCCTTTATATTTTTAGGTTTTTGTCTCTGTTGCAGGCATATTTAATCCATGATATTTCATAGAGTTCTCAAGAAGCAAACTATTCTATTCCCTTATATAAAAAAAAAACATAGTTATACAAATCTTACGTTTCTACAAAGGACTCATTGTTTGGGAAGGGTATAGCATCTTTCACTCTGTATATCCAGACTAATTTATAGATAGGAGAAAGATTAGACTTTAATAAAATCAGTGATTGTTTCACTAACCTGTTGAAAACTTTATCAACTACTTCACTTATTTAAAAAAACTAATAATGCCATTTAACACTTCACCTATGTTTGCTAGATCTTTTCATCAAACAAGAATAATTTTTACCCAAAAGGTCAAACCCATCATGACATCAGGATGCAGACAAGAATTAATTTTGCCCTTTTGTTAAGATAATGGACTTCATTTTAAACTCATGAAGATGTAAAAAAAGCTCTCTTAATAAAGTCTATTAGTTAGTTCCGAAGCCATGACTCACTTTACTTCACCATTGTAAAAATAGAATAATTTTAGCATCTGGAACATCATCATGTTATTGGAGAAGTTTGATGGCTTTCAAAGAGCCCCAATTAAATTTTAAATGTGGTGATATTATAGGTTTATTCATAAGAAGTTATAATCTCCTATAAACGGTCATTGTTTACAGAAACTTTCATAGTTATGCCAACTAAAACAAAATTTTTTTTTCACCAGTAAAATAAAATTTCAGATCACTTAGATAGGTACATATGGAAAGTATTATGTTTATTGCCAGATAGGATTACTTTTCCAAAATTTAAATTTCCAGTTAGAATATCACTTGATATAACTACCTTATGATCCAAAAATTACACTACTAGGTATTTATCCAATGAATACAAAAGTACTAATTCAAAGGGATACATACATTCTGATGTTTATAGTAGCATTATCTACAATAGTCAAATTATGGAAACAGTCCAGTTGCCTATTGACTGATGAATGGGTAAGGAAGATACACACACACACACACACACACACACACACAGTGGGAAATTACTCAGCCATAAAAAGAATGAAATATTGCCATTTGTAATGACATGGATGGAATGGATAGAGCTAGAGAGAATTATGCTAAGAAAAATAAGTCAGAGAAAGACAAATACCAGATGATTTCACTCATGTGTGGAGTTTAAGAAACAAAACAAACAAGCCAAGGGAGGGGGGAACAAGAGAGAGAGGCAAACCACGAAACCGACTCCTAACTATAGAGAATAAACCGGTGGTTACCAGAGGGAAGGGTTAGGGGAATGGGTGAAGCAGGTGATGGGGAACAAGGCATGCACTTGTGCTAAGCACCTGTTGTTGTATGGATGTGTTGAATCACTCTATTGTACACCTGAAACTAATGTCACACTGTATATTAACTAATTGGAATTTGAATAAAAACTTGAAAGAAAAGAAGAATAAAATAATTCCTTATAGCTTCAGCATTCAAACATAAATAAATAAATATTTTTTAAAAAAGAATATCACTGGGTAAACATTCCCCAGTAGACAAAATAACTATTTTGTTTTTAATTAAATATAGACCTCAGTCACTTCTTCAAAGCTGTTGGCAGGATTTATTTTCAATACTAAGTGGAAACTGGGCACAAATTTAATACACTGTGAAAATATAAACAAAATGTCCAGGCTATGCCAACAATGCTCTTGGCAGTAATACTTCATATTTCAGATTCTGCTTCAAAGAATAAGCTCTTGAATATGAAAGTACAGAATCTAATAAGAGTGCAGGCTTCTCTTCTGTCATTTTTACAAAGTAGAGCTAGGAATACCACTACAGATAGGTAAAATGATCTTGTTCAAACAATAGTTTTCTCATAAAACTCTATAATATTCCTTTTCATTAGTCAAGTTTAGAAGTGCTTTACATACCTTTTATCTTGCAAACTAAAAAATTAGTGATCGACTACATACAATGTCATATAAGAAAAGAGGGATCTTATGAACCATTCATAGATGAAATAAAACTATTTTTAATATTTTAATATTTTTAAATTAAAGCCAAATGAGCTTTATCACTAATTTCCCTGATACACTGATATGATTTTCAGCATCAACCTACTGTGAATAGCAATTTAAAATTGGTATCTTTAAAAATATCAAAGTCTTCAAAATGTATTCTTTAGAAAAGATAAATTAATGAATTACTATTCTCAGAGGCAACATGACACTTGATTTTCTCTTCCAGATAGAGTACATTGAGAATGAACCTCTTAAGTGTGAAGAGGGAAATATCCAGGACTCATTTCCACCTTAAAATCTTTTATCTCTACATTCTACAAGGACCTTAAGAGTGAAAAGCCTATCTCTCTATAAATTTTCCTTTTCAAAAGACTGGTATGACTAGAGCTGCTGGTAAAATAAATAAATTAATTAAAATAAAAGTTAAACCACATTTTCTAAGGTTAGGGATGCATTCAGATTTCATTCCACCAACATCTTAAAATATTACCTTAAAATAAAGTTGGTGATTTTTCCATTTGTATCTGGACAACCCAGCCAACATACAGCTCTCTCAGATCCTGCTTCTTTACTCCATAATATCATCACCCCCTAACTTAGCTCAGCCTCTTATTTGTCAATTGCCATTGCCAATAATTAAGCCCTTTCTATAACTACTGATTCTAACATATTTTCCCTGAACCTCACCCACTTTAGCTCTTGCTTCCTTCTTATCCAGCTGAGATTGCGTAACTCATCTCTATGGGAACTTCTTGCATGTACCGTTAACCTTTTTTTTCTCATCTCTGTCTTGGTCCAAGTGTTTAACTTCTCCTTATTTATAGAATCTGTGGGACCGGCTTCATTTTTTATTAATAATCAGTAAGCTCAGGCGGGCTCTCACTATTCTAAATTTTTTTATTGTTACATTTTACCATTCAAACCAAATTCTTGGATCCCCATAAAACAGCTATACTTATACAATAATGTGCTTTTATCCACCAAAAAAAAAAAAAAATTTGAAGGTTTAGAAATGTACTCAAAATATCCAAATGGATAAATAACATTACTTTTAATTAATACTATACAAAAATGAATAAAAATTATAATAGCCACCTTTATAATGTAGTTTACAGGATTTAAGTCCAACATAAAGTGGAATTTGGTCTTAATTCTAAAAACTTGATAAAAACATAAAAATAACATATTTAGACTATGTCAATAGTATTTTCTCTGCCATAATCCTTGGTATTTCAGATTCTGCCTTCAGAATCCTACTCCATTGTTTTTGTCAATTTACTGCTCTCTGAAATGACAATATCACACCTTCTCTTTCTTATTTTCACTTCCAGATGATGACATTGCTTCTTACCTTATGGAGAAAACATAAGCAGTCTGGAGAAAATTTCCCCTCTACCACATCTCCCATATACTTTGTTCCTTAGTTGCATCCGCGTACTCTGCTTTGCTTCATGCTTATACAGACAAACCATTTATGTCTCTGTCCAAGCCCTGTTTCCATTGCTTATCTTCATCTATTTGAGGACATTGCTGCAATTGTCCTCTCCTGCATCATCAATTTTTCTTCTCCATTGAACTAGTTTCATCAACAGAATAACAATAATGACGAACATTCTTGTCCTATCGCAGGCCTTGCTATACACTGATTTAATCTTTATAACAATCCACTGAGAAAGAAAACCTTATTGCCATCCACATTTTACAGATTAAAAACCCAGAGCACAAAGGTTAGAAACTTGCCCAAGGAGCAGAGGTAATGGGTTCTAAAGAAATCAAATCCAGTACTTTGTCCTGCATTTAAAACAGCTACAGTATAATCTACAAACCACAGTCAGGAGGGAAAATATCTATGATAAGCTAAAACTAAAGAAGTCATTCTGACTGGTTCTTGTCCCCACTATAACAAACTTTTGAATATTTTCTTTAAACTAAACTAACAAAGACAATTTTATTGTTAATTCTTGATGTCCTGATATTTAAAGACATACTACATTATTTATGAATATGTTATAATTTTTAAAAATTACTATATGTTAAAAAATTACTATATGTCAACCTGAGCTGATGAATGTACACAAAATAATCTTACTGATTTATACTTTTTTGTTGTGTTTTATATTCGACAAATCTTTCTTCTGAAAACTAATTCCCTTGGATTCTTTACAAGATATTTTTTGTAAGTGCACTTGTATCTGAATCCTTTGACAGTCATTCTTATAGGTTCCATTAGGTTACATTACACCTCTCTTCAGATGTGAAAGCCAATAGAAACATAAGTTCGATGTCATGCCTTGTCTGAACCTAGACCAGCTAAGCCCTTGGCTCAGTTTTGCGTGGCTCCTTTGGCAAATATCATGAATGAGGACTGAGCCCTTTAGCCCTACTCAGTAACTCTATTTATAATCAAGTCTGTTTCTGGTGACAACTGTGGATGTCAGAAATTGAGTTTCTGTCAGCTGGACAAGAAATCTGGACCCATTTTCCTATTAGTCTTTATTTAATTTGTATATCTGTGTTTGTCTTGAATTTCTGATATTTCCTGCATATGAAAACTAAAAATTAACATGCCTTTTTTTTAACTATTAGTAGGATCTTCTCTGGTTATATGATTTGTGTTTTTGCATATATAAATTCCTCTTTCAAGGAAAGCTTTTGAACAAAAAGAAACCAAATTTTTAGCATGCAATTGTCAACTTTTATATATTGAAGCACCTTCAAAAATAAGATGACTCCAAATTAGTGTCTTCAGAACCATTTAAATAAGGCTTAAGATAGGAGGTTGCTAATTGACTAATTGGTCATAATTTTTAAAAAGATAGGAAATTGCTACAATTTAAAAGAAAAGTAAAGAAAAACATTAAGAAGCTTGTTTCTCTAAAAAAAAAAAATCACAAAACTACTTAGACATTCAACTAGGCTTCTCTAAAAATCTTACAGGATTAATTCACGTGTTTAGGTTTCTAAACGATTGAAATTCTTAATAGATACTGGCACTTCCATTTCTACTGCTCTATTAAATTAGCTTCTCTAGCTGGGAAAAGAATTAATACACTTTATTAATATTAATAAAATTTAGAAAAGATATCTATAACTCTTGCCTAAATATGAGATGAATTAATAAGCCAAATTATAAGATCTCTTAGAATATGCAAAAAAGCAGGACTTTTACTTTTGGCAATGATGGATTAACTGAAATCAATGAAAACAAAGAACTATGAACTGAGTAGCTTAGACCAATAGGAATTTATTGTCTCACAGTCAGGAAACTAGAAATCAGAGATCAAGATTTAAGTTGCATTAGTTCCTTTTGAGAGCTGTGAGGGAGAAATATTTTCTATGCCTTTTTCCTAGGTTCTGGTACAATTTAAGGGTTTTCCAAGAATATCAAGATAGGCTATCTTTACTATGTAAATATAACTATAGCCATCTATCCTCAATTTAATCTTGAGTTGTGTTAATCTGGTGAAAATCATGTTAACCTTTGATTTTAGTATACATAGGAGAATGAAACATTATGGAGACTCTTTTTTCCAGAAGATTTCTGATTTCTGAAATTAAAAGGCAATCATCAATAGACAAAGCCAGAGGCCTAATACTCTTGTATTGCTTGGATGCCATATGCTTAAATTCACCAAAAATATTTTCTTGATCTGTGTGTATAAGCACAAACTAATATCAGTACTAAAAAACTTCTTTCTCCTGGAGATAACATTGCTCTTATTTTGTTGAAAGGCAACAAAGTGAGTTAGTTGTTTTGCTTCAATTCAAAAGTGCCCAAGACATTCATAATCAAAACTGTGCAACATCAAAGGTGCTTTTGGGCCTTATGAATCTCAGATCTAAGTACAGTCTGCTGAATTTCAGGTTTTGAAGCCCAAGTAAGGATAGCTTACATAATTGTTAACATTAAAGGGAGGAAAGAATGTGATTCTTCAAAATTTAAAGTTTGGATTTCCAGGCTCTTGTTCAAAAGACAGAAATTGTAAATCGGTAGGTTTCCTTAAAGTGCTATTTTTGAAAGAGTCATATCTATGTGTTTTATGTTATTATACAGCTACTAAAACATTGTTTATAGAATTAAAGTTATGAAACAAAGTGGGAATAATGAAAGGCAACACCTGATACTTAAGAGGGGTTACTATCCCTGTCTAGCTGTCAAGTTTCAATCCTCTCTTCTCTAAGTGCTGCAAGAAGAAATTTCACATAATACGTGTATCTTTTTAAATATTTTTCTGGAGATAAACTATCTAGAGGTATTGTAAATGTAAGGATCAGTAATGATCAGTAATGATCAGTAGGGTCCCTTAAAAATATGTTAAAATACTCTACAATAGAATGAAATACATGATAATGTTCAACACTAGAATTAAAACTGAGAAGACAAAATCAATAGATTTTAATTTTTCTTTCAGTTTTCGGTTTTTGGTTCTCATATCACTTGGCAGTTATATATTTGAAATCACTATGTCTTAATTTTTATGGAAAAAATTAATAATAAAGATTGTCAACAATAATTTTCCTAATCACATTTGCACTAAATGTTAGAATTATTTCATATTATTAATTCCACTTTCATTTGTATTCTGTTCAATCCTATAACTCACTGGAACTTCTACAAACTGTATCAATACATTTTGGTTAGTGTTGTAATAATTTCAAAAAGAAAAAGAAAATCTGCCTTGGTTTTATGAAACATCTTTTGTGAATTGACACCAATTTTTATAGTGCTCTAGGTTCATAAATAATTTTACTTTAACATAGCATAGACTGTATTTTTCTTTCTAACATTTTCTCCTAAACCATCCAATCAAAAACAGTATTCCTAGGGAGAAATTCTAGGAAAGATCCTGCTATATAACATTTCTGAGATATTAGTTCTAGTCTGATTTTTTTTTTCTAAAACCTATATATATATTTTTTGTTTGCGTAACAAACAAGGAGAAGAAATATTAACTGATAACATCCAGAGAACTACTAGCATAGAGATAATCAAAAAGACTCAAGCATCACCAAGATAGAATTAGAAACAATTATTCTCCAAAGAAGTGTGTTTTTGATAAGTAGTCAAAGGACTTGAATAGTCATTTTTCCAAAGACATACAAGGGGTATAAGAAAAGGTACTCAACATCACTAATCATCAGGGAAATGCAAATCAAATCCATGAGATATCACCTCCTACCTGCTAAAATGGCCTTTATCAACAAAATAAAAGATAACAAATGTTGGCAAGCATATGGAAAAATTGGAACCCTTGCACACTGCTGGTGAGAATGCAAACTGACACAGCCATTATGGAAAACAGTATGAGGTTCCTCAAAAAACTAACATTTGAACTATCATAGGAGCTAATAATCCTCTGGATATAACCCCCAAGTGAATAAAATCACTATATTGTAGAGATACATGCTCCCACATTCACTGCAACTTTATTCATAATAGTCAAGATATGGAAAAAACCTATGTGCCCACCAAAAGATGAATGGAAAAAGAAATTATGAGATTTTTATATAGATATATAAAAATGAACATATATACATAAATATACATATACACATATTATATATATGCAGATAGATAGATAGATATGTTATTTGGCCTTAAAAAAGGAGATTCTGCCATTTGTTACAGCATGGATGAACCTGGAAGACAAACATTATGCTAAGCAAGATAAGCCAGACACAGAAAGAAAACACTACATGACCTCACTTCTATGTAGAATTTTAAAAAGCCAAATACATAGAAGCAACTCACTCCTTTGCACTACCATAAAACAAAATAGCTCAAAATTGTCTAATCATCTCCAAAATTCACAAAAAATCAAATTCATATTTATTCAGTTTACGGTTGCAGAGAAGTACATGATATCTAAAAATAACAAAGCAACTATACATCATCTGTTATTATTTGCCACTTACCAAGTTCTGTAGTACATGCTTTCTATGAGTTATTTCACTTAATTTCTTACAAAATCCTTATAAAATCGGGCATAATGTACTTGATTTTACTCATGAGGAAATACACCATAACTCACCAAAAGCCAAATAACTAGCAAGTGGTAGGAACAAACCTTGAGCTTCTCTGTCTACCTCTTTCTACAATCCTTTTAATGAAAGCAGTTAAAATAATAGTGTTATTTTAAACACAGTTAAAAGCATTAGAATAATAAAAGCAGTTCACTAAAAGCAGTTAAAATAGTAGTGTTAGCTTAATAAAATTACCTTTCAAGAATATCTACCTTGACAAATATTTTTGTGGGTGATGGTATCTAACTTTACATTTTAATCAAAGCTTGCTTTTGTTCACGCTTAATGTAAGTATTTTTCTTCTAATACATTCAAATGTTTACCCTTTTCATAAGAACAAAGCTGAACTGAGAATCAATGTTCAACTTAAAAAAAACTTAAATTGTCAGTTTAGATTAAGTCTGTGCCATTGTAGCTGCTGTTAAGGTTTTGCCAGATTCGAAACCCAACTTTAAAATTGTTTCTAAGAACTGATGAGCCTAGCATTCTGAGAATGATTACAGTTCATTTTCCCAAAAAAAAAGAGAAAGAAATTGTAAGAAATCTGATATTCACAAAGAGATAAGCTGACTGCAACTAGAAACTAACAGTAGCAATATTTGTTAAAATACTTTTTTCAGATTTATCTAATAAGTAATCAAACAGCAAATTGATATAGTATTGGAAAATATGCACTTGAATACTACTCATTGGTCAGTAATACTTCTTTCCTTTCAAAATCTCTGAAAAGTTTATTGTTGTATAACATGTTCATTGGATTAACTAAAAAACAAGAGAGCTTCTCATGCAGATACCTGAGTTTCTATGGAATCTATTTGGCAGTAATACTGTATTACCCACAACTAAAACGTGATTTTTTTCCCTTTTTTTTGTCTTTTCTATTTTCTTACTCTCATTTCCCTTTTTGGTATCTTCCAATCCATTCTTTTTCCTTTTCCAATTTTCCTGTTTTTTAAAAAATCCTCCTCTATCTTTTGATTTTACCTGTACCATGCAATTGGACCTCCTGATTTTTATGTATCATAAAATTATTGATCTAGATCAGGGGTTGAAAAAATTTTATTTGAATGTCGAGAAGATAAATATTGTCAGTTTTACTGACCATTCCAACACTGTGTAATTTTTCAATTCTGTCTTTATAGTAGTGTGAAATAAATAATGGATATAGCAGTGTTCCAATGAATCTTGATCTGTAAGAACAAGCAGCACAGAAGACTAATTTGTCCTGTGCCTGTAGTTTGCAGACCTCTAATGTAGATTCTGGTTCATTTTGTGATTTACATTTAGATCTCACAATGCTCTACTTTATAACATAGGTCCACTGTATTAGGTGTGGAGAATCAAGCCTTTTCAAAACTAACTCATGTGGTTAGTTCTTTATTGTTTTTTCTTAGAAAGGCAGAGGTAGTGACCATGTCCTTCCATGTTCATTGATAAAGAGAAGACGTAGGAGAAGACAAAATTTTAAGCAAATTGTTTTATTACCATATGCTTGGCTTTATAAACAATTTATTAGACCTGATTTATGTGAAAGCTGTTTTTTGTTCATCTGGAGCTAAGGCTGATTGAAATATGGCATAATAATTATAAAATTATATCAATATTTGAATGATTATCTGATTTAAATAGTAAATTGTGTTTTTAGTTGTTACAGAAAAACAAGTAGATCACATTAATCCATTTTAGAAAGAGAAATTCTAGGTTTGTCAATAACAAAAAGAAGCTAGGTGAAAGTAGTTAGCCATTTCTAATGGGCTCTGTCTCATATTCCCCTCATGAAGGTACACAGAGAAATGAAATTTCAAAAACAGTTCTAGAACTGATCATAACAAAAAATAGGTTTTTCCCCCAAATCTGAGTCACCCCATTTCTATACTACGTATAGCCTTACTCTAGCACTGTGCTTACTGAAGATGGTGCTCTTAGAGCTCTGTATCCTTAAAAGCCCCTGAAGACTGCAGGAGCCACAGAAGCCCTTGGCATTTCTACCACAGTGTTTACTGCTGAGTTTCCTGTTTTGGAATCCATGGGTCTGAAATCTTGAGCTCCAATTTGGAGGAGAACCTGTAATGAGTCAGCTATCTCTGGTACTTCTTGGGCAAAAGAGAGAACACAGGGGGGATGATTCACATGTTTCTGACTGTTTAATGCAAAACATTAGTCTAGAAAATATAATCCACACAAAATTCTAAAATTGGATGAATTAGATTAGTAATTTTCCTAGAATTAATTCAGAGTTGAGCAAAAATTTAGGAGGCAGAAATATAAGGGAAAATTTTTCTCCTTTGGAAGTCTATCTTATTTAACCACCACTGAAACTCCTTCATTCAGAAAGAGATGGAGGAATATCTAAATATCCTGACGCCTCATGTAAAGGTCACTAGATCATCAAGTGTTTGCCTTTCCACTTGTCTCTGCGCTGTCCTGCTCCCCAAGATTCCATGTCTGGGCTATCAAATAACAAATACATACAGTCCAATTGAGAATACCTTGTAGGATACTTTCAGCCCACTTATCATGACAAGTGATAGCTCCTTTAGTGGTGTTCAAAACAAGTTAAAGAGGGAACAGACAGAGATAACTAATTCTGCACCAGACATCAGTGTCTCATATTTACATTTCAAAGGCTAAAAATGCCACATGCCTTAGTACTATCTATGTCACGGTAGACCCACCCTAGCCCAGGATTTGCCTCTAAACTACTGCCCCCATTCACATATTGGCAGGGTCTCCTGAAGCTAAACAAGCTTTGGAAGTAATATTGAACAATTTTCAAGTGGTATTTGGAAGAGGCCCTGCTCCCAGTATTCTCTTGCCCTTGGGAGATAACTCTGGTACTTATATACAAATATGAAACAAGTAAAGCAGTTGGATGAAACAAACAAGATCCATGGCCATGAGCCCTAGGATTAGATTTCCTCACAGTTGCCTGCACCAGGTCGCTTTTTTTTTTTTTTTTAAATCAGAGGTAGACCTTAGCCTCAAAAGGTTAAGTGTACAGTTTCAGATGAAACAACTGAGTGAAGATTGTGAAATGTCTCCCCCATTATAATAGTAATAATAATAATAATAATAATGTCACCATCAGTTTGGAAATGTGAAAACAAATTACTGAAGGAGCCATGGTCCATCAGTAGAGTTTTTAAAAGGAGAGACTGGGGGCACCTGAGTGGCTCAGTTGGCTAAGTGATTGACTCTTGATTTCAGATTTCAGCTCGGGTCATGATCTTAGGGTCCTAAGATGGAGCCCTATGTCAGGCTTTGCACTTAGCAGGGAATCTGCTTGAGTTTCTCTTCCTCTGCCTCTCCCCTTCCACTCTCTGTCTCGCAAAAAAATATGTAAACCTTCATAAAATATTAAAAATAAAAACTAAAGAGACTGATCTAAAGTGGCCTAGACAGAGGAAACTCTGGCCAAGAGACTAGAAAGCCTGGGTCTGGAATCCCTTTCTCTTCAGAGATGACTACAGTTAGCACAGACACAGGGCCATGAGGTAATAGGCATAACGTATAAACAACAGTAAGAAATCCAAATTGCCTCCAAGTATTTCAGATGATTTTCAGCATCACTATAATCTTTTTTTTTTTTAAATGCAAACTGGAACAAACTAATACTAGTAGCTGTCAATCAAATGCTCGCTAAAAGGCAATTGCTAGAAGACTTAGTATGTTGTTATTTTATTTTATTTAAACTTTTAGAAAGCATTATTATTCCAACTTTCTTTGTGATGAAACTGAGAATTCCCAGAGGTTCTCTAATCTCCCAAATTCAAGAGCTAGTTAGCAAGATCATTTCACTATAGTGAGCAGCATCTCTTTTAAGCAATTGACAAGAAAACCAAGAATAAGAGAAACTATTAAAATTTTTCTGATATTGTATCTGTGTCATCAAGAGGTATAAAATTTTTATCTAAGTATGTTTATGATTCAACAACAGAAGACCTTGGGATATACTAAAAACCCAGCAGTGAGTCATTACTTAAAAAATCATAATCTGAGTTGTCTGGCAGCTTAGTTGGTCAAGTGTCTGCCTTCAGCTCAAGTGATGATCCCAGGGTCCTGGGATTGAGCCCAGCATCTGCCTTCCTCATCAGCAGGGTGTCTGCTTCTCCCTCCCCCTCTGCCCCTCCCCCCTGCTCATACTCTCTCTTTCTCTCTCAAATAAATAAAATCTTTTTAAAAAAAATACTATCATAATATCTATCAAAAAAATCATAATCTATTCATTCTGTGAAAATATAAAGCTATAAAAACCCACAACTTTTAAGATTTTGTAAAATCCAAGATCAATACATGGATATATTACATAAGCAAAACAAGAGGCACTATTCTAATGCTGTAAATAGATGGAATAGAATGTCAGGGTGAAAGAAAGGCCAATAGATAATCAGACATTGAACAAATTATAAAGCATGAAATGCCAGCAGCACTGGGTTGGGATTGGTTGATTTATTTTATGTTCCCCATTTCCCAGATTTGCTGAAATGGATTCATACTAAATCTAACATTTTAAAATACATGCATACCTAAAGGATTAAATGTGAGTCAACATGGTTTGGTATTAGAAAATGTAATTTTTATTAAATAATTCTATTTATAATGGAAAGCACTACTGCAAACCGTGCTTAAAAGGTTAATAGCTATTCAGAGTGTTTTCCTTGGCTATGCTATGCCAATACCCCCAACACACATACATATACACACACATAAAATCAGTTCCAGGAAAAACCCTTGTCTCTTTGGAAAAGAGCCTTGCAGTAGAAATTGGACACTGCTTGTTACATAATTTTATTGAATTTCTGCTGTTCTTGTGCTTGTCTACTTCTACGTAAAGCCTGGAAGAAGCAGGAATTCTGATTGTGGAAAGGATGAAAAGCTGAAAAACTAGAATGGTTGTCTTTTAAAATTAATGGCAAAAACAGAAATAGCAATCCCTTCTATAACATTTTGACAATTGACAAAACCAAGTGCAAAGTAAAATCTCCAGAAAGAGCTGCAGACTATAGTCTGACATTCTAAATGAAGTGATAAAGAAAATCACCTCCGAATATTGGAGAGGATACTTAATTGTGCCTTTGGCAATTTTCAATTTGCTCTTCAATGTTATCCTTAATATTTAGTTAATTCTCACTAGCTAAAATGTAGACATTCGTTGTACTATGGACAGAGTAATGGCCTAAATCTGCTCTCTTCTCGATTTACACTTGATGGTTGTCAGCTATGTCCATATTTCAAGTGCAAACCCTCCTTTTTCCACAAGATCCTCTCATATTCACATTGAAATTCATTTTCCTCCCCTGTCCCCTGTTTCATTTTTTAAAAGCTCTATCATAACACTTTAAAGTTTGTGTCTGTTTCCTTCACAGTGCCCAGAGGCTCTGTCTAATTAAGCTGTGCCCAGTCACTGCAAGTACTATCCCTGGTCCTGGCAGGTGCTTATTAAGTCAGTCTGGTCTTAGCACACATATGGCATAGAACACAGGTCCATCAGTCACCTGATGGCAGCCTAACATTCTCAGCTGAGGTCAGTATGATATAATACTAATAGCTTAAATTTTCTTAGCTATTTCTTTTTTTTTTTAATTTCTTTTTTTTTAATTTTTTTTTCAGCATAACAGTATTCATTGTTTTTGCACCACACCCAGTGCTCCATGCAATCCGTGCCCTCTCCAATTCCCACCACCTGGTTCCCCCAACCTCCCACCCCCTGCCCCTTCAAAACCCTCAGATTGTTTTTCAGAGTCCATAGTCTCTCATGGTTCACCTCCCCTTCCAATTTCCCTCAACTCCCTTCTCCTCTCCATCTCCCCTTGTCCTCCATGCTATTTGTTATGCTCCACAAATAAGTGAAACCATATGATAATTGACTCTCTCTGCTTGACTTATTTCACTCAGCATCATCTCTTCCAGTCCCGTCCATGTTGCTACAAAAGTTGGGTATTCATCCTTTCTGATGGAGGCATAATACTCCATAGTGTATATGGACCACATCTTCCTTATCCATTCGTCCGTTGAAGGGCATCTTGGTTCTTTCCACAGTTTGGTGACCGTGGCCATTGCTGCTATAAACATTGGGGTACAGATGGCCCTTCTTTTCACTACATCTTTATCTTTGGGGTAAATACCCAGTAGTGCAATTGCAGGGTCACAGGGAAGCTCTCTTTTTAATTTCTTGAGGAATCTCCACACTGTTCTCCAAAGTGGCTGCACCAACTTGCATTCCCACCAACAGTGTAAGAGGGTTCCCCTTTCTCCACATCCCCTCCAACACATGTTGTTTCCTGTCTTGCTAATTTTGGCCATTCTAACTGGTGTAAGGTGGTATCTCAATGTGGTTTTGATTTGAATCTCCCTGATGGCTAGTTATGATGAACAATTTTTCATGTGTCTGATAGCCATTTGTATGTCTTCATTGGAGAAGTGTCTGTTCATATCTTCTGCCCATTTTTTAATATGATTGTCTGTTTTGTGTGTGTTGAGTTTGAGGAGTTCATTATAGATCCTGGATATCAACCTTTTGTCTGTACTGTCATTTGCAAATATCTTCTCCCATTCCATAGGTTACCTCTTTGTTTTGTTGACTGTTTCCTTTGCTGTGCGGAAGCTTTTGATCTTGATGAAGTCCCAAAAGTTCATTTTCACTTTTGTTTCCTTTGCCTTTGGAGACATATCTTGAAAGAAGTTGCTATGGCTGATATCGAAGAGGTTACTGCCTATATTCTCCTCTAGGATTCTGATGGATTCCTGTCTCATGTTCAGGTCTTTTATCCATTTTGAGTTTATCTTTGTGTACGGTGTAAGAGAATGGTCGAGTTTCATTCTTCTACATATAGCTGTCCAGTTTTCCCAGCACCATTTATTGAAGAGACTGTCTTTTTTCCACTGTATATTTTTTCCTGTTTTGTCGAAGATTATTTGACCATAGAGTTGAGGGTCCATATCTGAGCTCTCTACTCTGTTCCACTGGTCTGTGTGTCTGTTTTTATGCCAGTACCATGCTGTCTTGGTGATCACAGCTTTGTAGTAAAGCTTGAAATCAGGTAACGTGATGCCCCCAGTTTAATTTTTGTTTTTCAACATTTCCTTAGCGATTCGGGGTCTCTTCTGATTCCATACAAATTTTAGTATTATTTGCTCCAGCTCTTTGAAAAATACCAGTGGAATTTTTATCAGAATGGCATTAAAAGTATAGATTGCTCTAGGCAGTATAGACATCTTAACAATGTTTATTCTTCTGATCCAAGAGCATGGAATGGTCTTCCATCTTTTTGTGTCTTCTTCAATTTCTTTCATGAGTGTTCCATAGTTCCTCGAGTACAGCTCTTTTACCTCTTTGGTTAGGTTTATTCCCAGGTATCTTATGGTTCTTGGTGCTATAGTAAATGGAATCGATTCTCTAATTTCCCTTTCTGTATTTTCGTTGCTAGTGTATAAGAAAGCCACTGGTTTCTGTACATTGACTTTGTATCCTGCCACATTGCTGAATTGCTGTATGAGTTCTAGTAGTTTGAAGGTGGAGTCTTTTGGGTTTTCCATATAAAGAATCATGTCATCTGTGAAGAGAGAGAGTTTGACTTCTTCGTTGCCAATTTGGATACCTTTTATTTTTCTTTGTTGTCTGATTGCTGTTGCTAGGACTTCTAATACTATGTTGAACAAGAGTGGTGAGAGTGGGCATCCTTGTCGTGTTCCTGATCTCAATGGGAAGGCTGCAAGCTTTTTCCCATTGAGGATGATATCTGCTGTGGGTCTTTCATAGATAGATTTTATGAAGTTCAGGAATGTTCCCTCTATCCCTATACTTTGAAGCATTTTAATCAGGAATGGATGCTGGATTTTGTCAAATGCTTTTTCTGCATCAATTGAGAGGACCATGTGGTTATTCTCTCTTCTCTTATTAATTTGTTCTATCACATTGATTGATTTGCGAATGTTGAACCATCCTTGTAGCCCAGGAATGAATCCCACCTGGTCATGGTGGATAATCTTTTTAATGTGCTGTTGGATCCTGTTTGCTAGGATCTTGTTGAGAATCTTAGCATCCATATTCATCAGTGATAGTGGTCTGAAATTCTCCTTTTTGGTAGGGTCTTTGCCTGGTTTGAGGATCAAGGTAATTCTGGCTTCATAGAAAGAGTCTGGAAATTTTCCTTCTGCTTCAATTTTTTGAAACAGCTTCAGGAGAATAGGTGTTATTTCTTCTTTGAAATCTTTTTGGTAGAATTCCTCAGGGAATCTATCAGGTCCTGGGCTCTTGCTTTTTTGGGAGGTTTTTGATCACTGCTTCAATCTCATTACTAGATATCGGTCTATTCAGGTTGTCAGTTTCTTCCTGGTTCAATTTTGGGAGTTTATAGTTTTCCAGAAATGCATCCATTTCATCTAGGTTGCTTAGCTTATTGGCATATAACTGTTGATAATAACTTCTGATGATTGTTTCTACTTCCTTGGTGTTAGTTGTGATCTCTCCCTTTTCATTCATAATTTTATTAATTTGGGCTTTCTCTCTTTTCTTTTGGATTAGTGTGGCTAATGGTTTATTGATCTTATTGATTCTTTCAAAAAACCAGTTTCTAGTTTCATTGATACATTCTACTGTATCTCTGGTTTCTACCTCATTGATCTCAGCTCTAATCTTGATTATTTCCCTTATGTGTGGAGTTGGTTAGATTTGTTGTTGATTCTCCAGTTCTTTAAGGTGTAGAGACAGCTGGTGTGTTCTGGATTTTTCGATTTTTTTGAGGGAGGCTTGGATGGCTATGTATTTCCCCCTTAGGACCGCCTTTGCTGTATCCCATAGGTTTTGGACCGAAGTGTCTTCATTCTCATTGGTTTCCATGAATTGTTTCAGTTCTTCTTTGATCTCCTGGTTGATCCAAGCATTCTTAAGCAAGGTGGTCTTTAGCTTCCAGCTGTTTGAGAAATGTTTTTGAAAGATTTTCACAGTCTGTAAAGAGAAAGTCTAATTTTCTTGTGAGCTGTATTTCAATTTTTATCTTAAAAGACATTCATATGAGATTGCTGTTTAATTTTCAATGAAATAAAACATTGATTGCAATACCAAATCCTTTTTCAACGTAAAAAAAAAATCATCTTGAAGTACTTTACCTATTACTTATATGGGGCTCAAAAAGTAAATTATAATGTTCAGAGAAAGAAAGATCTTTCTAGGGAAAAAAAACAATGTCTGATAGTTAAAAGTTGCAAGGAGGCAGATTCAAGTGTAATACAAAGTAGAATTTCTAAATTATTAGAGGAGCCCAACAAAGAAATGAACCCATGTGAAATAATTGGTGTTGAGTCACTGTGAGTGATTAAGCACTGGCATGGAAGATATGGCACTTTTTTTTTTTCTATGTAAGGAATATAATGCCACTTAAAGTTATTCATGTATAATGTTTTCCTAAACAAAAATGAAGTTTATAAGGAGTTTAAACCTCACAAAGACAAAAACCTAAGTTATTATGGAATTGGGAGTTGACACAGAGTAAACCTGCCAACTCTGGTCCTTTAATTTCCTTTTAAAGAAATACCCAGCTGCAGCTGAAGACCTAATAAGGTATTGGAAGTAACCTTTTTGGACTTCACAAGCCTGGAAAGAAACACATTGCTTTGTTCGTTGTTGTTGTTGTTGTTTTTATTAACATATAATGTATTACTTGTTTCAGGGGTACAGGTCTATGAATTATTAGTGTTACACAATTCACAGCACTCACCATAGTACATATCCTTCCCAATGTCCCTCACCCAGCCACCCTATTGCTCCCTCCCACCCCCTCTCCCTGCCTAAGCAGCCCTCAGTTTCTTTCCTAAGATTAAGAGTCTCTTATAGTTTGTCTCCCTTCACAGTCCCATCTTGTTTAATTTTTCCCTCCCTTCCCCCCATGAACCCTAGCCTTGCCTCTGAAATTCCTCATATCAGAGAGATCATATGATAATTGTCTTTCTCTGATTGACTTATTTCGCTTAACATAGTATCCTCTAATTCCATCTACATCATTGCAAATGGCAAAATTTCGGGGGGCTTTTTGATGGCTGCATAGCATTCCATTGTATATATATACCACATCTTCTTTATCCATTCATCTGTTGATGGACATCTAGGTTCTTTCCATAGTTTGGTTATTGTGGATATTGCTGCTATAAACATTCGGGTGCATGTGCCCCTTTGGATCACTACATTTGTATCTTTAAGGTAGATACCCAGTAGTGTGATTGTTGGGTCATAAGGTAGCTCTATTTTCAAATTTTTGAGGAACCTCCATACTATTTTCCAGAGTGGCTGCACCAGCTTGCATTCCCACTAACAGTGTAGGAGGGCTCCCCAGAAAGGCATTGCTTTGTAATCATGGAGCTAAAGCACAGAATTAAGTTGAAGTGCAATCAAAAGTCCTTCAATCTCTGTATATATACCAGTTATATATAGATGAATAAGAAACAATGACTATCTTTCACAGGAATGGAAAGACTGAACTCAATTTCCTCTCCTAAATATTACAAGCATGTAATAAAATGATCCACAAAGCCAGCACATGTTATTGAAAGCCCCTGCTGGTGCCACAATTACCCAACTAGAAATCCCAGAGAACATTGCTCTGCAAAGATTTTCACCTCCTGATTCAATCCCTCCTGTTGGCAGAATAGCTTCATCATTGTTGCCTCCAAACAGTGAGAAGGTTTTTTTCCTAAAGAAATTGTGAGGGGGAAAAAAATGTGTTTTGATACCCTAGTGTAGTTGTAGGGACAACTACAGTCCTAATATTAGCAATATTCTTTTTTTAAACATTTTTATTTAAATTGAATAATTAACATATAAAGTATTATTGGTTTCAGAGGTCAAGCCTGCCATTTGTCAGTGTTATATAATACCCAGTACTCATTACCTCACATGCCCTCCTTAATGTTCCATCACCAAGTCACTCTATCTCCCCACCCCTCTGTCCTCCAGCAGCCCTAAGTTTGTTTCCTATGTTTAAGAGTCTCTTAAGGTTTGTCTACCTCTCTGGTTTCATCTTGTTTTATTTTTTCCTCTCTTCCCCTATGATCCTCTGTTTTGTTTCTTAAATTCCACATATCAGCGAGATCATATGATAATTATCTTTCCCTGATTGACTTGTTTTGCTTAGCATAATACCCTCTAGTTCCATCCATGTCATTGCAAATGGCAAGATTTCATTTTTGGTGGACGCATTTTATATATACATATATATCTCACATCTTTATCCATTCTTCTGTGGACATCTGGGCTCTTTCCCTAGTTAGGTTATTATGGACATTGTTGCTGTAAACATTGAGTTATTGACCCCAGAGATACAAATGTAGTGATCTGAAAGGACACCTTCACCCCAGTATTAGCAATATACTGAGTTGATTACAGCAGTATTCATTAGTCTCGAACATATTGGCAAGATATACTCTACACTAGAGTTTAAAAGGAGCTTGTTAGAAACATCCTCAGAAAAAAAAAAAAATTTACTGTAAGAGTTAAAACATTCTCAATCCTGCCTATGTACTTGTGAAACATAAGCAAAGTATCTTCAACCACAAAACAAAAGTAATTTCCTTTTCTTCATATGGCTTAGAATCTCTCCTTCATTCTGAAACGATTATTATGAAAGATATTTTTACAACACAAACATATAGTTTAAGGTCACTCTCTTACTTGAAAACACTAGTGAACATTAATTAGTTGATACATGGGAGTTATTATAACTCATATAAATATAGACATTTTTGGCTAAATAGGAAAATACATTAGACTTCATCATGACATTCCTGATCCATACCGATGAAGTTAGCATGTCCTTTTTTCTTTAATGTTATCAAGATAATTATTCCTTTGAAATCATTTCATAGTTTTCTATAAGTATGTTTTTAATATTATAGAACATTTGAAAAAATAAGTTGGTGGTCTTTGAAAAATTATTTCATGGCATTACGTATTGAGTTCAAAAAATAATCCAAGAAATTTGTGGGAAGAATTTTCTCCCTAGAATTTGCTACTTGTCCATTATTATTTCATATGACCACATAGAGGAAAAAGAAAGAGAGCGAAGAAAATCCTAAACACTAAGCCTGGTTTGGAGTATTTGCTTGTTTGCTCTAAACTGTCACCAGAGTCAATGTATGTGAATGTTTTTGTTTTCTTGTCTTATATATTAGTCTACAATTTTAATGACATTGTAGTCAGTGACTGTAGCCTATATTAGTTACTTCTTTTTAATTTGTTGGGATTTCCTCTGTAATCTTGCCCATGGTCATTTTTAATGTAAATGTTCTATGTATTCTTGTGTGTGTAATTCTACTAATTATATATTCTTATATTTTTATATTGGAATTATTATTAGATCTCTCTCTCTCACACTTTCTACTTCTCTAGTAGGTGAAACATAAATTTTCTTTACATCTTTTATAACTCTACTAATATCTTTTCTTTCTGTCTTTATCTAGCAGTTCCTGAGAAAAGTGTACAATTCTGCTCGATGACTATAGATTTGACTGTTTCTCTTTAGAAATCCATCACTTATTGCTTTACATGTTTGCAACTTGCTTGTTTATGTTTCTAATGTGTGTTGGTGCAAAATTTGTGATAGATTTTTTATTGAATTCTTTCCCTCAAACTCAAGCTGTGATATTGTTTATTAATACTTTTGTTATTTAATTCATTTAGTGCAATTTTGTCTAAAATTAAGATTGCTATATAAGTTCAATTTTGATTAGAATTTTCCTTGGGTATATTTTCCTCATACTTCATATACAATCTTACTGATATTGTGTCAGTCATTTCTGAAAGCAGAAAACAAATGACTTCTTAAAAAAATAGCATAATGATCTCTGTACTTCAATCACTGGGCTTAATCTGTTTGTATTTATTGATATAAATGACATAAATGAATTTATTTATATCCTCTTATTTTGTGTTACTTATTTAGCAAAATTTTATATTTTGTGTTCTTTTTTTTTCTTCTGAATTTAAGAAGTAATATAATTAGCTTCTATGACTTTGATGATGGTCCTTATAGCTGAAATATAGATTGGTTCTGAAGATGTAGATACTTATTTCTATATTTTTCTTTAATAAAATGAAAAGGAATTGTAATCTTTATCCTGATACCAAAATAAAGACATTATCTGGCTTATTCACCCTTGAAACTGCACTCCTACATCTTTATTATTATCTGAGATTTTAGTTACAGTCATTATTAGGACAAAAATTTTTGTTTTTATTCATCAAGTGTTCATTGGAATGACTGTCAGATTTTACACCTTATCATTGATCTGTATTATCTTCTGCATCCCACTCCTTTTGTTTCTGGGTTAATCTCTTATTAAAATTTCTCATATAGTGGGATTTTTAGTAGTTACACAGAAGGTAAGTTTTTTTTTTTCCTTTAACTTTCTTTATGTCTCGAAGTTTTATTAGGCCTTATTCTAACACCACTTCTCTGACATCAACTGGATATCCTACACTCCAATTCAATTCTGACCCTGACTTTCCAAAGTTAGTGAGGAACCCTTAGGCTATAGGAACTGTCCCCCACAATACTTACCCCACATCAGGTCCCAGCTGCAAATTTGGTGGCCTACCCACACTTTTGGACAACTAGCTATACATTTCCCATGATCTACTCAGGCTTCTTAGTTCTTTAGAATGACTCCTAGAACTCACTGAAATTTCTGTGTTTATGGGTAACATTTTTTTTTTTTTGTATTTAGAATATTTTTTGTCAATTAAAATGCATGCTGTACCTCTATTACCAAGATCCTGCAATGTGTATAGGTAGAGCGAACCAGGTCCCGCAGTATGAAAATGACTGTGATGGTTCTGGTTTTATTCAAAAAGATGCAATTCAAGAATAACCAAATGAGAGAGACACATAGGGCAAGATCTGGGAGATCCTAGACATAAAGCCCTTCTTCCCATGGAACCAGACTGATTCAACCTCCTATCAAATCAATGTGCTCACCAACTAGGATACTCTTCAAGCCCTGGGTGTCCAGAATTTGGGGCTTTATTACATCATTGGCCAAGTGATTGAGTTCAGTCTATAGACCCTCTTTTATCCTCTGAAGTCAGATGTTGGGACTGTAAGTTCCAATCTTCCAATCACATGTAATGTAGCCTTTCTGGAGTGGTTAACTTCTCCCTTGAAACTGTCTAAACATTCATCATGAGTCATCTGATCAGCATAAATCTAGGCAAGCTGGAAAGGGGCTCTCAAGAATAACAGAAGACATTTATATCACTTGGAAAATTCCAGGGATTATTGAATCTCTGTAACAAAAACCGAGGGCAAAGACCTGATATTTTTTTTTTTAAGATTTTATTTATTTTCAGAGAAAGAGAGATAGTGAGAGAGAAAACTCTTGGGGAAAAGATAAAGAAGCAGGCTCCCTGAGAGCAGGAAGCCCATTGTAGAATTCGATCCCAGGACTCTGAGACCATGACCTAAGCTGAAGGCTGACGCTTCACCAACTGAGCCACCCAGGTGCCCATGACCACATATATTCTATATTATACCACAGACCTCATTTAAAAAAAAAAATAGTTTAGCTACATATAGAAATCTAATTTGACCTACATTTTCCTTCAGACCTTTGGAGGTATTGCAAAATTAACTTCTATCAAGTTTTTCTGTATTTGAGAGTCATTCACCAATTTAATATAATTGTCCCTTTGTAAATAAGTCTTCATTCTGGTAATTTTACTGATATGTTTTGAGAACAATATTTTTATATTTTTGTACTATCTGTCATTCTAAGTGCATTGCAAATGTTAATTCAATATTTAATTCTCCTAAGAATTCTATGAGCACTTACTCTTAGTATCCCAAACATTCAAACGACTGAACTGGGCTAAAGAGATGCTAGGGAATTACCCACTAAGTCATTAGTGGACTAGAACTTGAGTACAGGTAGTGTGGGTTCAGAGTCTGTGCAACTAATATTTATTTCCCACTCATATGCATACTCAATGTGTTTTTATTTAAAATCATCTCAAACATTTTATATGAACAAGAATGAGGTGGATAAATACATATTAATATGTCTTGATATAATTATCTTCAAGCAGGAAATGATACAATATATGGTATTAAGTAAAATCTTATTATCCTTTATTATGTCAGTCTAGTTTTTGACAAATTTTTTGTCTCCGATAGTGAAAAATATTGCCCTTTTGTCTACGTAGTTAAAGCTGTCAGTCAGAAAACTATCAGTGCATATTAGTGCATTTTATTGCATGTTTCATTTTACTTAAAGTTGGATATGTCTCTAAAATTCCATAAATTTAAATATAAATATTATAACTTGAAGTTAATTTTCATTAGTTGAATGAACTGATTTAATAACCTTTTAGAGGATCATAATTTCCAAAGTCCACTCAGCTGATAAATTTTGGCTGTTTGTCAACAGTATAATTCAGGAAATTCATGGTAATTTTTGTTTATACTGGCTGACAATGCTCACTAAGAAAGCAAACCAGTTTTAACTTATTTCTTTAAGAGGCACCACCACTCTACTCTCTACCATCATTATTGCAAACATTTACTGTACCTATACTATGAGAACATTCTAGATGTTCCTGAAACAAATTTTTTTTGAGAATTTTGTTCCATAAATACTAACTTTTTTTGGAGATAGTATGCATATTCAGAAGTGACCACTCATGGCATAAAATAACTTCAAAAAGTTACAAGATACAAAAGATACAAAAAATAAGGATCTCAGATGTTCTGAGACCTGTTGTCAAGGTGACTTGGGATGACAAAGAAGAGCTTTGACTAGACATTGTAGTTAAGCTGTGCCTTGAAGTATTTAGAAAAGAGAAAAATACATGAGGCTCTGTTCCAAATAGGATAAGCTAACAAGATGATAACATATAGAAAACAATAGAAATCTACTTGACTATGAGTATGAGAGCTTTGAGGGAGATGAAAAAAACACGGATCATATGGTTGGAAATGATTCAAACTATAATTTGAAAGGTCAGGAGGATTCTGCCAAGGATACTGGATTTATTTTCTTGAAGTACTAGGAAGCCTTGAAAGTTGAGGAAATGCTGATAATTATGAGATAATATGTCAGGAAGCTCCGTTCATTTGGAATGACTAAGTAAGAATTAGAAGAGATTGGGGGCGCCTGGGTGGCTCAGTGGATTAGGCCGCTGCCTTCGGCTCAGGTCATGATCTCGGGGTCCTGGGATCGAGCCCCGCATGGGGCTCTCTGCTCAGCGGGGAGCCTGCTTCCTCCTCTCTCTCTGCCTGCCTCTCTGCCTGCTTGTGATCTCTCTCTGTCAAATAAATAAATAAAATCTTTAAAAAAAAAAAAAGAATTAGAAGAGATTGTAAACCAGAAAGTCCAATAAGAAAGTACAAAAATTATCAAGACAGTGGTACCAGTAGGGAATAATTCAGAACCGAGGGGATCCAAAGTTCATTCATGCTTCAGTGTCATTGTTTCTCATTGTTATAACCCTTTTATCATGCTGTCTGTCCTCAAGAAAATATGAGCTTCTTAAGTGCAAAAAACATGTCTTATTAATATCTGTGTATCCACTGTACAAAGATGTGTCTAATATTTAAGTCACCAAACAATATTTTGTTGAATTACAAGGAGCTGAGGAAGCCACCCAAAACTTTGTGAAGCCAAGGCCAAAAGACATTGAAAGGGCAAACCATGAATTATAACGTCCTTCCACACTAGACAACATGCAAATGGAATCAGCAAACACAAACTATGAAGCAACAATAATGTCAGCATAATTATACAGAGAAGCAGAGACTAGTAGTCTCTTCAGGGAAAGTACAATACACTACCTTCCATTTTTTTCTTTATCTTTCTGTGTGATACTCTGTGGGGTCTTTCTGACAATGTTGCTAAACATACACATCGTATTCACACTAATTTTGAAAAATAATGTACTTCACATTATTTATTAAACTTTCTAGTTTCTTAAGTAAGAACCCTCGTCTTTTCATCAATTCCAAAAGGTTATTTGGCTTCCTAAATTATTTCAGAAAAAGTACCCAAAAGAATACATAATTCAAAATGGGAAGCTGTCATGACTAGCACTTGGCTGGAGAATCATCATTTAAAATATAAAATGATGTTTCCTTGCTCTTTTCCCAGTAAAATTTGGAGATGATGACATATTTGACCTTCCCATTCTCTCTGTTCTTTAAATTCTTCTTTGCTTCTAAGATCATTTAGTGTTAAGAACTTACCCAAAGTCAGTAAAAGCAGTAAGTATATCTCCTGCTTATCCTCTTATTCTCTATTATTCTCTTATTCTCTTATTCTCTATTCTCTACTTGAGAATACACAGAGCGACATATCTTTTTCTGTGGATGTTTCTATAAGTTTCAAAATGTTCCCAGCCAGTTTTCCTGAACAACTGCTGTCAAGCTGGTAGTTTTTCTTATCTTCATCTTTAGTTTCTTTGATGGTGCTGCTCTCCAAACGATGGAAATACTCTACCCAAATTGATGGTATTTCCAAAAGAATTGTTTCCTACTGATAGATTCTGTAAAATTGTGTCAATTCTCCACTGAGGTGAAGCTTAAAATAGAGCTCTTTACCCCAGCCAACACCCACAAATATATATGCAAATTAATTTATACTGCATTTTGACACAATAATCCAAGAACAGTGCCATATGGAGCCATAATGGAGATAGAAGCAAAGGAAAAATCAGTAATATTGATCCATTTTTTATTAAAATTTTGTATTTGGCCCTCATAGATTTTTGTATTAATTTTTAATATATCCCATTAAAATATTATGTATCTTGATATTTGTTTTTTTGTTTTGTTTTGTTTTCCCCTTACATTGATGCCTGAGTCCCTCACTCACCATACCTTAGGTACCAAAGAGCACTTTCTTTCACCACCAAAGTCTCACACGGAGATTTTTACATGCAAACCAATTTTTCAGATTCTTATACAAATTGCCTTCAGAAGACATAAAAACTAGAGATCTAAAGCCCCATGATAGATATGCATTCTCCCTAATCCCTCTTCCCTCTTTAACATAGAATGCTTCCATTTAAATACTTGCAATAAAATCCTTTTTCTTCTCCTGTGGTCATCAAATTTCCTACACCCAAATCAATCAATTTAATGCAAGGGTTTCCTTTTACCTTAAAATCATTGCAAAATCTTTATTTTTATAATTCACAACAAATTTTCAGCATTTGCTCAGATAAATTCACAGGGCATGAAAGATATGGATAGAACAAGCTCATAAGATTTAAGACATTTCAAAATCACCCATATTTTTGACATTGTTGACTGGAGGTCACTAATGGTAGTGGTGTTTCCAGCAGAAAAGCACATCTCTTGGCTTTGTCTTCCTTAGAGAATTTTAGACCATTTCCACAAAGAGCTAATGAGCCAATCACTCCCTTTGCAAAGAGACCTAATTGCTTAAAGAAACCACAGAGTGGAATAAAAAGGAGCAAAGTGGTGTTTTCATCTCTGTTGTTAATATCTACAATCAGTTTCTTACATCTAGGACCCTTGGATTTTTTTTAGGGGGGGGGAGTAGGAAAGGATGAAAGAAGTGACTATGTACACCTAAATCTAATTGCCATCCATTTTAAATTATTTATTTTTAACATATCTACAAAGTTTCAAACAGGTGAGACAATGGACAGGAAATTAAAGTCAAACATTGAAGAAAATCTAAAGCTAAATCGAGACTAGTCAAGAAGCTCATTTTAAAGTAATGAATTGTGGCAAAATACAGATGTGCACCAAGACAGCATGTCATAGTATCAAATACACAAATGAAATTTCATAGAGACAAAGCAATGTTTCAGAAGGAGAATTGACTGATAAGATACGTGAGTTTGCTGTGGGGAATAGAGGACATTGGGCATACAAGAAGAGGACATAAAAGTGTGTGCTAGTGCAACCCTAACTGCCGGTGAACTATTTTCAGCAGGTGTTCAGAGATCAAAAGGAGGCTTTGAAGCTAAGCTTGAGTTGGACTGGAACCCAACATGCAAACCATTAAGAATAGAAATTTCAGTATAATTTGGCCAATCGTTTATAATTGTTTCAAATGAGTACTTTAGAATGCATATTGTTTGATACCTGTGCATATAATTATTCACTTTTTGAAACATGAATTTCCATGCAATTGCCAACTGTTACAAGACACTCTTGATATTATCCTAAAGAATTCAGTTGTTGGATTTCAGCCAGGCTTATGTATGCAAAGTAGAAAATTAAAGTTATTATGTGGACAATTACAAAGAAACAATCACCTGAACAATTCAGAGTACTAAGGCAACACTCTAACACCAGGCATGCATTTCCCTTTCATTTCATCTGTATTCACCACGGACTCTAAACACAATGAGCCCTTGAGTTGCAGGATTCAGGTCAGTAACTCTCTTACAAAGTGATACAAATTCCAAAGTTAGAGAGGTGACAGTTTTTAATCCTTTCCATCCTAAAGGTGATGTATTGATCACTAAGAAGACCCCCAAAAAAGCAGGGATTATCTTCAGATTTTTTATTCAGAAAGCAAACCTAAATCTAAATAAAATGTGTTTGGAAAGAGGCACTAGATTGCTAGTGCATGCAGATTCGAAAAGTCAATGTGGTATATACACAGAAATTTCTGTAGAGTAAAGAAACTAGAGACCCCCTATGGTATAAAGAAAAAAAACCCCAAATTTTCCAATAGAAAACATATTTTTTGAACAATTGAATCTTCATCAGACACCTGGGAGGTAAAACACTTAAATAGAGGCAACAGAAAAATCTTTGCTGTTAACAGTAGAGGTCACTTGACTGCCAAGGCATATCTACCTATTCTCTAGAAGTGCTATTGAAAGTCTATCTTATACCAAATGCCTCCCCTAGTAGTCTAGTTGGGATTCTGGAAACTCCTTCTAATAGTAACCCTTTAGCTTAAAGCAGAGGTTCTCAACCACACAACAGCATCAACACCCCTAGTCCTAAGGTCTCATTCCAGCCCTATTCAGAGTTGATGAGATTGGGGCCCACCAAGCTGTGTTTTATTGCCCTTACATGATTCTGATGCACTCAAATTTGAGAACCATTATCTTAAACTCTTAAGTTCAGTTAATGTAAACCCATTCTCTGGAAAAAGTAATTCATTAAGCAATAGTAATCCATGTATACATGCATAAGGTTATTGTATTAAGTACTTGGAGAATAAAGTCCAAAAATAAAACCTAGTTCCAGTGATGAAACAGATAAATTAAGAAGGTTTCTTGGTATCAAGAGCAACTGAAAGATAGTGACAGAGGGAGAATCCCAGGGAGAACCTAGGGAATTGGGAGTGCTTTAGCTACAAGTAGCCACCAAAGGAGATGGAAAAGGACTGACAAGGCATGAAACCTTCCCATAGGATAATATTTTCAACAATTTGTTTTCATCCATACTGTAATTAATCCCAAAGGAAATAAACACCTAGTCAGTAGAATCAATAGCCCATCCACAAATATGTTTATAAATTTTAAAATATGCATAATGTGCACGCTCATATATTTTTAGTGCTGATTATGACAAAAGACTATGATAAAGACTATAGATATGTTATTTTATTTAATCATAATAAACTTATTTGAGAAGCACCATTAATGTCCCTGTTTCACATATGAGAAAATTTAGGCTAAACACAGTAAGAAATTTTGCTCAAAGGCATATATTAGACATTTTAGAGATTAAAAGAGCTGTCTAGTTAGAATGTCTAAAATTTACAAGTCAGGAAACAACAGATGTTGGCAAGGATGCAGAGAAAGGGGAACCCTCCTACACTGTTGGTGGGAATGCAAGCTGGTGCAACCACTCTGGAAAACAGCATGGAGGTTCCTCAAAAACTTGAAAATAGAGCTACCCTACAACCCAGCAATCACACTACTGAATATTTACCCTAAAGATACAAATGTAGTGATATGAAGGGGCACATGCAACCGAATGTTTATAGCAGCAATGTCCATAATAGCTAAACTATGGAAAGAACCTAGATGTCCATCAACAGATGAATGGATAAAGAAGATGTGATTGATATCTATCAATTCTTCATATATATATATATATACGTATATATATACTACATATACGTATATATATATATATACACATATATATATAAATATATATCACACACACATATACATACAATGGAATACTATGCAACCATCAAAAGAAATGAAATCTTGCCATTTGCAATGACATGGATAGAACTAGAGGGTATTATGTTGAGCAAAATAACTCAATCAGAGAAAGACAATTATCATATGATCTCCCTGATATGAGAAAGTTGAGAAGCAAAGTGGTGGGCTTGCAGGGTAGGGAAGGAAAAAATGAAATAATATGGGATAAGGAGGGAGACAAACCATAAGAGACTCTTAATCTCACAAAACAAACTGAGGGTTGCTGTGGGGAGGGGGTTAGGGAGAGGGTGGTTAGGTTATGGATATTGGGGAGGGTATGTGCTATGGTGAGTGCTGTGAAGTGTGTAAACCTGGCGATTCACAGACCTGTACCCCCGGGGCTAGTAATACATTATATGTTAATAAGAAATTAAAAATTTTTAAAAAAGAGCTATCTAGCACCAAGTTCAGCCCTTAACCAATAAGTTAAAGGAAAATGACAGATGATGATGGGCTAGATATATAGATGATGAATAGATAGTTAGGTGATAGATAAATAGATAGATAACCAAGGAATAACATATTATCTCTTTATAGCTACATACTCTTTAAAACTATAGTTTATTGTTTCAACAGGGTACCTTTTTCTGGGTATAAGAGCAAAATCAATGATTTCTTATCAGAATTTAACTTCAGGAATTCTTAAGGAATTATAGTCACCCAGTAAGTGTCTCTCACCTCACCTCCTCTGTCTTCTTCTCTCCCTAAAAAAAAAAAAAAAGAAAAAAAAAAAAGAAATCCTTGGTAGCATACTGACAACTCATGCCAATACATTGTATTATCCCTGTAACTCCATTTTCAAAGCCATTATCATAGCTCAGACTCCTAACTTTTCTTTTTGATTTATTGTTTTAATCCAGACTATATTCAACTGCCATGTTAAGCTTCTTTTTTTTTTTTTTAAGATTTTATTTATTTATTTGACAGACAGAAATCACAAGTAGGCAGAGAGGCAGGCAGAGAGAGAGAGAGGAAGAGAAGCAGGCTCCCCGCTAAGCAGAGAGCCCAATGCGGGGCTCAACCCCAGGACCCTGAGATCATGACCTGAGCCAAAGGCAGAGGCATTAACCCACTGAGCCACCCAGATGCCCCCGCCATGTTAAGCTTTTTAAATAAAACTCAGAATTCCACACCTTTCTTCTACTCAAACCTAATAAAATAGACAAAAAGCTCTCACCTTTGTGTTCAGACCCTGGAAAGGAAGGTAAGGACTGCATCTTCTAGGGTCTAAACACCAATGGGAGAAGATGAAGTCCTTACCTTCCTTTCTAGGCACAGACCCAATGAGTTAATGTAATTTCTACAAGATTGTCCTGCATTTTATCACATCTATGCCTCCTCTCCTACAATTTCCTTCCAACTCTACAGTTTCTTCCTTCTAGAGATACCTATTGAAATAATTCAAGATTCAGTTAATAATTTAACTTCAAGAAATTCTTCCAGATGTGAACTCCTTGTGAAACCATAGCCTATGCTATAACACTTACCGCTTGTTTCCTTGTCAAACAAAAGTTGCTCAAGATCAGAGTTTCAAAAGTCTGTCTGAGGTAGTTAGCTTAGCTAGGCTTAGTTTAGCTCTGCCTCATCTTAATTGAGTACTAAGTGACGCTGGGAAAGTGATTTAACCTAGTTCTGCATCAACTCATTCAGAAAATGAAGACAATATTTTTCACAGGTTTGTTGTAGTGATTGAACAAGATAACAATTGTCTAAATGCTTGAAAATTATTTTCTTCAAATACAAAGCATTGCTTCATCCATGGCTGATATTATTACTCATTAGTATTGTCTTCCCTATGGTTCCTAGCATCATCCTATAGAGTACTCACTCATTATACATTTGTTGGATGAAATTAGTAATTGTATCATTACTTTTGAAGTAAGATTACAGGGTAATAAGATTTCTTTGTATACATATTCTTATGTTTACATGAAAAGAGATGCTATCTTTCTCTTCATGTCATTCTAAACACTGCACAGAATATGCCAATTGTGATATGCACAAAATATGCCAGGACGTTCTTTTGGAAGTACTATCAGGGAAGTTTCTAAACCACACAAGAAATACTCTCTCTTTCTAGTTATATTGCTTCTGACCTAAAACAATTCCCCAGAAGGATGCTCAATCTTATTCACCAAAGTTAGCTCAAAATAATTTGCAACTGTTGGCAAATATATAAGATTCAAAATTAAATGCAGGTTGCCTATACCAAATATGGTCAAGACGGATTTATATTTCTTATATTAAGATACATCTATCACCTGAACTGTAGTAAACCATTGCAACTATGATCAAATTCACACACATGTGGGAAATGACAACAGTGCTGGGACTGTCACCTGACAGGAACTACAAGATGCCACAAATTTTAATCACAGATGGATTTCAAGGATGTTTTTTTAAAAAAAAAGTGTGTCTGAGAATAAATGAAATGCAATAATGACAACCTCTCACATCTCTAGGGGATAATATTCTGTAAAGTGTGTTTTTATCCCTGCCTTCAAACCCAGCAGGATTTTTGTTTATTTATTTTTGCTTTGGAGAAATGTTTTACATATGGATCTCCAGTTATTCAAAGACCAATAGTTGCAAACACTGTCCCCATTCCACTGAATCGTGGAAAGGCAAAGCTGTCTTCGAAACTTTGTCAAAAATTCAAACTGCTCATATATGTACAGGTCTGTTTCTGGACTATCTATTCTGTTCCATTCATCTATCTGTCTATATTGATGTCACTCTCACACTGTTTTGGTGACTGTAGCTTTATAATAAGCCTTGAAGTTGGATAGTGTTATTAGCCCTCTAAACAATGTTCTTTTTCAGAATCATTTTGGCTATTCAAAGTCCTTTGCATTTCCATATGATTTTTAGAAATAGCTTATTAATTTCTACAAAAAAAAAAATTCCTATGGGACGCCTGGGTGGCTCAGTGGGTTAAAGCCTCTGCCTTGGGCTCAGGTCATGATCCCAGGGTCCTGGGATGGAGTCCAGCATCAGGGCTCTCTGCTCAGCAGGGAGCCTGCTTCCCTTCCTCTCTCTCTGCCTGCCTCTCTGCCTACTTATGATATCTATCTGTCAAATAAATAAATAAAATCTTTTAAAAAATCCTATGTTCTCATTTGAAATTGTGTTGAATGTATAGACTAATGTAAAAAGTAAATCCTTCTCATCCATAACCCATGAACATAACTTTTCTATTTATTTGGGTCTTACTTTCTCTCGACAATGCTCTGTGTTTTCATATACATATCCTACACTTCTTCTGTCATATTTAGTCCTAAGTATTTCACATTTATTGATGTTATTATAAATGGTATTTTTAAAATTTCAATTCTTGAATGTGTGCTGTGAACATATGAAAATACAATTTGATTTTGTATGATTGAACTTATACTAACTTCACCAAACTAACCAAACTAAATTCACTCAATACTTCTACTCACTTTTATAAAGTGTCATAACTTTTTCTATAGAGAGAACCATATGATCCACAAAAAAAGTTTTAATTCTCAATTTCCAATTTGCATGCCTTTTATTTATTTTTCCTGGCATTGCACATATTATAACCTCTAGGAAAATATTTAACAGAAGTGACTAGAGCAGATAGCTTTTCCTTGTTTCTCATCTTGGTGGGAAACATTCAGTTTTCCACCATAAAGAATGATGTTAGTTGTAGGTTCATAATATATGTACTTTATAGAAATGATGTCTCCTTCTCTTCCTGATTTGTTAAAAGTTTTTATAAGAATAAATGATGAATTATTTCCAAATGCTTTTTCTCAGTCTGTTGAGATCACCGTATATTTTATTCTCTTGAAATCTCTTAGTGTAGTGAGTTACATTGATTGATTTTTAATGGTGAACCAAACTTGCACTCCCGGAAAGTAAAAATCCACTTGGTATGATGTGTTCTGTTTCTATCTAAGGTTAGATTATATTTACTAAAATTTCATTAAGAATTTTTGCATCTATATTCATAAAAGATATTAGTAATTGTCTCTTCTTATACTGTCTTTGGTCATCCAATTTTCCTGAAGGACTTCATGTAGAATTGGTATTACTACTTCCTTAATTGTTCAGTAGAATTTGTTAGTGAATTCGTCTGTGCTTGGAGCTTATGTTGTAAGAAGTTTATAAACCACAAATTGAAAGTCTGTGATAAATATAGAGTTATTTGGGTTATCTATTTCTTCTTAAGTGAAGTTTTTTAGTTTGTGCCTTGTAAGAATATTTTCATTTAATCTAAGTTGTTGAATTTATTGTCATAAAGTTGTTGATAGTAATCTCTCACTGTCTTTACCATGTATAGTATAATCTCACTACTGTCCCCAAGGTCTCTTTATCTCTTTACTATCTGTAGAATATGTAATGTCACCTCTCTTACTTGTTTATTGGTAATATGTATCTTCTCTTTTTTTGATCTGATCTATCTGACCAGAAGTTTGTTATTCTCATTTACCTTTTCAAAGAAGATCAAAATTTTATTCATTTTCTCTATTGGAATTCTCTTTTCTATTTCATTAATTTTGTCTATAATCTTTATCATCTCCTTTTTCCTGATTGTTTTGGTTTTACTTTGCTCCTTCTTTTGAATTTCTTAAAGTAGGAGCTGAGGTCATTAATTTGAAATCCTTTCTTATTTTCTAGCATAGGTGTTTAGTACTATAACCTTCCCCCAAAGTACTATTTTAGTGGCATCAAACATATCCTGATATGTCATTTTCATTTTCATTCAGTTAAGAAACATTTCTAATTTACTTTTTGATTTCTTCTTTTACTCATAAGTTATTTTGCATTGTGTGCTTTAATTTCCAACTATTTCAGAATTTTCCCAAAAATCTTCCAGCTACTGATTATTAATTTTATTCAGTTGTAACTACCTGAATACTTTTCAGTTATAGAGACTTGTTTTCCCATATAAATTTCAGTGAGTCAAATGGTTTATAATGTCATTTGAGGTGTGTATAATCTTAATTATTTTATGCCTCCTTTTCTAAGTTATTGAGAATGGGTTACTGAAATCTCTCACTGTAAATATGACTTTGTCTATTTCTATTTGTGGTTTTATCAGTTTTTTGTTCAGGTATTTTGAAGCTTTCTGCTTTGGTGCAATTTAGAATTGTTATTTCTTGAATCTACACTTTTATAATTATGATATAACACTTACTCCCTTTGAAATGTACTTTGTTTGATATTAATATAGTTATTCCTGGTTTCTTATAATTTGTATTAGCATGGTATATTATTTTTCATACTTTTAAGCTTTTTGTGTCATTATATTTAAAATGAGTTTCTTACAAGCAGCATATGGTTGGGGCTTTTTTTTTTAATTGAGTAGACGATCTATTTTAGTGAGAAAATTCAGCCCATTTACAGTTAATATGATTTTCAAAATGGCTAGGTTTCAATCTATCCTTCTGTTATTTGTTATCTGATTGTCTTTTTTTTTTTTTTTTAAGATTCTATCTATTTACTTGTCAGAGAGGGAGAAAGAGAGAGAGCACAAGCAGGGGGAGCAGTAGGCAGAGGGAGAAGCAGGAGGGAGCCAGATGAGGGACTCAATCCCAGACCCAGGGACCATGACTTGAGCCAAAGGCAGATGTTTAACTGACTGAGCCACCTAGGCGTCCCTTATCTGACTGCTCTATTCTTTGTTTCCACTTTTCTCTCCTTCTGTCTTATTTTGTATTAATTGAGTTGTTTTTATAATTCCGTTTTATCTTTTCTGTTGGATTACTAAGATTAATTCTTTTTCATGTTACTTTAGACTCTATAGTTGCTTTCTGGTTTAAGTATACATCTTTAGCCTCCATGGGTTGTTGTTACTTCACATGTGGTATATGAACGTTATAATTGTGTACTTCCATGTCTTCTCCTCTGGATTTTGTGATGCTATCAGATATTCTGCTTCTACAAATTTTATAAACACCACCATACATTGTTACTATTTCTGCTTTAACTTATTGATTATATCTTAAAGAGATTTAAAATTTTCCATATGTCTTCTAAATAGCTAACATTTTCAAAGTATTTAGAGGTCAACTTTTTATTTTTTGTATATCCATGTTTTCATATGGTATCATTTTCCTCCTGATTGGAGGACTTACTTTAACATTTTTTACAGTGTTGATGATTAACCCTTTCAGCTTTTATGTGTGCAAAAAATCTTTATTCCAGTTTAGTTTTGGAAATGTATTTTTGTTTCTAAAAATTCCTAGATTTTCAGTTATTTTTTTCTTTCAGGCCTTTAAAGATATTACTCCACTCTCTTCTATCTTTCATTCTTCATGAAAAGTCTACCTTATCTTTATCAACCTTTTCTTCCTTATTGTAATTTTTTTCAACTCTGACTTGTATATTTCCTCTTAATTGTTTTTAGACAATTCGATTTTGGTGTGTTATGGCATAGTTTTCTTCATGTTTATTGTGTTTGAGGTTCACCAAACTTATTGGATCAGTGAATTTATAGTTTTCTTCAAATTTTGACAATTTTAACCATTATTTCTTTAAAAATAATATCCATCCTTTCAGGGATCCAATTACATATATGTCTGATAATTTAAATTTGTCCCACTGTTCAATAATATTGTTTATTTTTTCCAGTTTTTCTCTCTGTGTGTTTTATCTTGTACAGCTGCCACTGGCAAATAGTCTGCAATGTCTAATCTGCCAATGTGTTTTTTACTTTATGCATAGCAGTTTTCATCTCTAGTACTTTGATTTTGGTCTTTTGTGTCTTTAAACTCTCTACTTAACATGTTCTATCTCTGTCTTCTTTGACAAATGGAAGACAATTATAATAATTTGATGTCCTCTACTACTTCAATTATCTGTGTTATTTCTGAGTAGGTTTTGAATGAATAATCTATTTCCTCATAATGCATTGTACATTAATGCTTCTTTGCATGTTTGGTAATTTTTACTTGGATGGCTGACATCTTGAATTTTACTTTGCTGGATAATTTTGAATTCCAAAAAAAAAAAAAAAATTCTTGAGCTTTGTTTTGAGCTTCAGCTAAGCAACTGGGTAACAGCTTGATTTTTACACTGTTCCTTTACACTGTTAGGCAGAACCAGAACAACAGTTAGTCTCAGGCTAATTTTGTCATAGAAGAAAAAAAATAAACCCTTCTGAGTATCCTAGCCAATGCTTTGAGAACTATGTTTTCCATTTTAGCTGTTGGAAACAGCTGGTATTTCCATACCTGTTAAATCACTGTTCTCTCTAACCCTTTCAGGTGGATCTTTCCCAACCTCAGATAGTTTTCCCACATACACACACTGATCAGTTCTCAGCTGAACTCTCAAGGCATGCTCTTTAGATCCTGAGTTCTTTATATAGGTCTCTCTGCTCTGAGCATTCTAAGCATGTTGGCTTTCTCAGACTTCTATCTCCCTATTTTCAAATCACAAAGACTTCCAGGCTTTACCTAGGTTTTCTATCCCAGAGCTATCACCTATATTTTTTATCCAGGCAGTAATCTAGGGAAATAATATTTGTTTGCCATTCATTTGTTTGCCATTCTTAAAGAGGACTATCCTTTGTTGACTGATGTTCAATGACTTCAAAGAGGTTTTTTAATATATTTTGTCCAGTATTTTAGTTGTTTCTGGTGGGAGGGGAAAATCTAGTCTTTTTTCATAGCTAGTGGTGGTTTTCAACCTTCAAACTAATCAATCTCTATAAGTAAATCCACAGTTATTTTGACAACAAGGCTAAAATTTTAGGCTTCAGCTTTGTTCCTATTGCATTTTTATTCATGAGACAAAAATGGCAAGTGTGTTTGTTCTTCCAGAGAATTACCTTGAATTTGCCCTTCTTTTTTCTTCTTTTTTTTCTTCTGGTTGATACTGTCCTGTTTTAAGAGCAAATTATAGACTTTTACTGGTGGGTTTTAACTTTGTTCTTTCTAACTTTCAAGGGCTTTTGGCACGCTACCATGTATATTTTCCAGATATACTTTATGTTTGTTTCATAAGCGTCCATTACATGAATGACTTTGGATTGGTATAAAGAACACCTGAGTTCTTATCTTATCTCTGTTACAAAGAAATTGTGGGACCTTGGGCAAGTTATTTCACTTCTCAAAATCTTATTTATTTCTGTAAAATTAATAAATAATATAAGGTGGTTTAAAAACTGTATTAGTGTATGAATCTTTAAGTTTGCTCCAGTTGCAAGAGGCTTTTACACGTTAAATGTTTTAGAACAACTCTATGTCAAAATTTTTATCCCAATTATGCTGGCTTGATTTCTACTCATTCTGTTCTGGTTTTGTGAATAGACACCTAAGACAATAGCCATGTTGGAACAGCTGACATCACACTGATTGACATTGTGTGAATACACTGATGATGTGTCTAATTGCAAGTAAGTCCTACCTGTCTCTTCAGGACCCATTTTTAACGAGCTCATAATGATGTGAAGTAAATTAAAATTAGGTGGATGGGCTTTAAAAATAAAGCACTATAAAAACTTTGTAGGGGGTGTATTTTTTTCTTTAAATAACTTATTAAATTTACTTCTTTAAAAGAGATTTTTGCTTTCACTTTCAGTACTTTGTATAACTTATTTTTTACCTGTCAAAATCTAGAGCACTTTTATAAAGCATTCACATACATGTTCTAATATTTGAAATGGACTAAAGTGCATCCCTAGCATTTTAAAATTGTGCGTCCTTCAGTTTACAAGCAAAATATACCCCCAACAAGTGTCTATATAAGTGAAATTTCTGCCTTTTTCAACAACAGTGTTTAAAAATTTAGAAGTTTGATATCTATACACCTGTGATAATTATATTTTTGATGAAAAGAAAATGTGAAGTGTTTATCACAATTTAGTGTATGTATTTCAGAACTGTTTTGTAATCTGTGGTTCACAAACCTATTTTAGTTGATGCTAAAGGTTCAAACTACAGAAAAAGGGTTAAGAAAAATCTTTTATGAAGTTCATGCTTTAAAAATTCAGCTTCTATATTTTCATCCACATGTATTTCTCAGTAAGCAGATATATCCTTTATTTTTTCTCTTTCCTGCAGGCCTAAAATTAGGACTTTATGCTTACTTATAATTTCTTTGTTTTTTTAATTCTTCCTTTTGAGGTCATTTTAATTACATTATCATAATGAACTTTACCAAAATCTATTTGAATACAGAGCTGATGCTATTAATACATGGCTGGAATATCTAAAAAAGTAGGAGGAATGTTGGAAGAAGGTGGCTGTATTTTAGGTATAATTTTCAGTCCTCTTAGTACCAAAATACCCCTTCTGAATTTCCTTACTCAAAGTGCTGCTGGAACTTGTACTTTTGTAGACTCATTTTGGAGAATTCAGAGATTTCTTTTTTCAAAAG
The DNA here is from genome assembly GCF_002288905.1 of Enhydra lutris kenyoni. NCBI lineage: Eukaryota > Metazoa > Chordata > Mammalia > Carnivora > Mustelidae > Enhydra > Enhydra lutris. The sequence goes on along the minus strand of NW_019154146.1, from coordinate 13,572,490 downwards.
TTTGTAGCTATGCAAATATGTCCTAATCTGTGTACCAATTAATTAGGAATGAGTAAGCACCTACCTGAGAGACCGATTAGTCAAAGGTAGACAGATGGAGGGAGAAATGGGAAGAATGGTCGCAGACACATGCAATAGCTAAAGGCAGCTGGAAAAATATTGAACACAAAGTCGACCATTTTACCATTTGCTTAACTCCATTTTTTTTTATCAGCTCCTGTTATAACAGTGCCTACTAAGTGAGTTAGCTTTTGAGGATGAAAATAAATAAGACAGAGAGCCCTGCCTTCAAGCAATTTGATGAAACTAAGGAATTAGAAAAATATGAAGCTGACACGATAATAGGACAATAAGCAAATTATTGATGTTAAAGTTCTGGGACCAAAATATATGAATGCTTAATTCTTCTTGGCATTGAGAAGAGTCCCAGCAAAACCCGAGGTTTGTATCTTTGCTTTAATTAATATTATTTAGTTCTCAGAGGTTTTCACAGATATTATTTAATTCTCACTATGATCCTGGAAGGTAAACACTATATCCTTTTAGAATGAAGAAGAAAAAGGTAAGTAATATTTATTGATTTATGCAAAGCTACACAACTAGTAAACAGCATAGCTCAGATTTCCAACTTTTTCCCCTGTGTTATCAAGGATTGTCTTGAAAATAGGACATTAAGAAATTAGAATAATCTCCAAAAACATGCCTTTTTGCAAATAGACATTTTTGAGGTGCTTAAAAATATTACCTTCTGAAAAAGATGGGATAAACACTTTGAAAATATGTTTATCACTTGCTCATCGCCATTTCAAAGGCTATCTAACTACAGCCAGAAACTGTTTGGTTTGACAGATTAATGGAGCTGGAGTAAGTGACATTTTGCCTTTGCTACAAAGTACAAGTACTGTAAGTGACATGTCCTTGAAAATGATGAAAACAAAGCTTTAGAGGAAAATAACATTGTAGTAAAGATCTGAGAGTCCTTCGTCCTCAGAGCTCCTGTATTGGGCCTAACTCTGTTTAATAGATCAATTCTAGGAGGAACAGAGGTTTGGCAGATACTCAAGACTGAAAAATTATTGACTCTCTCACCAGGAGATATCCCTTACAGAGATCTTGGCTTGTAAAAATTGGAAAGGTGTTGCAAAAGATTTATTTCAAGAAAGCAGGTTGTTCTCTCGAAATGAGAGGTGGAGATTTAACAAATATGTTCATTATAGTTTTATAATGATAAAAGCCTTCAAAACAGCCCTCTACACACACACACACACACACACACACACACACACACACACACACACACACACATATCTAACTATGCAAATGAATTCTCAAGACAATCCTTTTGTCCTTTAATCCTTCCAACCAGATTGCCATTATTAAGACACATTAATTTAAAAATTACTGAACCATCACCATTCTTTTCTCCTCATGTACTGCTAGAGCTGTCCTGGATCGTTAAGTAGCAAGAAAAAAAGAGATTGGATAGAAAGCACTGGGTATACTCTACCACAGTGACAAATGAACAATGAACTACCCAAGTAAAAGATGGCATTCAAGTAAGACCCTGGAGGGTAACAAAATGAAATTAAAATGTAGATTAAAATGTCTACTCTCTGTGTAGAACAGCATTGAACCTAACTGCTTAAAACTTGGTAAAGCAATTTGAGCTGTGGCCTGAAATAGGAAGGAGGAGTTTCAGGTTAGATGTACAATATAAACTGTCAAAAACGAAAGCCTGTGCAGAATCAGGGGTGACAGCTCTGGATGCAATGTACAGGGAGGGAAAATGTAAGCTCCATCTGTAACATGCCTTTCTCCACTGGCCTGCTCTGGGGCTGCACAGACGTACGCCGATGCTTGTGTAGGTGACTGTTACCTTCTTGCTAGTTTGCATTCCACTGCCTTTTACCAGTCGTGTGATTTTCAGGAAACTATATTCTTCATTCTTTAGTTTACATATTAGTAAAATGGGGGTAAAGAGAATCACTGCACTAGTTTATTGTGTGGGGGTTGAGGGTGTTGAATGAGATAATGCACATACACCAAAAAGCAGAAGGTTCAGGAGTACCCATTGGGAGCCTGAAAACTGAAAGCCATAAAAACTTCAGAGAACATCCCTCCCTTTAGAAACTCCTCTTTGGCCCTCATTTCATTCTTGAGATTGCATACATATGCAAATCGTCTCTATCTCCTCCTAGTCAACCACATCACCAAGCTCCTCTCCTCTCATGAAATTTTGTGCCTTACCACCAGAAACTCCCAACACACCAAGTCCTCCCCCTCCTCCAGGACTCTCTGCAGTGATTACTTCTGCCTGGAAAAGTCCTTCCCCCTCCATCCAATAAACTTCTACTTATCCATGAAGAATTATGCTCTTCTGTGAAACCTTCCCTTACCTGTTCTTGTTAGCTTTATTTCCCCAACAGTTTTATAAGACCTGATTCATACTTCTTTTAGAGACTTTGATCATCTCCGAAGGGGATTCCATTCATTTATTCCTTCTTTCATTTATCCAACATTTCATGGGTGCCCCCTATGTGCCACGTGATATTCTAGGTAGTAAAAGTACATTTTAGGTGATATCTGAATACCCTTTGCTGAGAACTTTACTTTCTGTGGCGCACACTAGTAGTTGCTCAATAATCATGAGTGGGACAGAGAACATTTGTCTTTCTTCACTCTTAATCATCTGATACAGCCCTCAAAAATATAATCATGGCAGCCTCCTTTGAAACCCTTCTTTCTTTATCCCCAAATATAAATGACAAGATCTGCTTCTGTTTCCTACTAAAATCTATATTAATTCCTTCTATATTTACTTTTGTATTTGCTTGCATGATGTTTCCCTCTTCTAAGCTGAAGGTTCTTTGGGAATGGGAACTCTACTTGTCTTAACACAATGCCTGACACAGAGCATGCATCCTTTAAGTGCCTATTGGGTGAATAGCTAAGATACGCATAAACTGTTTTCCTTTCCTGTACAATTTCACATCAGATATCAGCCAAAAATCCTTCAGTTCCTGTACATGGACCTCAAAATCCAAAACACTTGGTGGTGACTATAGAGCTTAAATTTTGAGATGATAATAAAACTTAATGTTGGGACTTCCATCATCTCAGGAAGTGAACTGAGTACATTTCAAATAAAGAAAATAGAAACTATAAGAACTATCAGGGTATATCTGTGCATATGGTGGCATTGAAAAGAGATAATTAGGCTTTGGGGTTCATTTCCAATGTACAAATGGGGAGGGGTAATTTTCTCCCTTCTAGAGTCTGTTTACCCATTTAAGACATGCTGCCGGAGCTCCTGACTTCTTTCAACATGAAGTTTATCTAGCTCATTGACATTTCTCTTTCATATTCCTATCAATTTCTTTTTCCTCCCTTTTACCATTCAGGTAGAAAAAGAATACTTATCTCTCATCCATTAGTAGGCATATAGTTGAATTTTTCTTAAATTAATGTAATTTGATTTTATTGACACTGAAATAAAGCATGAGCTTCCATCCTTTAACAAATCAAATCACATTTTTCTAAAAGAGGTGGCCATTTTTTTTTTTTCCTTCAGGATATTGTCTTATAAGTTTTAATTGATACCTTTACTGCCCAATAACGGACACATCATTGATTGACCATCCAGGTAACAGTAATGACACTGGGAACAGTCAGGCTCTGTTTTGGAAATGATCTGGACTTCATGAAACATTCTGCCTCTAACTTGTTAGTTAAGTAAATTAATGTCACTGGAAAAGAAAGTTGTTACACCTTGGTACCGTAAGAATAATGTTGCAAACCTGATTTATAAACTTTATAGCATTCAGTTTCATTGAAAGAAGAAAGTCTTCTAATTTTAGTTTGCAGGAAGAATGCTTCAATATTGTGGCTCCTCATTGTTTTGTACAAAATAATAGACTCTTTGACATAATGCCTTTAATTATAAGTCATAGATACCCTCCAAATCTCCAAATACCTTGCCCTAATCCTAGCAAATGCCTTTATATATTCTGTTGCTTCAATAGATCATTTTTTTCTCAGTGTAACAAGGGAGCATACTATTCCTACTGTATTTTGACATGTGAAATTATCTCATTCCAGCTTATTAAATCCATGTTGGTCATTCAATCTTCAAATATTTGAATTTCAGCTACATAGCAGACAATATAAGGCAAACTTATGCTAAAATAATTTATAATCTATAATCTCAAACAGTTCTTTCAAATGCAATTAAATTAGTGACATTGTTTTTTCTTTTTTCAATAAACTTTTAATTCCTCTGTAAAGTCACCAAAACAAATTTTAGCCATGTAGTGCTGATTTCTTGATTTCTTCTTTTCTTGGTAGGAGTTCCCTGATGTCATTCATTCCTGTACTCCACTCTTTCAGGAACAAGACAACCCAATACTATCTTTACATCACATTCCCCTTTCCTTTCTTAATGATTTCTCTCTTTCTCGTGTGTGTGTGTGTGTGTGTGTGTGTGTGTGTGTGTGTGTGTGTGGTAGATTCAGTTAAATCAACCAGAGCGAAATCCAGAACTTTGAGTTAAAGCCTTGAAGAAGAGGTAATCTTCCTTCCTGGCAAAGAAAATAGACCACGCAGTCCCAGAAACTGCTGGTAGCCGTCAAGTTTTCAAGACTCGAGAGCTGGTAGGTCTGAGAACAAAGCCAGCTCAGACAAAAAGAGTGCAACCTGATCCCACAGTGTGAAGTCTGCACAAAGTCTCACCTAATGTTATGTATTCATTGAAAACATTCCATATATAACCTTCCCAAAATTTCTCTTTTGGCTTAGGCCAGTTGTGGTTGTAGTTTTGATATTTTTGCTGTGCTCTGAAAAATTCTTAACTAATACTGTCAGGATCCGCTGCATAATTGGCAGCATTGAGTGCCCAATTAAAATGAGGGGCCCATTTCCAAAAATTATTAGAACTTTAAGACCCCAACAGCATGACCTTGAATCAAGGGTGGGATCTCTCTAAGGGCAAGGGTTTGTGCATCCGCCCTGAAAATGGTTCTGAATACAGTCATATATATTTAAAATCTAGCTCAGTAACACCTACTTCCAGCCTAATATTCCTACATTGTGCCATGTAGATATAAAAATTTAAATTTGTTTTAATTGTACACATATAAGTGATTTTATGTAACATAAAAAGTAGTGAATATACAAGGACAGAAACAAAATAATATTTAGAGGTAACTTCAAGAAAAAAAATTTCCATAAAAAACAAAGCAGATCAAATGCAAGTTTAATTCAATTATAGAGTATATTTGAAAATGAGAATAATCTTGCTTTCTAATGCTACCAGATTTTATCATTTTTTAAAGAAGCTTCCAATGTAAAAACCACTAGTGGTTTGTTGCTTGAAAGAGCTTCAGGAATCATTTCTTAAATTACCACTGGCTATGTTTCATCATAAATATTCATGAGTTAATAAATGTTTCTATCATTATAATTACAAGATGCGCTTGCTTACTAATTATGATAACTAAAACTAGGTATGTACACTTGAGGCTATCCAAAATCAGAAACAAGTTCATAATTAACTATTACAAAATTATGTCCAAAAGGAAAAGTTATTTCCCTTTGATTTTATAATTACATATTTATTTTTCAAAAATCATCATTGTGTTTTAAATCTCGTAGTAAGATATAATCATGTTGGAAAACTAAAAATCACAGAACATATTTCAAGTAAAATATAATTTAAATGTAATCTATGGAAGGTAGATTATACTGAACAGACACTTCTGTAGTCTTCTACTTCTATGTAAGATTATATCATGAGAAGTTTTCTAAGATAATTAAATGTTATTCAAATACCTGATTTCAGTTCTTACATCTTTCTTATTGTAACTTTTAATTTATCAACTATTTGATGTTATTATTATACCTTTATGCTCTTTCAAATTTTTGCTGTTAATATGTTATGTTATACATATCCTTGTATGTATATCTTGGTTGCATGTGTTATTTCGCTAAAATAAAGCAATATAGGTAGGATTACAATGGCCAAGAGTAAGATGACAAAGAAGCAGGATTACTGACTCAAAATGTTTCTATTATGAAAAAAAAAGGTTATACAAATACTTCTCGACATATTGTCAATTTATCTATTTTTAAAAAACATATGTCCTTCACTCACATTGTACACCAAAAATATTCCAAACAGATTGGTGAGCCAAATGTAAAAAGATAGATAAATTTAACTGATTTAGTTGAAAATCTAGATCAAATGTGCATGCAACCACATGCTAAAGTATTATAATGGAAAATATAAAGATGTTATGACAAATTAGAATTAAATATTCCTTTAATAAAATTCATAAATACAAATAAAAAAGGCAAATGAAAATTTGTCTTAAAATGTTTGCAGAATAAATGGCAAAAATATCTAGTCTTTTAATAAAAAGTGCTCTTCAAAATAAATAAGAACAAAGAACATAACTAACACCCCAATTAAAAAAAAACCAAGGATGTGAAGATGAATAGTTAATAGTAGAAGAAAGCTAAATATACACCAGCCATACGAAAAATATTTATCCTTACTAATAATGGAAAAATAAAATGAAAGCAAAATTTTATGAGATGAGATTGGCGTTACTTATGCATCTTCCTTTGGCTCAGGTCATGATCTCAGTGCCCTGGGATCCAGCCCCATGTGCGGCTCCCTGCTCCGTGGGGAACCTGTTTCTCCTTCTCCCCCTGTCCCTCCCACACTTATGCTCATGCTCTCTCTCTGTCTCAAATAAACAAATAAAATCTTTAAAAATATAAATAAATAATCATCTTGAGAGACAATTAAGCATACTTTATCAACATTTTTTTTAAAAAAACTTAGAAATTAATGTAAGGGAAAAAATTAAGATTATGTATATGTATTTATCTGTAATAATTCTTTGGTTTATAATAATAATAATAACCTATAATACCTAGTAATAGAAAACTGGTAAAAATTAATAGTGATATATCTATATGATATCAATACAATATTGTCATTAAAATAATTTTCATGAAATATATTTCAAGGCACAAGAAAGCCTTTGCAATAAACTGTCAAGTATATTCCCCTCCCTCAGAGACGAGGGATAACCCACACAACAAATAGGCTATTGCAGAAATGAGAGTACAACTTCAGAGGTTAGGTAATAAAAGACATTGTGGTTTTGTCCATCCTTGCTCTTTTTTCATCATTTACTCAGGACATTCAATCAGTCCAATGGAAAGATGAAGCCTTCTGTCTGCATCAACTTGGCCTCCATTCAAATGAGCCATTTTCGAATCTGATCCTCCAGCCGGGTCAGATGTCCACAGGTCCAGTTGACATCTTGACTGAAACTTCATGAGAGACCTCAAGCCAGAATCTCGAGCTAGTAATGTATTCCTGATTCACAGAACCTGTGTAAGATAATTAATATTTATTGTTTTAAGATGCTAAGTTTTGAGATTGTTCTATGGCAAAAGACAGCTAATTCACTACCTAATAGCCAACCAAATAAGTATGAATTTTAGGACATTTTCCTGACCTGCCAAGATAGAAATACTAGAGAGGAGTATTTGTATGAGATTTTAACACTGTTCAAGGTTAGATATGACCTTGAGAACAAAAACCAGACTTGAGATGAAGCAAAAACTGGATGGGATGGTGAAGAGACAGAAACAAGGACTTCAATGACACTGTTGGGCCATGGACCAGTCAATACTCAATATGGAATTTCCAGATTTGTGAAACAATAAACACTTTGACTGTCATTAAGCCAATCTGAGTTGTGTTTTTCATTTTTTTTTTTAATTGCAGCAAAAGTTTGCTGGTACAAAATACAACGATAGTCCCATGAAAGATGCCTTCCTCCAACCTTAGTTCAGTTACATTTTCTGCTGCTCTGCATCTATCCTTGATGAATATCCCAGAGCCTCTTAAACACACTGCATTCTTTTCATATCTCCATCATTTGAGACATGATTTGCACTCTCCCTAGAAAGCGTTTTCTTTTCCCCCTCTTTAATCTCTTACAAATTCTTAAAGATTCAGCTGATATGTTATTGTCTTTATGAATTTTCCTGGTCTCTCCCAGGCCAGATTAGGTATTCTGTTCTCTCTAATCACATAGCATTTTAATTATATCTCTATTATAAAGTTTTCCATATTATAAGTAAGTATTTTTCTATCTTTCCTACTATTTTATGGCCTTGAGAGCAAGGGCAATTTCTTATCCAGTCTCCTAGCTTAGGAGTTTAGCTGAGTACTTGAGACATGGCAGGTGTTCATTAACTCATGTTGAGTTAATTAACTATTGATTAAAAGTGGTCTACATATGTAAATGGTGCTATTCTAATGTAAGATAAAAAGATTCATTCCAATTCTAAAATAGAAGAATCTTGGTCCCTAAGCAGTGATTTTTCAAACTTTAATGTCTACATAAACTGCTCAGAATGCTTGATAGAGTACCAACCCTAAGTTTTACTGCCAGAAATTCTGACTCAGTGTTTCAGGACATTAGGGTCTATCCTGATGCTCCACATTTACTAGTCCTGTCACCTTGGGAATCACACTTTGCCTCCCTGTTCTTCCATTTCTCCATCTCTAAAATGGGGATGATAATATCACTTATATTATCTGATTATACTATTTTAAATGTCAGGCAACAAATACAGTAACATATTAAACAAATTGGCACAGGGCCTGAAAAGTAGGAAGTACTTAAAGTTTTTCTAGTATTCGAAAAACAATAATGGGGGCGCCCAGGTGGCTCAGTGCATTAAAGCCTCTGCCTTCAGCTCAGGTCATGATCCCAGGGTCCTGAGATGAAGCCTCTCATTGGGCTCTCTGCTCAGCAGGGAGCCTGCTTCCCCCTCTCTCTCTCTGCCTGCCTCTCTGCCTACTTGTGATCTCTGTCTGTCAAATCAATAAATAAAATCTTTTAAAAAAAAGAGAACAATAATGTATGTGGGTAAGTCCACAAATGCCGAAGCCAAGCTTCTTAGGTTTGAATTCTGTCTCTGCTCTTGGCAACTGTGTATTTTAACCTCTGAATCTCAGTTCCTTTCTGTGTAAAATAAAGGCGATGACAGTAATACCAACCTCGCAAGATTGTTATGAAGATTAAGTGAAGATTAAGTAATAAATATAAAATTCTTAAAAGAGTTCCAGTCATACAGTAAGTACTATGCAGTTTTCCTTTTCCTATTCTATTGGAATCATTAAGACTTTCTTGCAGAGTATGCTCTTAGTTTTGGTTCTCACTATTTCTCTTTTCTCAGCTGAGAAATATGTGCAGCCCCTTTTGAGAGACGTCCATGTCTCACACCAGGTACATGCTATCTCTTCCTGAGTCCCAGCCCACAGCCGCAAACTAGAGATGCTAGGCGGCCTTCTGAAATGTCTCCACTGCCTTGCTTCTACAGAACTGAAGATAAGGACATTAAATAAAGTCATTGAGGGTCTCAATCTATCCCCTTACCAAAGGTTATTTGGTCAACTCCAAATTGTAGTGTGTTATTTTGTTATTTTTATGGGAATTTTGAATTCTCATTCTAAATGCATGCTCAAAACCCAGAAAATAAGTAATCAAGTAACAGACATGTAAGAATCCAACTTTATTCCCTGAAGAATTAGATACTAAGTCTTCCATTTTTGCTTGTCCATCCTTCATATGAATTTATCTGTGCTAAAATAGTTGGTGTGATTTCTGTGTATTGACTGGATGCTAAGTGGTACGTGTTAGTATCTAGTCAGTGCCACACCTGGAATAAAAGTATCTATTAGTGTTAGCTATTATCCCACTTTCAGTAAAGTACATTATAGGTTTTACTTAGCTGTGACTGGTGTGCCCTTTCTGCATAATTAACTACATTTTGTCACATAAAACATTCAACTCCAAAGCACATTTTTAATCTGTGAAGCTTCACAAAATATCTTTGAAAAATATTTGATACTGACATTGTATTTGTTTTAAAGCATGAGCTGTTGAAACATCATGCCCAATCAACTCTGAGGGAATAAATACCCTGCCATGACATTGTTCTAGACCTCAGAGCTTGTCAATGTGACTGTTTAAGTGTGACTGCACTTCTGTCAATATTCAAAACTGAACAAGATAAAAAACGAATTACATGTGCTCTTTCTGTTCCAGTCTGGGAACCACTGTGAGGAAATGTAGAGCAACTGGAAACAAGCAGAAACAGCATATGGATACTTAAATGGAACTTCCAGAGCAGAAAGAGCAGAAATAAAGGTACAAAAAGAGGATGAAATTATGAACTATTGGCTGACCTACCAGCTAAAATCCTCAGGGATGGTTTTATTTTATGGGGCATGAGTAGCTTAGAATCATTTTAAATTTCACTTCAACTTGTAAAAAAGATCAGTGCCATTGAGGGGGAACAGTCTTAAGAGGGAAGGCTCTGTACAAGTTTTTTTGGTTTAATTTTTTTTCTTTTTTTCTTTTTCCATCAGTGACAGAATTTCTGGTGTCTTTATTGTCACTTCTCAAATCTCCCTCCTGTAGCTCTTTCCTACTGACATGACCTAGTTCTCTTAATCACAGAATAATCCACTTCATGGAAATTTTCCCTTCATGGAATTTCTCTCTCTTCTAGTTAAAGATTCTATCTCATTATTGTCAAAGGATAGCTTTTTCTAATATAACTTTGCTGGATTTCAATTCATCTTAACTTCATTTTTCCCTGCATTGTTTTATTACTACAGATGTTTGATGTTTTCTTCAAAAATCCATAAAGATTTGTCAACTCAGGAGCCAAGGAATATATTTTAGTCCATCATAAAACAAATGCTAATAGTTCCTGACAATTGAATCATACTTTATACATTTTCCCATAGAAACATTTCATTTTATTTTCATGGCCCTGTGAGGTGGGCCAACCAGATAAATCTTAAGATTTTAGAGTAGTAATGAACTATAAAGAACACTCAGTATAAATTTTCCATGATTGTAATTGTTAGGATATGGTATTGGCTAAAGTAACAACTAAAAGAAGATCCAACTTCAAATAAGTGAAACACAAAAGATCTCTCCTACCCCCTCCTTTTCTTTTCCTTTCTCTATGACATAATAGGAAATATGAAAGCCATCTGGTTGCTTATCCAATTTGCCAATGATGTCATTAAAAAAAAAACAGGCATTCTCTATCTTTTGTTCATCATTTTTTTGTGACACACCTGTATTATTAGTCAAGGTTTTACAGAGAAAAAGAACAAATACGATGTGTATATATGGAGAAAGAGATTTACTTGATTATGTGATTATGGAAGCTGACAAGTCTGAAATCTGCAGAGCTGATGTCCCAGTTTAAGTCCAAAGCCCAGAAGCTGCTCTGGAATCAGGGGAAGTCAATGTCCCAGATTAAAAGCCATCAGGAAAAAGAGTTTTCTCCTACTCACAGTTAGTCTTTTGTCTTCTTCAGGCCTTCAGTCAACTGAAGAGGTCCACCTACATTATAAAGATTTTTTATTTATTTGTCAGAGAGAGAGAGTACACACAAGCAGGCAGAGAGGCAGGCAGAGAGAGAGGAGGAAGCAGGCTCCCTGCCGAGCAAGGAGCCCGATGCGGGACTCGATCCCAGGACCCCAGGATCATGACCTGAGCCGAAGGCAGTGGCTTAACCCACTGAGCCACCCAGGCGTCCCTCCAGCTACATTATAAAGGACGGTATGTTTCACTCGTCTACTAATTCTAATGTTAAGTGCATCCAAAAATACTCTCATAGAAACACCCCAAATAATTTTTTTTTTTTATTTGACAAAGAGAGAGGGATCACAAGTAGGCAGAGGGGCAGACAGAGAGAGAGAGAGGAAAGGAGGCTTCCCGCTGAGCAGAGAGCCTGATACGGGGCTTGATCCCAGGACCCTGAGATCTTGACCTGAGCCGAAGGCAGAGGCTTAACCTACTGAGCCATCCAGGTGCCCCTAATTTTTAACAACATATTTAGGTCCCCCATGGTTAGGTCAAGTTGACACATAAAATTCACCATCATAACACTCATATTACAGAAATAAGGAGATAAGTTGCAGCAGGCTCCAGGCATCAATTCCTCACTCATTTCAATCAAAGGCCTAAATAGAAGAGCGTATATCCTTTTCTCATGATCCATTTTTAACAGCAGTGAATCTTCCCAGATAAGGTTTCTTCAAATGTCACTGGACATAATGGTATCACCTACCCTTTACCAGACCAATTCCCACCTGGGCACTGAAATTCATGTGATCATCTTAGAGAAGTCAAGCTGAAGCACTTGGCTGCCCAAGTTCAAAAGAATATTGGGGCTCCCTTCTGAAGGAAATTGTGAAGGAAACTGATTATTTCTGTAAGCACTAGATAACATCTAACTCATTGATGAAAACAAGACCTCCTTCATCTGAAAAGCTCATTTATGTGTTTATGGGCATTCTCTTAATGTAATTATTATGTATGGTAACTTTATAGTTATAGTTTTTCAATAGTGATTTTTAAGATTACATATCTCAAGTTACCATCTCTAGTAACATTTCCTATCAATAGTTTCTCCTTCTAAATAGGCTTGACAGTCATACAAACCCTACTTCAACATTTCTAAGAATTGAGAAGTCCTTATTTTATTTTGTTAAACAATTCTAATTATTAAGTAGTTCTTTTCCATGTTTCCCCATACTTCAAAGAAGTATATTGTTTTGTTCCCTACAAATTCTTACTGTTACATTTGGACTGTCTTTTAGGGAAGCACAGGAAAATTCTAATTTTCTTTCCATATAACTGAGTCCCTTCACAAGTAAGGCCAAAAGAAATCAAGTAGCTTGCTAAAAATCACAAAGCTACTTACTGACAACACTAAAATAGCTTCTCTGTCTTGTGTGATATAAGATTCTGTTTTTTCATGCACTGATAGATATATTGATTTTCCTCCAACCCTTGAACTACTGCCTATTGAATTATTCTAATATTTCAAGTTTTTAAAAAAGAGCAGATTATAGTAAATGAGGAATTATGGATAAATTATCTAATGTTGGAACCCATACTGTATGTTTGAGCAGGATTTGCTTTTGGTGATGCTGAAATACAATTCTTATTTCCCTTCTCTTTTATGTATTCTAAACTAGAATTCTGTATCTCCATCGGTTGCTTTGTCCTTGAGCTTAAATTTATTGGCTGTATCCAAGTGGAAATTGGATTGTTGGATCCTGTTCCCATGAAAGGGAAGTTAAAATCATTAGGAGAGCAGTAGTCTAGAATAAAAATCAGAGGTCACTCTTGCATCTGAAGAAACAGACTCTGGGTCTTATGAAAGAATGTGGATGATTCTTTGCACCTCAGCAAGAGAACATGCTATTTGTTGTAACACCTTTCCCTGTCTAAAATTATCGCTATTCATTTTAGGACACTAATAAATTGTCAAGATTCTAATTTTATTAATTGATTGGCATAAAAATATGTGTAGATTTTGATATGATTAAGATATATTTTGAAGTTTTTAAACATTTTTTTCTCTAACAACCCTAGAGAGAATATGCTTTAAAAACATCACAGTATAGGAAGATGGGTCCTAGGGAAATTGAGTCATCATTCAAAGGGAAACAGGGACTTCTTAATTTTTAACAAAGTTATTCATTCACATCACCAGGTTCCCTGGATTTAAGTGAGAAGTAAGATACAAATGACCAAACCATTCCATTTCCCGCCATTTGTTTCGAGGAATGATTCCTCATTGATTAAGCTACCCAATTTTGATGGTGCAAGATGGGCAAGCATGCACTTTAAGATCTCATTATAAAACATGGACAGTACAAATGGCTATGGGATTTCCTTTGGGATGATGGAAATGTACTGGAATTGATAGTGATGGTTATATAACTTTGTGATATCTTAAAAACCACTGAGTTCTAAGATGATAATAATCATACAACTCACAGACTGTGTCTGATCACTCCAGGGATCTTTTCCCCATTCCCTGACTGCCATTTTTTTAATCCATGTGCTTCTCTGTGTTAGACTAAAAATTACTTATATCCAATTATGCCTTCATCTAACAAATCCTTTATCTTGCACATTTCTTATGTATACAATTGACCCTTGAACAATGCAGGGGTTGGGGTACTGATGCCCCATGAAGTTGAAAATCTGCATATAACTTGACTCTCTGCCAACTTAACTATTAATAACATACTGTTGATCAAAAGTCTTACCAATAATATAAACAGTCAATTAATACACATATTGTATATGTATTACACAGTGTATTCTTATAATAAAGTAAGCAAGAGAAAAGTTTTTAAGAAAATCATAGGAGGAAATAGATTTACAGTGCAGTTCTGTAAAAAACCACATATAAGTGGGCCTGCACAGTTCAAACCTATGTTGTTCAAGAGTCATTTGTAGTACATCTTCTATTTTCTTGCTCAGTTTCTCTTTCTTTGGAAAACCGCCACTCTCCCAATCCATGTAGTTCAGGTGAACTATTAAATAGTACAATATTCAAACTCTAGCAGTGGGAATAAACACAGAGCCTGACCTGGCCAATCAGAATCTGTCTATGCAATTTACTCTGGAGACATTTGGAAGGAGAAAGTATCTCTCTTCCTCTTTCCTGTCAAAAAGATGACGTGAACTCAAGGCAAGTGTGACTGTGGGTAAACTCAGGCAAAGGCGACCAGATCCAAGAGATACAGAGAGATAAAGATGGAGATGGAGAAAGAGATGAAAGGATAAGAACTCACAAAATTGTCTGAAATGTGGCTCCTCTTTGCAAGAAGCTGGATTCTCCCCTCACCCTTAGATTTCTGAAAGATAGACACTAATATATATTCCTCACCCCGCGCACACATTTCCCTACCTCAGGCTAGCTTTACTTGGGGTTTTTCTTATTCAGAAAGGCAACCATCCACATTAAATGAATAAAACACACTTCTTGCTTTTGAAAAAAACTGAAGGACTAATAGCAGAAACAAGCCTATAAAAAGATACATGTGAATAAAGAAGGAAAAAGTGTGAAAACATATCTAAGTATGGGGGTGGAGGGCAGGGAAGTTTATGTGCAATTGTCACCAAGGCAATGAAGGAATGCGTCAAACAAGAAATGACACTAAGGTAAATTGTTGAAATATCAACAGGAAGTCATCAGGAGAACTAGCTCAGAAAAATGGAAGACAATCCAAAGGAAAAAAACCAACATGAGAAAACCACTAACCATGGAACAGTATTATACAGAGAGAAAAATACAACAAAATAAAAGTTACAGTAGGGCAAAGGAACCATGCTTGGCTGTGGATAGAGAAAATGCTAATAGTACCCAGAAGCCCAATCATAGAAGTCCTTATTACTACCATGAGGAACACGGATTTTATCATCTGAGAAAGAGAAGTTAATAAAAAGTCCTAGACAGAGGAGCACATTATGATATGTTTTAATATACTGGATGGGATGACACTTAAGGCAGAGAGAAGACTTTCCAAGCAGTTTCAGTGGTACTGAAGAGACAAGATGAAGGCCACGTACTAGGAAGTGAGGGAAGGAAGGGGAGAAAAAGATGAACTTGAAAATGTCTGTTCTTTTCTTGCCTCTCCTTTGGTCTCTGGAGGCTAATTCTATACACCATCAGTATCACCTGACCTCTTGGGACTCCACTCTACTTCATTCCTTCTTATCTGGAATACAGGTAAGTATTCTTTTTTTTTTTTTTTTAAAGATTTTATTTATTTATTTGACAGAGAGAGAGATCACAAGTAGGCAGAGAGGCAGGCAGAGAGAGAGAGGAGGAAGCAGGCTCCCTGCTGAGCAGAGAGCCCGATGCGGGCCTTGATCCCAGGACCCTGGGACCATGACCTGAGCCGAGGGCAGAGGCTTTAACCAACTGAGCCACCCAGGCGCCCTACAGGTAAGTATTCTTATCTGACACATCCACCTGACACATCCACCCATATCCCAGCGTGCAGAAAAAATAAGGTTTAGAGAGAGGAATGGTATGTATATCAGAAGGGGTGGCAGACACTGTGCAGATTTTTTTTTTTTAAGATTTTCTTTATTTGACAGAGATCAAAGGAGGCAGAGAGGCAGGCAGAGAGGCAAGCAGAGAGTGAAGGGGAGAAGCAGGCCCCCTGCTGAGCAGAGAGCCCGCAGCAGGGCTCGATCCCAGGACCCTGAGATCATGACCTGAGTTGAAGGTAGAGGCTTAATCCACTGAGGCATCCAGGCGCCCCCAGAATTTTTAATAATACTCTTTCACAAGGTCACCCTCCACCACTCTGAAATATACTTGCTCTCTAGGGGCAACAGAGCAATGGCATATATTCCATGTCTTTTCCTCTTATGGTATCGTATTATCACAAGAGCAATCACTTGCAAAGCCCTACTCTATGACTGACTGCCTCTGTGGCAGAGGATTCTGAAGGTGTTTTCCATGGCTCTTCAGAAGTAGGGTTCCTACTTCATGGAAATACGAACCTGGAACATCAGAGACAGGATCATGAAAAGAATATTGGAAAGGGGTGTGTTGCTGCTAAGACTGAACATCTGTTTCTCCATTATACACCCACTGGGCAATGGTATTTGAGATTCTGGCAGTTAAGCATGCAATGTACTTGGAGATCAATGGAAACCAACGTAGGGAAGCTAAAATGCTGAACTGTGGGTGTATTAGTTAGTTGAGCAAAATAGCAACAAATAATAATGGAGACATCACAGAACTTCCTGGAGAGACCTGGATTCAAATATTATTAATTCAGCCACTTACTGGTGATATACCTTTAAATGAATTTCCTAAGAATTTCCTAAGTATGTAGTGTTTCCATATAAATCTATGACAAGAAGTGCAAAGATATTTGTTTAGGAGGAGGATGTAGCTGTTGCTTTTCTCCTACCAAATGCATGTATTCCATAACCTGGGGACACACAGAGCAAGAAGATGAGTATAGCATCTGAGAAAAGAAGCCAGGTGATTTTATTTTCAATTTTTGGCTGTACTGTCTCATCCAACATTCTCTTTTAAGTATGCTGACTAAAAATATAAATTCTTCTTTATTATTGTCCCTCTGAATGTGTCCCTCCTCTCCAGCATGGAGACTCAAAGTCCCCAAAGTATCTTTGACCTCTTCCTATTCTATTCAACAAGATGTCAGGCTAGGAGATTTTACCACATACCGACATTGCCAAAGATTCTCTGCCAAACACCAGCATAGAAGGTTTTAAGTTTTAGAGGGATATGTTTTAGCATAAAATAGGCTATTCAGAAACTTTATAGGCATGAAGTCATCAGTTATAAAAGGCCTGTTCTGATTCACTTCAAATACAAGCTTAAGGGACTGGATCCTAGTTTGAAAGCAAAACTCCAAGTGAGAGGTGGATGGTACTTCGGCTGAAAATTTTTATTTTATTTATTTTATATAGTAAGTACATTGGGGGAAAGTAAAGGTAAAGCAAACACTATTCCAAGAGACTAAGGAAGCTAGCCCAGTGACCTTACATTTCTGAGACACTGAAGGAACCCTGCTATGTTTTAGGACTACTTTCTAATGTGCTTTCTTCCTCAGGGAAAGTATAAGGCTTTGATTTTCAGTGCTGCCCAGGAGTATCTATGCAGTAAGACACAGCACAAGGACTCAGGGCCAATGACCCCAGGATCTTTGAATTTCAGTGCTCCACCTCTTTTGGCTTCCTCATTGCTCTGCCTGTAGAAAGTACTGATGAGGTTTTCTATGCCAGAGAACTGTCAGTTACATGATTCCTTTTATTATTATTTCACATCAAATCTCTGTGAAAATAACCTTGCTACCCAACATTGTTATGTAATGTGCTTTGATTTAATTTTCCAAATGTGAAATGAGTGACATCAGTATACCATACAGTAGCTAATATCTTCTCATAAGTACCAGGCTCACCAGGAACAACACAAACCCTTTACACCTGTATGTGTTTACATTTACTCCCCATTTTGTCCTCTCCCAGCAAATATATAACCTGTAGGGGAAGTTAAGAATACATTAGCCTTTCCAGAATGAGGCTCCACCCCTCTATAAATGAGATGACCTAAATCCTCAGTGAAATCGTCCAGTGCATGGATTAGAAGGCAGCCTGGAGACAGATGTACAGTCAGAGGAAATTACCATGAGCCTCGACCTCACAGCAGCAAAAGACTAAAAACCTTTTTCATTTCGATGTATGCAATGTTTTCAGGGGGATTTTTATCTATGATCATGGAAAGGACAATTTTGAAGGCATATCATTTTTCCTTCACAAGGAAGGTGATGAGGTTTTCAGGACAGGCTTGATGCGCTTACTTATTTTTTATAAAAATGCCTCAAGAAGTGACTATTTAGTAGAAAAGAAATGGATTTGAAGCCTGGCCAACCTAGGAAATGAATGCATGTCCATACCCAGGATGAGAAAACAGCTGTAGGAAAAAGAAACACATTTTATACATAATGTGAAACATATCTGGCTATGCAATAATTTTAAAATACAGCAAATTTTCACTCTACATGTGTCATCTAGTGTGTGCCTATCCATTTAGAAACTGCTTAATAAATATTTAATAGCTGGCTCATTGACATAGAATAGAGTGAGGTCAAACTAATTTTGGGAAAATAAGAAACATTACTATGAAAGATATTTTAAAATTTGGGAACGGGTTCAGGCTACTTCAAGTTGAACTCTGGACTGATTCTGGAAGTCACAGATGGAAAATGCATAACATACAGAAAAAAACAGAAGGACAGCAAGAGTGGGATATTATGTAGTCACAAGCTATATCAGATCTTGGAAAATAAATGATTGTAGGGAAAAAAAATCAGTTCCAATTGCAAAAGTAGCTTTCATGAACATAATACCAGTGTATTATGTTCTAGGGAGAAAGAAGCAAATTCTACTCTTTGCCTGAAGGGTCTTATAGCTGAAGTATAATCCCTCCAGATTTAAGGCACATCCTAACAGACAGAAAAACTGAGGTGCTGAAAGTAGCTGCCTCTTCTGAAACATTAAGTAAATCTGAAACCACAAGTTTCCATTAAACGTGACTTTGAAAGAGTAGATTTGGTATTAAGGAGGGTACTGGTTGTAATGAGCACTGGGTGTTATATGTAAGTGATAAATTACTAAATTCTACACCTGAAACCAGTAGTGAATTTGAATAAAAACTTGAAACAAACCAACCGAAGCTAAATTTGAATGCAACATATTCTGTACCCAAAAAGGTGAAAACAAGATTCCAGGTAAAAGAAAATATAATAACTCTCTGAAATCCCAAAGCAAGCGAAAACCTATTAAAGCCAATGTCCATTATTTGGCAATAGCTGCAAGGAGAACCAAGCTATTTTACCCATGGAGAATGAATTTTATGGATAAAGAGGAAAGGTTTTGCACACAATAGAACATTGTTTAAACTGGACTTACTTTCCACAGCTCTTCTCACTCAGTGTAATTTGAATTCATTATGGGAAAAAAACATAATGGAACATTTTTTTCCTTGGAAGAAAACTTCATTTTTTTCATCAATTTTGCGATGGTTCCCTCAAATCAATATTGAATTATAGAATGAACTAATATAAGAAGGAGGGATGGATTCCAGGTGGTTTCCTGTTGTAGAAAGAGACCCTGACCATCACTTCGGTTGGGACCTGATTCTTTAGAGGATTGTTGTAGGCACAGTGTTTCTATGTGCCCATGGGAACCCATGTTATAACTGTAAGGATAAAGAGGGGTGAATTGAATTATTCGTGCATGTGTGTGCGTGGGCGGATGGGTGGGTGGGTGCATTATTGCCAGAAGTCTTCAATGTATGTGTGGCCTTTCTCCCTGGTATGTGAACAGATGATCTATAATGGAAGATTTCTTTCAGCTTAATCTTAAACTATTTTTAAATCTTATTTTTCCACAGTCTCTCTTTATCTTATTTTGTAGATTTAATTTTCCTTTTAACTTTTCCATCTGCTTTAGTCCACCTCTTTCTTCTTCCTCAATATTTAAGATCCTAACAATGGTTCATTTTGGAGTGCGAGAGTTTAAAAGGGGTCAAGTTAAAGGGAACATAATCCTTTTTCATAATTCCTGTTAATACCCTAACATTTGTTTTATACATTATATTGGACTGAACATATGTCAAGCAATTTGCTAAGGACAGGTCATTGACAGACATATTTGTGTATCCCTGCCTCTGGTATCACCTGTAGGGGTAATAGCAATCCACCTGTTTTGTAAGGCCAAAATCACTCTTTGGAAGTCTTACCATGGTAGCTTTAATGCTGCTTAAATAAAAGCTTTGCTGAGAAAAGTGTTTACTTTAAAATAATTTATAGGCTCCTCTTTCCTCTTCAAATAAAAAGAGTCATCAAGCACACCTTTAAAAGCCAGCTCCTTTAAAAATATTACCAGAATACTTTGGTCCAGAGCAACATCCAAAACTGCAGCCAAAAATCCTCTTGTGAGCTCCAGACTCAGACAGGAATGGCCTCAGGGCACATTTTAGTATGTGTTTAGGTGGAGTTTCCTGCAAATGGACTGAGCTGGTATCTTAGTTTGCTAGCACGGCCATAACCAAATACCACAGCCTGGGTGGCTTAAAAAACAGAAATTTACTTTCTCACCGTTCTGGAGGCTAAAAGTCTGTGAACAAAGTACCTGCTAATCCCATTTCTCATGAGGGTTCTCTTCCTGCTTGGAGATAGCCACCTTCTTAGCTATGTCCTCACATGGCTTCTCCTCAGTGCTGGTGTACAGAGAGAGAGTAAGCTCTCTGGTGCCTCTTCTTAGAAGGACACAAATCTTAGCTCATTAGAGCACCATTCTTAGGAACTCGTTTAACCTTAATTGCTTCCTTAGAGGCCTCACGCCCAAATTCAGCCACACTAAGGGTTATAGCTTTGACAAACATATAAATTTTAGGAGAACATAAGCTTTCAATCCATAATAGAAGGGAAATTGCACACAGGAGGTTTAAGGAGGCTCATTCTCAGGGTTACACCTGTAAGCAAGAACAGAGGGCAGGGCGGGGCATAGGAGTAGCCAACCTGCTGTGTGGCTGCAATGAAAGTATCTGCCCCTCTTGAGGCGTGCGCTGGAGCTAGGAAGGTCCTTCAGACTAGTCCCAAGTGGTAGAAAAGGGCCCATTGTTTGTATTCTCACAATAGCCAGTCACTAACCACAAGTTGCCCACTGGAAACCGCATGAGCAATCATAGCAATTTGTTGTGTCCGAGGACAATTCCCAGTGAAGGATAGAGCTTTGACCTGTTACCAATTCATATTTCCACTAGCGCGGGGAGGGACACACTGGCTCTGAAGCAGGATGGTGAGTGAAGTACCTCAGTGTCCCTTGCACTGTCAGGTTCACTTGCTGTTTTTAGGAAGTTTGCTTCACCTAGAAAGAGCTTTCCCAGGGTACTGGTTGGGGACCTTGAAAATAAATGGTAAGAAACACAAGCTACGTTATTGCACTTGATCTCAAAGCTGTAACTGATACTCATCATCCTCTCTTCTAGTACTCATTCTAGATTCCCCTTCACCCTTGGCCAACTCCTCTGCTGGCCTAGGTGATGCCTTCCCTGGTAGGACAACTGATTCTTTCATCCATGAGAGGTCTGAGTCCCAGGAGTTACCATGTCCTTCTCATATAATGGTTACTGTACATATTCATTTAATCCTAAAGCTGGATGAGAGAGCAAAAGAGATGCTTTAGTAGGTCACCTGAGCTCAAAACACATTCTACTCTCCCCCATTATGTAACAACAGCCCTACCCCGTCCTGCTGATCTGAGCCAACTGCTCCTATCAGTGCTCCCTCCTTTCTTTGACTGTTAGGTCCTTTGTCATGAGAAGACCAAAGTACCAGGATAGAAGACATAACTTAAAATCTAGTGGGACCTTACTGTCTTTCCTGGTGAGATCATTACATATTTGAGAACCATGATCTTTAGACCCATGGAGCCTAAAACTGTTGTGACAGAAATCACAGAAGGGGGGTGATGGTAAATGACACCATTTCAAATTCCATCCTTTTGTTCCCAGCCCTATGAATTCTAGACACAGAGGACATAGGATAACAAAATAGTCAATAATTTTCAGTGTTTGCCATGTCCTGAAGTATGGTACTCCATCTCTTCAAGGTATGATTTCCAACCCAACACCTCAGTTGCATGTTTAAAACACGGTTTCACTGCTGTATCAGGCTGATAGTTTCTGGTTTGTGGGAATCAGTCTTGGTCCATTCAGGCTGATGTAATAGAATATAAGAGATTAGGTGACTTGTAAACAATTTATTTCTCACAGTCTGGAAGCTGGAAAGTCCAAGCTCCAGGTGCCAGCAGATTTGAAACCTGGTTCAAGATGGCCATTTTCCCTCTATGTCCTCACATGGTGGAAAAGACAGGGGAGCTTTCTGGGTTCTCTTTTATAAGGGCATTAACACCATTCCTAGAGGCCCCACCCACATATTGTAATCACCTCCCAAAGGCCTCACCTCTTAATACCATCACATTGGGTATTAGGTTTCAATATATGGGTTTTGGTGGGGAGGGGAGCAAAGCCATTCAGTCTGTAACATGTGTTGTAAAACAGGTAGACCTTGTGGTCCTGTGTCCACTATGGTGACTACATATAACTTTGTTACTATTTAGTTCACTTGATCTAAAACAAGGTAGTGCAGTATCCCATGTTAGCAGATCAATCTCTAGAAACCTTTAATAGAGATGATTGTCAAGTTTCTGTCATAGGAAAAGAAATCCCATCTCCAAACTATGTGACAAACCCATTAAGGATGAATCACTGCCTCTTCAAGAGTGAAAGAAATCCAATGCAGTCAACTTCCTAGTAAGTTAGCTTACTTTGGGGGACTGGGCCAGATCAAGGGCTAACTGTTGGTCTATAATATGTACAAGTTGGACCTTTTGGCAGTAGTCATAGCAAATCATCCTCATTGAGTGAAGATCCATGCTACTGGGTTTTAGATACCATTTCTGTCACCATGGCAACTCCATTTATGTGTTCTTTATTGCCAGCTCTGTGGCCAGTTGATAGATGCCGGCCAATATGTCATTGATTTTCAGTGTATACCCCTGCTCCAAATGAACAAGAAGTCACTAATACTTTAGAGGTCTTGGTTGTTTAATTCCTCTGATGAGCATTGAGCTGTGATCCAGAGGCCTTCACATTCTGTGCCCACTCCTATAGATCTCTTCCTGTGCCTCTTTCCCTGACCGCTTGCCCCAGAGCTTCTAATCTTTCTCTTTCCAGGGTTCAGACAATCAAGCCAGGACATTAACAGAGATTTTAAGTCTTCTTTCTGATAGAATAGAAAAGAATGCATTTCCAAGAAAGGCACATACCATGCACCACAGGCTCCCTTATTCTGCTGTAGTAAAATTACCGCATCTCACATTGCAGCTGCAATTAGAGCCACTACGTGTTGAAATCTACAGTTGTCCATTGTAAACTGTTGTTATCCATCCACTCTTAATAGGGGCCAGATCAGTGCATTTAAATGAGGATATAACAGTGACCACTAACCCTACATTCTTCAAATCCTTGAAAATAGCATTGATTTCTGTCAGTCCTCCTGGGATGTAATATTGATTTTGAGTCCCCTTTTAGCTTGGGAAGTGGGTCATTTTCAAGCCATTATAATAGCATTTTCACCACATCTACCCCCAGCCCAAGTCAAGAAAACGAGAGGAGGATTCTGCTAGCTACCAACTACATCCATTCCAATTATAAACTCAGGGAATGTGTATATTAAAATGAAGTAACTCTGTACACCCAGTGGACTCACTGTGATTTGGACCAGGGCCAGGAATCCATTTATTACCTAGCTTCTACACCTTCACTCAAATAGGTGGGCTTGAAGGGGTAGTATTTGTGTACTTAGATATCAACGTCAATTTAGACTCTGTTCTCATAATCCTGGAAATGTGAGGGTGTTTTTCTTTTGCCAATGTTTAATTATCTATGCAAATGGCTAGAGATCCCTTGGGAGAAGAGTAAGGGAATTACTGCTGAATATGCTTGTCACAGTATTGCAGACTCCTACCTATTAGAGATCTGGCCTCTCCTTCAGAGAGGGATTCAAGGTCTTATAACAATCTCAGCTCCAGAATCTGGCAATCATCCAGACTTCTAATCACCCAATCAATTTCCTTTGGTTGTATCATTAAAAAATACTGTTAGATTCCCATACACCTTGCCCCAAACTCAGTTTCTATGACTATCTCCATAGCTCTCTGTATATTGGGACTCCCTGGATACCGCTTTGGTCTTTCTATTCATTGCAGTAACCGTGCCACCCCCACTCCCTGCTTCTGGCAGTTCAACACCTCACCTGATTTGTCTTCTTTCAGGGACTCTAGTTCTGTAAGAACGTGTCCTGCTCTAACCCCAGCATATGAAGGGAAGTCATCATAGACCTTCTCAATGATGGTATTATCCCTCTCACCAGCATGGCCTCTTTGGTAAATGGGATTTCCTCTGTAGAACCTAGTAGGCAAGTGGATTTTCCAACCTGATATAACTACCTCAACATGTTATTTTTCTGAGCCTAAGGATCCTTTTTTCCTTTGTCTTGATAGTTCTATCATCTCCATTTAATGTGAGATACCACTTTTTTAACTTAATAAGAGCCATTTCTCAGATGGTGTTACACCCTGTATCAGAGAAGAATTCCCCATATCTATAGGCTTCCCCTTGATCTGATGTCTCTGGTATCCTTTTCCCATGCAAACTCTTCCAGCTCCTGCTGGTATATATTAGCAGATCCTGCAGCTCCACTGATAAATAGCCCCTCTCTTCCTTGAGCAGGTCCAGAACATCTCATCAAGCTATGCTAGGATCTTACCTCTGTTTTGGTCTATTGCCAAGCAGGGAGGTGGATGTAAATTCTGATTAGGGGCAAACATTGTCTTGTAGGATGTCTACCTCATTTGAGAACTCTAAATGATTTTTAACAAAGTGCTGAAATAGATAAAGGAACCTATCTCCTAGCAAGGGGAAGTTGTTCAGCTGCAGGATGAGCCAAATAAAGGGAATCTGTGAGTTCAAGGTCTTCAACCTTGAAATTCCCATATATATTCATCCCAATTTTCAGAGTTCCTCTTCTTCCTTACGGGGTTTTGACCTTAATGGGGAGACCTACCAAGGCTCAGAATTCAAGCTTTTTGAAATTCCCATTACTCTTATGATTAGGTTCTGATCAGTGCCCTCAATCTTATGCCCTCTGATTGTAGATTCAGTGCTCTGGTTTTAAATGTTGCCTAAAATAGGTGATTAATCAGCCTGAGCCTGTAATAGTCTCTTTTCAATGAATCACTGGCACTTACTAATCCAATTCCACGGTCCTTATGGTTTTCTCTTTTTCCTTTCAAAAACCAAAAATCATGTATCAGTCAGTGCATATCCTTCTATCAGTATCCCATTTCAGTTCTCCACAGGGGTATATTTAACAATCGTACTTTACAACATGCCAGGGGCAATCCATACACCACCTACCACCAGTGATAGGGTCCTCATTGCCAGATGGCTGGGAAGTGATCCATCTCCAGAATTCCATTTTAGATTTGACTTCCCAAGACCACCATGAACAACTGCCTTCAGTTGAGCAACTTGGACACAGACTTTGAGACACAGTAGTGTGTGCAGAAATGTATGGGAACTGATCCTAGAAGGTTCAGCTGAAAGGAAGTAAAGGACTGAGCAGAGGAAAAGGTTGATCAACTAAGGCCCCAGACAAACCTAAGGAAAGATTTGGAGCTGGGAAGTTCCCTTGGAGTTATCTCAAAGAGAAGTAAAGGATCAGAGCCTTAGTATTTCTGCACCTACCACTGACCTGTGACAGAAAGGATAGCTATAATCAAGACCAATACAGTTCCCTGGGGCTGAGGGCCACTTCCAAGGAAGGGCACAGCCCTGAACAAACAACAGCCACTATTCTCAGCAACTAGGGAGTGGATGCATAGGCTCTGAAGACAGAATTCTAGCAGAATATCATAGTATCCACTATCTAACTACTCCATATCCTTCAGATTTCAGCTCAATCATCACTCTCCCTGGGAAGTTTTCCCTGACCTTGACCCAACCCTTCACCCTGCAATATGCCACGTTCTGCCCAAATAGGTGAGATTCCCATTATTGTCAACATTCTTCACTTCCTGCATTTTTCTTTCCTAGAACTTACGATATATTTAATTATATGCCTACTGGTGTGATTAGTTAATTAAAATCTATCTTCTCCATAAATTATCAGCTCCTAAAGAGTTTATTTACATAGACACTATGATATTTTTGTCCATTATTGACTCTCTAGTGCTTAGCAGAGGACCTGTTATATATTAATGCTCATTCAATATTTGTTTGAATGAATATCACATTGATGAATTGCTGTCATGAATGTTGCTCACTATAACAATAACACTATTATATGGTGAACTCACCCAAGAAGTTATTGCAAAGAACAGATTTCTGCAAGACACATATAAATTCTTCCATCAGTGAGAAGTGTGTTCTTGGGTAAAATTCACAGCTTCTGGAGAGCTGCACATGAAACTATCAGAGTGAAACAACCACTCGTTAGTCAGATTGTCTTGATACCTTTTGAAATCTATGACATGGTAGCTGTGACCACCAATTCACCTTCATCTTTATATTTTAAAAAAAGAATATATGAGAGTTCTGCAAACAAAACAGGTGCTTATAAAACCATGTCTGTTTTGCCTTGCCTGATTGAATTCACATTTTAGTTCATTCCATGTTTATTGAACATGATGTTGCTAAAATATACAAATTCTATCCTAAGGTTGTAAAGCAACAAAAATTATGGGGGATGCATTTATTTTATATGTCAAAGGGCACTTGTATGTGGTTCAATGTCAATTTTCTTCTTATATATTGTCTGTAATACTAACTCACAGAGAATTTTTCCTTTGCTTTATCTGAAGTGGTTTTTAATCTTTTTTTTTTTTTTACAAATAAAGACATGTAGAAATTCCACTTATTCCTTTCCTGTAATCATCTTTTTTATTGGTTATGAGATACACAAATATTTTCCTACTGCAGGAAAAATGTTGGGACCCCATGATGCACTTTAAAGGGTGCCTGGTTAAACACACAAAAAAATGACTTCCACAGTAACACTGTAGCAGACCCTGGGCCTAAAATGGCTATTTGGTATTTATTGAATACTTTTATATCTACTGACTAGTTTTTAGCCTACTTTCTGGGATCCATGTACTGAAACTTTTAATTTCATATTTAGACCATTTAAATCCATACAGAAACAAACACAGTAAGCTATGACAGGTATACCAGATTTAGTTACCATGACAGTCCTGTTGAAGTCAAACTGCACTGTGGTCAGTGAGACTCCTACTGTGGTCAGATCCCAAATTCTAGATCCGTGAGTTCTAGACCATTCTCACCAGGTGGTTTAGAATGGCTTTCCATGAACTACAAACAAGGAAGCTTTGTTATAAATTCTCCTTGATTCTGTAAGAACGCTTTAGAGGAGGAACTTCCTAATGGAGAGGGATTTCATCTCCATCTGCCTCGTAAGGCTCAAGCTTCAATTTCAAACCTCTACCACCAGAATCTTAGCTTGGCTTCTGCTATTTAAGCAGCACTAATTTCCAAAGACCATTGTTTCTAACAATGGTTCTGTGCTTATCTCAAATAAAAGGTAATGGATTTGTGAACAGAACATTGATCCAAGCAGTCAATATCATGCTTTGTCATCCTGAATTACACGGTTATATTTAAAGATTAGTACAGAATACTAAGGATGCCCTGAAGCAAATTGCTATAGGAAATTGGCCAACTGGAACTGCCAAGTGTTCTGTTGCATGACTTGTCAGCTCATGTTCCAGACAATAGTAAGTCATGATGAATTAAGTGACCACATCTCAGTATTTAATTGAGGGTCTGATAAACAATGGACTATATTCCACATGCTGTCCTGCCATTTATTTCACCTCCATAATGTAAGATTTGGTATTGGCTAGGAATTACAAAACTGAAAACATGCTGTTTTTGTTTAGCAAATACATCTAGAACAATGTATCACTCACTATTCTAAATGCTTTAGTCTCAACATATTTATTAGATGGGTTTGGGACACTGTGACGGAGAAAACAGGTTCTATGTCGTGGAACATTAAGAATAAAGGTGGGGTTATGGTCCATCTGCATATTAATCAATTGCCAAATGCCCCCCACCCCCCCAAAACAACACTCAACAGTAAGACCACTAAAAACATCTCCAACAGAGCCCCTAGGAGTAGCTTATTACTGACATTGCCTGACACTTGACAAATTTACCACATGTTGGACACAGTAAGCTTTCTCCTCTTTCTACTACTAAGATGAAGAGATGTTACAGTTGTATGGCTCCATATCATGAAGATTTAGATGCACAAAACCATGTCCACATGGAGACTAGGTTATAATAGTGCCGAAATATGTAGAACTGTTATGTGTGCTGGGATTGCTGATAGTAGTGTTTTGATATTTTTGAGTTATTATTCCATGCTTCAACAATATAGAGGGAATTGAGACCAGTTCTGCATATGTCTAGCCCCCCCCCCCATGTAAGAATCCTCTTTTCTAGGGGCAACTGAGGGTCTCAGTTGGTTAAGCATCTGACTCTCAATTTCAGCTCAGGTCGTGATCTCAGGGTTGTGAGCTGGGGCCCCATGTCAGGTTTCACGCTGGGTGTGGTTTCTGCTTAGGATTCTCTCCTTCTCTCACTCTCTTTCTCTCTCTCTCTCTCCCTCTCTCTCCCTCTGCCTGTCCCCACCCTCTATCTTCTTCCCTCTCTTAAAAGAAAGTCATTTTTTCTAAAGTTTTTATTATTTTTATTTCCATGCTACCCAACAGAATATGATGATTTTGACCTTCTCCTTTTAAGTTGAGGTCATTGTTGGGCAAGTCCTGAACACTACATTATTCCTATACCAATCACTGTATATCGGATTTTACCATTTCTCACCAGATTTTATTCACAGCATTGATTTCCTAAGTGGTGGCATATTCATACACTCCTATCTTATCAGCCTTCCCTGAGGCATGAGCTCTTACATCAGAGTGTTCAGCTCTGTCACTGCTATCACTAAAGCCTCTCTTCTACCAGCAGTTGTGAAGCAGGCGGTGGCCATGGCCACAGCATGGGAGCCGGCAAAATCTCGGAAATGTTCACTGCATTTCTAAAATTGCCTGTGGTCTGGATTGCCTCTTCAAAAATATTTTGTGCAGAGCATATAATTTTCTCTTGTTCCATGACATTAATGGAGTGCTTAGTCTATAAACTTCTTTCCTTATTTAATATAAACACTCACTTTAATCGAAGCTTCCCGACTTTGACAGATGACACACCAAGAGGACTTGCAGACTCCACTGCAGCTTAAATAAATACAAGCATTCACTATCTGTGGTTATTTTCGCTATACAGTGCTCTGCTTGTCTGTTCCAAAACAAAAACAGATGGTGTGCTTTCTTCTGCTTCAGGCTCTGCTAACCGTTCTTTGTAGAACACATGAAAGATGTTTGCAAGTCCATTTTTCTTTATAAAGAAAAAAATGTGTAGTGAAGGTGTCCAATGACCCTTAAATTATAGTGAGAACTTAATTCCCATTTGTAAGGCTATAGAGTGTGGGGGGAGTGGAAGATTTTCAGACAATTATTCTGATTTCTGGCTTGAACTTAATTCCATTTTCACACCATTCCACACTGTGAGTTGTTTTAGAAAAGTTAGTATCAGGCACTAAATGAAATTAAAATACTTATTTTCAAGTTTAAAGTAAATAACACAGCACTCTGAAAAACAAAGTTGACTGAATTCTCTAAGACTGAAAGGAAGAACTTTAGAAAACAGGGATGATACTCTAGGAATGTTTCTAACTGCATGTATTTAAATCTAAGTTACTATTACTTATAACAAATCTTATCTCATCTGGAGCAACGACTGATCTGACAAGCAATACCCATCTGAGAGCCAGCTTTCCAAGTGAATCAAGGATATAAAGGACATGAGCTGCATAAATTGCATTTGACTTAATAATTAACGACATCACATGTAGAGCTGCTCTGGTCATTAACTTATTATTTAAATTACGTAAGAGTAAGCAGCTTACCCTATACCCCCAGTGCACTGTTCATTAGCAGAATAGTTCTATGTCCAAATCCATGTGGACTGCTATCATTATACTGGTTTTGCTAAAAACTTTAGTTTTTCTTTCATTTGGTGCTATAGTAACCAAACAGTCATTTCTCAAATATTATTTTGCCACCTTATTGGTACTTGTTGTAATAAAAGGCAATTATATGTTTCAGCTTTCTGATGTCTCCCTGGTGTCACAAGTTAATAGAAAAAGAATCCAAACAACCTACTTTTCATCACACAGGTAACATTCTGATGACTCTAAAACTGGCTCATTAAGGGCTGAATGTTCTGATTTCTCTAGGTGTTAGAGAACCAAAGAAACTTAATAGCAGTGAATTCCACCCAGCAGCTCCCAGTAGAGAGAGATGTTAGGAAGACTGGGATCTTCTAAGGTAATGTCTGAGGATACATCTCTTATCCCAGATCTCAAAGCACCCCAAATCCAGGGACCCCAATTTTATTCTCACCTAAGAACTGATTATGATCATCAAAATATCAAAAAAGGGTGCCAAGTGGCACAGCTACTTTGGACAACAGTGTGGCGATTCTTCAAAATGTTGAACACAGTTACCATAAAATCCAGAAATTCTACTCCTAGGTACACAAGAGGACTACAAACATGCATCCACACAAAAAGTTATACAGGAATGTTCATAGTGGCATTATGCATAATAGCCATAAAGTGGAAACATCCCAAATCTCCATAAACCAATAAATGAACAAAACAAGGTATATCCATACAATAGAAAATTATTTGGGAATAAAAAGAAATGAAGTACTAATACATGGTACAATGTGGATGAACCTTGAAAACATTTTACCAAGTGAAAGAAGCCAGCCACAAAGGAACACATATTGTATGATTCCATTTCTATGAAATGTCCAGAATGTGGCTCTACAGGGTCAATGAGCAGATAAGTGGTTGCTTCAAGCTTAGCTAGTGGATCTCTACTGGGGAAAGCTGGGATTGACTGCTGATGGGTATGGGAGTTTCTTCTCAGGGTGATGAAAATTATTTAAAATGAATTGTGGTGATGGTTGAACCATTCTGTTAAGATACTGATAATGACTGAAGTATATGATTCTGATGGGTGGATTTTACTGTATGTCATTTTTATCTCAATAAAGATATTGGAATGGATACCTTGTATTGATAACTTACTATGTGTCAAACATTATATTAGGAAGTTTATACACATAAACTTATTTAATTCTCCAAACAATCCTTTTACAGATGAGGAAACCAAACCTTGGAGATGTTAAGGGTCCTGGCCTGGCTCACACAACTAGGAGGTGGCAGAATAAGTCTATCTGATTCCATAATTTCTAAGCTATATAGTTTAGTCATCAGTACATGCTTCCTTTAAGAAAGGAGCAGTAGTAAGGAACTCAGCCAATTGGATGGTTTTCAAGGTCCATGTAGCATTTTGCTAACACATAGCAACCCCTCAAAGCACTAAGCATCATTCTGGTGCTTCTTAGAAGGTAATACTGCCTACATGACCTATATAGTCTGGCTGATAGAATGTTTGTTGTTGTTACTGAATGATAATGTGCTTTAAATCGATTCAAATATTTGTTTTTGCAAATATTGAGAAGGATTCTTTTAACTTAGAGTTTTATAGGAACAAAGAGACCATTGAGAAGACTCAAGACGTAAACTTTTCAATCCACTTAATATCTAATTAAAATATAATCATATAGTACAAACTACAACCAATGCACATGAAAATTTGACATTAATTTCCATTTTGGAATTAGGAAATTTACAGGATAGTAACAAAGAAAAGTATCTGAAATAGTGCCCCTCTAGTCACACTCAGGGAAGGGTTTCTCCAATTCTGCAATGCCAACCACTGTGCTGAATCCTTTACTTACATTTGCAGATGCTTTCTTCATGGTAATCCCAACATGTGTGTTATTATTGCAACAGATAGATTAAGTTTTAGAAAGGTAAATTACCAATGTCACATAGTTAGAAAGCGAAAGAACCTAGACTTAACCTAAACCATGTGTGGTGCAGAAGGTCATGATCTCCCTTATCCATGAAGCTATAATTACATGTACTGTATTATTCACTAGAAATGATGCAGTGTCACAGCGTGAACTTAGAACACAAGTCCCCTGCTACTAAGTGCAAATGGTAAAGCAGACAATTGATGGTTCTCAATGAGTTTCAGAAACCTTACAGTTTATTTTTCCCATCCCAAATCACAAAACTTCTTTCCCCAGATATTTATCCACTCACCATTGAGGCAGGGCTCTGGGGTAAATGCATGTCCAACACCCTTCTAAATATGACATCAACTGCCTAAATATCAGACTTCTAAGACATTAAGACTGTATTTTATTTGCTCATACACAGGCAGGACATCCTAGTTGGGAGCAATGCCAAATATCTTGATCTTTAATCACATCATGTTATTACTGTGGTAAAATTGCCAACCATGGCTACCAGTTTTGAAACTAACCAAGAATCAGGTCATCGGTTGCATCTGTTCTCCAGCTGGTCATAATTTGGGAAGCATTGTCCTGTAAGTAGCCTACATGATTATCTTTTAAAAAGAAAATGAGAAACTATGTAACAGTGCTTCAAATCTCATTTTTTCTCATCTATTCACAAGTGAGCAATCTACATTTCCTAAGTGCTATTATTACTTGACTACAGAGTTAAATTATTTTTGCATCTCTCTCCAATGTCTCTTCTCATACTGAATAATTGATTGGTTTGCTGTATTTTCAATTGTGTAATTTAAATGCAACTGAAAATGTGTGACTCCTAGGAATGTTAAAGTTATAGGCAGACTATTGCATTTTTTCCAATTCCCTAGATATCTCAAATAAGCCCCTTAAGTCCCCAAAATCCAAAGCATCTACAAAATTAAACTGTATTTTTCCCCTAGGCATAATCATTGCTTGCTAATCAATATCTGTGGAGTTTGGATTAATATGGGAAGAAGTGGATAATCAAGCTAAAATTTATATTTTGGTGCCAACAGATATAAAAAGGAACTTTGGAATTTCTTCAACTAATGTATTTAAAACTAATTATTTAGCCTACCAACTCAAAGAAAATTATAAAATACCTTATAAATTAGAGGCAAAATAGCATGGAGAACTGTCACCAAACTTTACACTCTATACCTCTAACAAAGAGACACAAAGTAAGACTATTATCTCGCTACCTGGAAGCCTGACTTGTACGGGATATAAGATTTCATGCAAGTTACTCAATATCTCTATCCCTAAGTTTTCTCATTTATAATGGGATGATGCTTAGAGCTTTTAGTCAGCTCTATAGCTCATAATTTCAATAAATTTTGAGTATTTCCATGTCTTACTGGAAGGAATAATAAAATTGAAAGTATTTAATAGAAGTGGAGCTTATAAAAATGAATTACACTTTTTCTAGAATATTTTTTATGGAAAATATAAATTAAAGAACCAAAATTATTTTACATTAGACTTACTTAGATTTAATCTCAAACATATTCTAAGCATCTCTGGTTATGTGTCACTGTTTTGATTTGTTTTATGAGACTCATTATATTTGATGCTAAATCCTTTTGTTATAGAGGGTGTGAATTCACTTTGTTTCACTAACATCTAGAGCTAGAAAGACTTACATCAAGCCTGTGTGTGCACATGTGGGTGAGCAAGACAGAGAGAAAGAGATAGACAAAAAGAGAGACAGAGAGAAGGAAAGAGCATATGGATAAAGTATAGATAATTGTTCATCAAGAACAAGAAAACAAAAATAGTAAATGGAAAGCAATTTAAAGTTTAGGTACCATCTGTATGTTATGACTCATATTCTTTTTCATTTGTGGAAACCAAGTGATGGGATGCTGCTAAATTTTAAGTACCAGCACTAGACTTAGTTCTCCAAGTAACAATAGTGGGATTCTTTGGTAATAAGCAGTAAAGCATCACTTAACATTACTATATTCTTAGACAAAGAGATCTTATTTTACAGGATTGAAATATTACGTGTGTGTGTTTGTGTTTACTCTCATGTATGTACCTTAAAATTCGAGTACCAGGTACAAATAAAAACATTAATTTAATTAAAGGAGATTTTAAAAAATATAGAGAAGCTTTCAATAGTATATGATAGTGTGTTTTTAGTTTAAAAATCTCAAATACCTCCAACAGCAAAGAGTTATATGTAATCCAGTGGAAACTACTTGAGGGAGAAATTGAATTTGTTGAAAAGGATATACAGATATCCCTAACATGAGAGAGGGATTCAGAGTGATAGGTTAATGGATATATTTGGATATTGGCAGAGAATCCTTAGATTATCTTTGGTTCTGGATAACTGATTAGAAAGTAAAAGGTCATAATTACTGATTAACAAAAATTAATCCTTATGATTCCCACATTCATCTTCTATATCAGACCCAGCTAATGGGTATGGGGGGCAGAGGAATTCCAGAAGTAAAATATTATTTTCCCAAATCCAATCAAACATGAGCCAGAGTTTCCAGGAAATATGGTATTGAGTTCAAGCACAATTTAAGATATTCTGTTTAAATTGGATCATGTTGGTGGTTTTCTTTCAAACACATACAAATTTTTCTCAAAGAAGTAGTCATCAAAGAATACACCATAAGGAGAATGTATATAAGTTATACTCTTATAGATGAGCAATTTTTAGATATATCACCCTTAATTGAACCATGAGACACACCTTAATATACTGTTCATATAAGGAAGAAAATTTAAAATTAGAAAATATCACACATATCTCAGTCTGAATAATGTGTAAATGTTGGTCCCATGGAAGTTCAACTCTTCATAGTGCAAGCTAGAGCATGAAATGTTGTATTCTCTGTGACGTTCCCGGGCTCTAAGAGAAAACTTAAGTCATGAAAACATTTTCTCACCATCATAGCACTGGTTCTATCACAGTAAGAAAGTTGAAGGGAATAGTTCAAAGGAAAGTATATGCCAGATAATTTTATCAGTATGGATCTCTCTGAAAATTAAAAATGTATATATCATTCTAGCTTTATAAGCATAGGTGACAAAGTTGAGAACCACAAATTCTATTGATTTTGAGAATGCATTGTCAATGACATTTCGAGTAAATATATGAAGATATTTTGTCCAATATGGCAGTCACTAGTCACACGTGGCTATTTAAATTTAAGTTTAAACCAATTAAAAATAAATAAAATTTAAAATTCGGGTCCTCATACGAACTATATTTCATGTGTTCAGTGGTTGAATTTGGCTAGTTTCTACATTACTGGACAGGCGATATAAAGAATATTTCCATCAATGCAAAATGGTCTGTTGAAAAAATTTGGTATAGAGATGTTTCACTGTTTTGTTTTGTTTCTGATATGTAGACTTCCTTTTGTGTAATAGATGAGTTTCTAAAAATATAAAAAGAGTTTATTTATTACATAATCAAACTCTAAATGCAATAAGAAAATTGGTTATATAGAGAAAGATCCCCCTTGGAGGCTAAGCTCCATGAAGTCAGGTCATTTCATTAACTCCTACATCCCCACACCCAGAAGAGTGCCTAGTACACTAGGTGTTTATAATTTATTCACCACAGTGTTTTGTTTATGTTGTGAGCAATTTCTTTTTTTTTCTCTTTTTTTATTAATCATTTTTTTAATTTATTTTCAGCATAACAGTATTCATTGTTTTTGTACCACACCCAGTGCTCCATGCAATCCGTGCCCTCTCTAATACCCACCACCTGGTTCCCCCAACCTCCCACCCCCCCACCTCTTCAAACCCTTCAGATTGTTTTTCAGAGTCCATAGTCTCTCATGGTTCACCTCCCCTTCCAATTTGCCCCAACCGCCTTATCCTAACTCCCCATGTCCTCCATGCTATTTGTTATGCTCCACAAATAAGTGAAACCATATGATAATTGACTCTCTCTGCTTGACTTATTTCACTCAGCATAATCTCTTCCAGTCCCATCCATGTTGCTACAAAAGTTGGGTATTCATCCTTTCTGATGGAGGCATAATACTCCATAGTGTATATGGACCACATCTTCCTTATCCATTCGTCCATTGAAGGGCATCTTGGTTCTTTCCACAGTTTGGCAACCGTGGCCATTGCTGCTATAAACATTGGGGTACAGATGGCCCTTCTTTTCACTACATCTGTATCTTTGGGGTAAATACCCAGTAGTGCAATTGCAGGGTCACAGGGAAGCTCTCTTTTTAATTTCTTGAGGAATCTCCACACTGTTCTCCAAAGAGGCTGCACCAAGTTGCATTCGCACCAACAGTGTAAGAGGGTTCCCCTTTCTCCACATCCCCTCCAACACATGTTGTTTCCTGTCTTGCTAATTTTGACCATTCTAACTGGTGTAAGGTGATATCTCAATGTGGTTTTTTTTTAATTTTATTTTTTATAAATATATAATATATTTTTATCCCCAGGGGTACAGGTCTGTGAATCGCCAGGTTTACACACTTCACAGCACTCACCATAGCACATACCCTCCCCAATGTCCATAATCCCACCCCCCCTCCCAACCCCCCTCCCCCCATTAACCCTCAGTTTGTTTTGTGAGATTAAGAGTCACTTATGGTTTGTCTCCCTCCCAATCCCATCTTGTTTCATTTACTCAATGTAGTTTTAATTTGAATCTCCCTGATGGCTAGTGATGATGAACATTTTTTCATGTGTCTGATAGCCTTTTGTATGTCTTCATTAGAGAAGTGTCTGTTCATATCTTCTGCCCATTTTTTATATGATTATCTGTTTTGTGTGTGTTGAGATTGAGGAGTTCTTTATAGATCCTAGATATCAATTTTTTGTCTGTACTGTCATTTGCAAATATCTTCTCCCATTCCGTGGGTTGCCTCTTTGTTTTCTTGACTGTTTCCTTTACTGTGCAGAAGCTTTTGATTTTGATGAAGTCCCAAAAGTTTATTTTCACTTTTGTTTCCTTTGCCTTTGGAGACATATCTTGAAAGAAGTTGCTGTGGCTGATATCGAAGAGATTACTGCCTATGTTCTCCTCTAGGATTCTGATGGATTCCTGTCTCACGTTGGGGTCTTTTATCCATTTTGAGTTTATCTTTGTGTACGGTGTAAGAGAATGTCGAGTT
Source organism: Enhydra lutris kenyoni (assembly GCF_002288905.1). Taxonomy (NCBI): domain Eukaryota; kingdom Metazoa; phylum Chordata; class Mammalia; order Carnivora; family Mustelidae; genus Enhydra; species Enhydra lutris. The sequence goes on along the minus strand of NW_019154146.1, from coordinate 13,535,285 downwards.
TCATTCTTCTACATATAGCTGCCCAGTTTTCCCAGCACCATTTATTGAAGAGACTTTTTTCCACTGTATATTTTTTCCTGTTTTGTCGAAGATTAACTGACCATAGAGTTGAGGGTCCATATCTGGGCTCTCTACTCTGTTCCACTGGTCTATGTGTCTGTTTTTATGCCTGTACCATGCTGTCTTGTTGATCACAGCTTTGTAGTAAAGCTTGAAATCAGGTAACGTGATGCCCCCAGTTTTATTTTTGTTTTTCAACATTTCCTTAATGATTCAGGGTCTCTTCTGGTTCCATACAAATTTTTGGATTATTTGCTCCAGCTCTTTGAAGAATACCGGTGGAATTTTGATTGTAATGTCATTAAAAATATAGATTGCTCTAGGCAGTATAGACATTTTAACAATGGTTATTCTTCCGATCCAAGAGCATGGAATGGTCTTCCATCTTTTTGTGTCTTCTTCAATTTCTTTCATGAGTGTTCTGTAGTTCCTCGAGTACAGATCCTTTACCTCTTTGGTTAGGTTTATTCCCAGGTATCTTATGGTTCTTGGTGCTATAGTAAATGGAATCGATTTTCTAATTTCTGTTCAAATGCAGCAAAATCCATGTCATCAGCACATACCAACTAAAATTCATGATAATTTCAACTGATATAGACCAAAATTTAGGCATGGACTCTGAAAAAAAAAAAAAGAAAACACTTTAGAAGTAAATTAAGGGTAATATTATAAAGTGTAAAAGATTAAACTGGCTAAATGGCTCCAGGGACTTTAACATCTCTATTTAGAATGAGCTAATTACGAAAGCATGTTCAATTAAAACTGACCTTAAAAGATTCTATTTGGCAAGAGTTTCTTACCAGTAGTCCTTCTAATTACAATAGATATTTAGAATGAAAATAGTCCATAAGACAGACATCTGTAATTTAGATTGACCTTTCCACAAATAGTCTTAATTACTGAGATTTTGCTTTATGAGATATTTCACTATGCCATTTATTCTGTCACTATCTTAAAGACAAATGGGAAAACACAGTTGAAGTCTTTGTTGTATAGTGCTTACTAGTCCAAGAAAGCAATTTGATCTGCTGCATAAAGGAGCGTAATAATATCAGGGAATAGGAATAAGACAGAGGGCAGTAATGACAGTGCATGACTCTACCAACAAGGAAAACTCACTCTGTGACTGCTGATTTGCACAGTGTACGTCAAGCACATTTCTAGCTCTGAGAATGCTTGTGAGGTGAGTGAGTAAGTAAGCAAGCCCTGGACTCAGAGGGGTTTATGTGTGTGATGAGCATCCTGCTTTTGCCTGCTCATGACTGCTCAGCATGCATCCCTCTCCAGCTCTAGTAGCATTCTGACTTTGACTTGATGTTCTTCTTTGCTCCCAGTTTGAATCAGTCTCGCCAGACATGTCCAACCTTACCCTGCAAATGGGGAGATGGTACCCTTGAATCAAGCTAAATCTGTCAGACACCCTCTCCATGGAATTTGCATCTTCAGCAAAATAATACAGAATCTGAACAGGACAGATGTCTGTTCTTCCCAGTTAAAATGCCCTGCTAAGACTGTCAGTTAACTCTTACATATTAATCCCTGTACTTCCCTATCTTTCCTTGCTGAGATTAGTTCTTCATACTTTTTCCTGACTCTTTAAGCTACCATATACAAGCAAAGAACCCTCATGGTGTACTGTCTACCAAATGATTACCTAACTAAAAACCAATTATAATGCAATATATGAAATTTCTAGGTCTGACCTTTGCCATTAGTTTTCTGTAGAAAACGAGTTTGTAGGGTGGTTTATGATTAAATTGAGATTAGTTCAAAATAACAAATTAAGCACAAAGATTCAACACAAATTATCCCCAAACACAGAAAATATATTAACATTATCTTCGTAGGGGAGAACCACAATGGTATTTTATGACATATGTTTCATTAGACCTTCACTACATCCTCCAAAGTCCTGGTATTTATGTTGTTAATTAGGCACCATTTATTTTTGAGTAATGTAACACTTCCCTTGCCATGCTTCTTGATTAGCCACTTAGATATAAAACGGTATTTTACTACAACTATACTATTAAAGCTGCCATTATGAATTCTCTATTGATATTGATAAACTGGTAAGTATAAACTCAAGATCAGCTCTTGAGCGTGTTCTCTACTTGAGTAAATATTTATTAGAAATCTGATATGCACCAAGTTTCCACTAAGTCAGGAGTAACGGTAACTAGAGGTAAATAAAAGAAAGTTAGTTGGAGTGCTTGGGTAGCTTAGTCCACTAAGCTTCTGACTCTGGCTTAGCTCATGATCTCAGGGTCCTGGGATCAGCCCGGGGCGGGGGGGCTTCCCACTTGGGGAGGAGGATGTGGAGTCTGCTTCTCCCTCTCCCTCTGCTCTTCTCCCCACTTGTGCTTGCTCTCTCTCGCTCTTTCTCAAATACATAAATAAAATCTTTTTTAAAAAGTCATTTAAGAAGATTTCCCTCAAGCAGGAGTGAGACATGAAATATGAATCAAATCTATCATGGTTTACACTCAATGAACTTATCTCATAGTGAGCAGACTGTTAACCGAAGTTCAATACAAGAATATACAAATGACCTATGACATATGAAAAGATGCCCATCCTCACTCCTTAGGAGAGAAAGATAAATGAAAACTGTACTGAGGTACTTTTGCACCTATGGTTCTGGCCAAATAACGTTTCACAAATCATGGTAAAGTGTGAAGAAATAGATATTCTCAGACATGGCTTGTAGAAAACAATTTGATATAATTTGTATAAATTTGTAATTTTGATGGATATGGCCAAATGGTGGTTTAGGATCAAAGAAATTTCCCTTTGATCCCACCACACTTTTTGTATTTTTAGCCAACTGATCTGCTTGCACATGAACAAAGAACTTGCAGGAAATTAGTGGCACAAACACCTAACAAGCGCCAGTACAATGTTGGTGAAATAAATTAAGGCATATCCACACAATGCAATACTATATAGCTCAAAAAAAGAGAAGAGACTGTTTATGTACTGATACGGAAGAATTCTATGCATGTTATTTTTTTCACATAAAAAGAAAGAAAATATATATATTTGTATTTGCTCGTGTATGTATAAATAAATTCTTAAAGAATATGCATGAGATTAATAAATAGGTTAAAGTATGTGCCTGGGGGTGGGGAGATTGAAGTTGTTTGGGTTTTTTTTGTTTTGTTTTGTTTGTTTGTTTTTGAAGCAGTAAGAACTAAACTGATCAGAGGAGCGACTTTTCACTTTTTCATTATTTGAATATCTTATATAAAGAATTTAAACAAAGGGAGTTAGAGAGGAGAAGGGAGTTGAGGGAAATTGGAAGGGGAGGTGAACCATGAGAGACTATGGACTCTGAAAAACAATCTGAGGGGTTTGAAGGCATGGGGGGTGCGAAGTTGGGGGAACCAGGTGGTGGGTATTAGAGAGGGCACAGATTGCATAGAGCACTGGTGTGGTGCAAAAACAATGAATACTGTTATGCTGAAAATAAATTCAAAAAAATTTTTTAAAAATGAATTATTTTAGCAATTAAAAATATCTGTACCCATGAAGTTGATGTGAAGCAGAGTTGAAATGTGGTGTTGCATGGTTCTTTTTGACATCTATCAAATCTAGCTATCAGGAAACAGAGAGCCATTTGTTGAGGCCATTTCTTAAACCTATCTTGACAAAGTCATAAAACATACAACCTCTGTTCCAGTCTGTCCCAGACAAAAATTCCTTATGACATTACAAAGGTTTGTATAATACTGTAAACCCTCTTCCTATCACAGTGATATCAGTAACTTTCTTATTACTTGCTCTGGTGTGTATAGTGTGTGCAGACATATTCTTTCACTTGTCATCATAGCCTGAGCAGAAAGCTAGATACCCAAGTAGAAATATCCAGTATAAAGTTGGTTACACAAATGTATATTGAGGGGGAAAGCTTTGCATAGGAATATATATTCAGAAATGATCACTGTTTTAATGGTACTAAATTCATTTGATAGGATGAAATCGTAGAGTCTGAGTACCCCCTGAAAAGAGCCTGAAATCCAGACTTATGGGCAAGTAGTTTAAGAGGTGATCCCAGGAAGAATGTTGAAATACCATGGGGAAGAAAGGAGGGAAGGAAGAAAAGCCAATACAATCACATGTTATCACATTAGTCACTGGCTTAGGCAATCAGAGTTTCATTCCAGTAGAGCGTTTTGAAAATTATTTAAAATATTTCATTGTGTTGTCCCACTTATGGATTGACTGGGAGAGATGTTTATCCATCAGCTCCTGTACTCCAGTGGTTGAGGGTTTATGGAAAGGGTAGGGAAGTTTTCACTAAAACTTCCAGGTTGAGTGTGAAGGTCAGGCTCTCAGCAGGTCCTCAAACTGAGGTTAGAAGCCCAGGGCAGGAAGTAAAGAGAAGGTAATTGTTACAGCATGAAATAGCAGACACCCACACGTTGCCAAAATCAGGGCTGGAACCAGAAGTGAGGCTGAGGGGAAGTGAGGCAGGCCATAAGAGAGCTCAAAGAAGAGATATGAGGACCAACTTTGGAGCACTCCAACGACTAGACATTTAGGAGATAAAGAACACAGTATACGAGACCAAGGAGCAGCCAGGGTCAGAGAAGGAAAACTATCCCCTATTAAGTGTCAGCCCAGGTTAATGAGGGTCTTTGATGATGGTCAAAAGAACTCATATTTAAAAATGGAACTTTTTTTTAATGGAAATATTATGTCTAATTGACCAGGAGTCAATGTGATGACTATTGTGCCAAAGAGCATTTTGGATCTAATTTGGAATGATTTAACAAATGTCTTATTATCAAATCAAGTATGAATTGATGTTTACAGTGGTGAACACAGTCTATGTTTTGCTTTAATAGCATCATGATGTGAGCTCATTTTTTAGCTTGAAATTTTTGGCATGTGCTTGTCACCATTCTAACGTTCAGAAAAAGAAGAGTGTTCAATTAGTCATTTGTTTAGATGAAATGATGCAAAACATAATATATAAATTACACAACCAATAAAGTTAGATTTTTCTTCTTTCCATTATTATCAGAATATCTGTCCCTTTATTTGTCTACTGTGTATGCTCTGGAGAATCATGGTTTTGAGAACCACATGTGAATATTCCCAAATAGGTAGATGAACACATTTCAAAATAGGAAGTAAAGTTGAAAGGCTCAAGGGAACATTTATGGTCAAGCAGGGTTCATACAGAAGCTTCCATTAAAAACAAACAAACAAACTAAGAATAAACTTTAAAAAAACGTGCAAAAACTTTATAAGGGGGCACCTGATTGGCTTAGTCAGTTAAGCATCTGCCTTCAGCTCAGGTCATGATCTCAGGGTCGCATGCTTGAGTCCCTCATCAGGCTCCTTCTCAGCTGGAAGCCTGTTTCTCCCTCTCTCTTTGTCCCTCCTCCCTACTTGTTCTCTCTCTTTCTCTCAGATAAATAAATAAAATCTAAAAAAAAAAAAAAGGGGCATTTAAGGAAAATTATAAAATTATAAAAGTACTGAGGAACACAAAAAAACCATAAAATAAAAAAGGAAACATCTCTTTTTGCATGAGGTATTGAGCAGTTTCCAACAAGGATCAGAAGACATATTTAGGGCGCTTGGGTGGCTCAGTGGGTTAAGCCTCTGCCTTCGGCTTGGGTCATGATCCCAGAGTCCTGGGATCGAGTTCCTCACTGGGCTCTCTGCTCGGTGGGGAGCCTGCTTGCCCTCTCTCTCTGCTGTCTCTCTGCCTACTTTTGATCTCTCTCTCTCTGTCAAATAAATAAATAAAATATTTTAAAAAGAAGATATATTTAAAGAAGTAATTGAAACAAAAAATGTCTTTAAGAGGAAAAAATTAGGGAGATACAGCACCCTAGGTTTAGAATGGATGGAAACCATCATTTCCTATAAGCATGAAGGAGTTGTCTGAAGATGAATTGTGCAGCAGGAAAATGCTGTTTAATAAGGGTCTAAGGGATATAGTCACCAACAGGTGCTGGCTTGCGTAAGAAGAAAGGAGGAGACAGATAACCAGACACCACTCTTTCCTGGACCTCCACCCCTCATCCTGCCAGCATCTTCTATTGTCTATATCTATTTGAAATGGATTCTGCCAATCGACATGGCCCAAAAAAGTCAGCCTTCCAGAGCATACAACAGAATAGGGAAGGAGGGAGATTGGATGTGTGGAGGAAAAGGGAGACTACCATGCTAATAGACTAAATTTTATAAATTAACAACAAGTTTCTCTCTAAATGTAATATAAAGCCAATTAAGTCCTATGGATTTTTTAACTTGGAAATCATTCTAAAAATTAATCTAGAATAATAAACATATGATCTGAGCAGCTTGGTTTATTCTAAAATAAGTGAGTAATGGAGTATAGGGGATATTTGCTCTACAGAATATAAAAGCTATTATGTTTATACATAATGAAATTAACTGATGCTGGTGGAAGAACAGGTTGATAAATTAATTTGATAAAATAAATGGTCCAATGTTGTATTCAAATATATGTTTAAAAAATGGCATTTAAATGGATAGAAAAAAATCAAAAAATAAATATCACTAAGAGCTAGAAACAATAATGGAGAAAAGCAATCCTAGTGTTTAATCTTATTCTTTATACCAAAATAAATTAAATATGGATTAAAGACTGAAATATATTGAATTTATATATGAATATATGAATTTGTAACATGAATTTATTAAAAATATAATAGATAAAATAAGAGATAAAATGTAAATTAATTGTATGAAAATCTTGACATAAAGAAAAGATTATTCTGTATTTTATCTAACCTAATCCAGTATCTTATACCTAGGACCTTTCTACCATATGATCTCACTTATATGTGGAATGTAGAAATAAAAAACGTTTCCATAGGGTAATCTAGTAATTTATCTTAAGAAATTATGAATATGTGTGAAGTTAGGACTATTAGGATAATTTGGAAATTCTATAAATGTAATTTGATCATGTCATGTTCGTTAGATAATATATATCTGTATAATATACTTCTGTACAATTGAAGATTGTGCAGTAGAGACAGATTTATGTCACAGAAAGATGTTCATGAAATTTGTGAGTTGAAAACGCAAGGGAACAGAAGAACATATCTTCAGACCACAAAGCAGATCAGATAGTCTCACAATTCTTGCAATGAGCTGCTTTTTAACTGGATAAACTCAGTGGTATTTAAGATGTATTTTTGAAGTCACAAGAATGTCAAGGACCAAGTCAGAAAAATTTTTTTTTATTCTTTTTTTTTTTCTTTTCAGCGTAACAGTATTCATTGTTTTTGCCCCACACTCAGTGCTCCATGCAATCTGTGCCCTCTCTAATACCGACCACCTGGTTCCCCCAACCTCCCACCCCCCGCCCCTTCAAAACCCTCAGATTGTTTTTCAGAGTCCATAGTCTCTCATGGTTCACCTCCCCTTCCAATTTCCCTCAGCTCCCTTCTCCTCCCCAACTTTTGTAGCAACATGGACGGAACTGGAAGAGATGATGCTGAGTGAAATAAGTCAAGCAGAGAGAGTCAATTATCATATGGTTTCACTTATTTGTGGAGCATAACAAATAGCATGATGGACAGAAAAATGTTTAATTTGAGTGGTGGGCGCTGCTTGTGAATGGAGCCTCTTGGAGCTGTGCTGACCCGAAATCTATCTGACGGTTGCCGCTGCGCTGGTGGTATGGAGAGTAGGGAATACTTCAGCCCAAGAGCTGGAGCCCTGGCTGCTTATAACAGGGTGCAGAAGTGATCACCAGGCCTTGAGTTTGTGCAATGTAAGCATCTGAGCCAGAGAATCTATATGAAACCAAATTCAGATAGAGCTACACAGTCACTGAAAGGACAAGCTAGAAAAAAAAACTTTTTTAATGTCTCCCAAAGAAAGCCAATAAGGAGACAAGGTGAATGGATAAATAAATTGTGGAATAATCAGTCATACAAGGGTATGTGAGGGTATGAAAAAAGATTGAACTTCAGCTACGTGTACTAGACAGTACACTGCTTAAGAACATATGCCAAGGGAATAATAACCAAAAATCCTTAATAGTTCTTAACCTTGGTGTGAGAGACAGAAAATAGACTGGGAAATTCCACACAGAGGATGTCAACAATATTAGTAGAGTTTTTTTTTTTTTTTCCACTGAGGTGGTAGATCCATAAGTGAGTATTTTATTATTATTCTTATATCCTTATATATCTTATATATGAATATATTATTTGCATGACCATCTCTATGCATAAAATGTTTTATTTAGAAAATGATTAAAATTCCGTGTGTGTGTGTGTAGAGGTATGTGAGGTAGAGAGAGGAATGTAGACACACACATTATCAGAGAAAACAGATATTTCACATTAAAGAGTGCTTAAAATGTTATATCTGGATGATGTGATTTGATATTTTTTTCTTTTTTTATGTCTATCTCTGTTGTTGCATTATTTATAGTGAGTATATGTAACCTTTAAAATAATTTTTAAAAGGTCTGGGCAAACATTTACTGTCAAATCTTAACATTTTAGTAGTTTTGTATTCTGAAAATATTTTAATTGCTTAAAAAGTCCTTCCAAATATTCAAATGTATGTAAGATTTATTGACTGGGCTAAAGCAAAATGATAATCAGAGAATTGATTAGACTGGATCCTGTGCTTATTAGTAACATGGAAAACTTCCAATTTAATAAAATTAGAGAAAAAGGAATCGGGGAAAATTATAGATGAAAAGAATCTAAGTAAAAATAATATTTATGGTTCCATAACTGAACTCTCATTCATGAGCCATTGACTTATATTGACCAATTATATCAATTGACTCAGAGATTTAGAAAAAAATATATTTAATTTGATGAACAGAAATTTTGTGAAATTTCTCTGGAAAATGGCTGTGAACAAGGAGGGACATTTAATAAGCCTTGTTCTGTTACTTCCTTCCAAACCATACTATGATCAAAGAATATAGGCTCATGGATAATATGTAACTTGTATATAGTCTCTATACCATTCATCAGCCTTTCTTCATTTCTGTAAATGGTTCTGCATCTCCACACAGCTCCATAAAATGTAAGTCTGTGCAATGAAGCATTTAGGCTAGCACACATTCTATAAAAACCTTCAAATGAGAAACCAGCAAATGTATTTATTTTTTATGGCACAACTCAACAGCATTCAACATTCTATAGGTAAAATGGAAATAAAAAGCATATGAAAATCCACATTCAACACTTTTTAGTCAGAAGTTCTTAACTCGGTCTAAATATTTCTATATATTAAAAGTGCATATATCCAGAGTGCTTTAATGTTTGTTTAAAGATACACATTCTAGGGGTGCCTGGGTGGCTCAGTGGGTTAAGCTGCTGCCTTCAGCTCAGGTCATGATCTCAGGGTCCTGAGATCGAGTCCCGCATCAGGCTCTCTGCTCAGCGGGGAGCCTGCTTCCCTCTCTGTCTCTCTCTGCCTGCCTCTCCATCTACTTGTGATCTCTCTGTGTCAAATAAGTAAATAAATAAAACCTTTAAAAAAAATACACATTCTAGCTGAAAGTTCTCAAATATACATTTAAGCTTTATATATTTATATTATTTATTTAAGATATATATATATATTTTTTACATTCATAACTGAGTTGCAAGAAAATTGGGAATAGTTCCAGGGATGAAAGCCTGGATAGAACTGAAAGTTTCTGTAGCAACCAGTGAGCAAAACACAATTCCAGTAGAGGGAGCATGATGTTGGTCTTAGTTAGTAAGCAATGGTGTGAGGTTTTATGCCCATCCAAGAAGAAGAGATAAGGCTTCCTCAGGTGTGTGGGTAGTTGGGATTGAGACTGCATAAGCTTCCAATTTCTTTGAATTAGTTGGAACTTTAAAATTGCAAATTAACTGTGAAATTTCTCATGAATTGATTAAAACAGAAAACCTCGTGTTCAGAATTACAATGACTTCCAAATTCGTATTTTATTTCTTAAAAAAAAAAAAAGAAAAGAAACAAAAGCTAAAGTAAAGAGGTCAAAGTAATAAGATTTGATAAGCCTGGATGGTGAATATATGGGTGTTCAGTTCTATTATTTTCCATAAATTTTTGAAAGTTTAAAATATTTCTTTAAAAGAAAAAAAAATACTACCTTTAGTCATCTTCTCACCAAGAAAAAATACACAGTGCTTTTTTGCAAGGCATCAGCTCTAGCCATTGTTTGTGGAGCCCAGTTACGCTCTTGAGAAGTCAAAAGTATTTACTGCAATGAGTACTTCAATAAAGCAGCTTTGGTACAATAAGATGCAACATCCACTCACCATCATGTTTCATTTTGATCATTCCTCTGTGAGTCTGAGATTCACTTTATATAAACACGTAACAATCTCATAGGGTTACTGTGAAATTCAATTTTAAAAATGCACTTGGCAAACTTTAATGTTCTAAAGTCGTATTATACAAGCATGGAATCACACACCCTGTCAGACACCCCAAGTTCTTCTGTCATATATGCCACTCAAGCTCTATGATCTTAGGAAATTTGTTTGATTTCCTGGTGTTTCAATTTTTTTAACCTTAAAGCAAAGTTTAATAGAAAATCTGCTTGACATACATTTTTTATGAAAATTAAGACACTATATACAAATTCACAGCTTAGTGACCAAAACAGTCTTAGCATTCTCCTCAACTTGACTAAACTTAGATGGCCTTCTTCCTAACTCTAGCTTCCCACTTCCCTCTTTTTAAAGTGTTTACTTTCGACAACTTCCTGTTACAAATTCTTCCTGTGCCCCTGTGGTTAATCTTTTCCCAGCTTATTGACACTTTCAGAACCCAGTGATAGTCTTCTCAAGAATCAGGGAGCCATTGTTCTGAAATGTGATTATTAAAGGAGATAGTACCCTTACCTCCCCATTTCAGTGGGATGGTAGGAGCTGAACTTCAAAGGCAACAATTAGCTAACAAAGATGGCCAAACCCATTGCCCAATTTCCTTTATATCATCCAGTAATTTTCCACCAGCTCACCCCAGCAGAATTGGCTTCAATCCCTTGAATTGAAATAGTCTTGAACAAAGTGTTTCTTCCCTGTTTAGCTTGTCCAGTGTAAATTTTCTTCGATACCAGTACATAGTAAAAATAACAAAAAAATAGTAAGTCATTATTATTGGTATAAAAATTAAGTGATGCAACCCTTTTATAAACCTTTATTATAAAATGTTAACATCATGGTCATTGCTCCATGTGCTATTGTTAGTAAAAGAAGAGCTTTCTAGATTGAATGGGCTAATGGTTATAAATGTCAGTTCTTTAGTTTTAATAAACTTATTTCAAAATGAAAAGAAGGATAGTGAAGGAATATTTTTCAGGCTTAGAGTTTTTAGTTCTCTGATTTAGAATCTCAGTGCTAAGAACATGAAACATGTACTAGGTACATTTTTGGAAATTTTCATTGTTCAAGAAAATAAAAAAAAAATGGTACAAGCCAACTGGAAGGAAAACAGGGTGAAGAGCACAGGTTAAAAAGGTGGATCTAGTGTTGTAATTTAATAACCCATATATTTTTTAAAATATTTCTTTCTTTTTTTTTTTTATTTATTTGAGAGAGAGAAAGGGAGAGAGGGGCAGAAGGTAGAGAGAATCTCAAGCAGAATCCCAACTGAACATGGATTCCCAACTTGGACCTCTATCTCAGGACCCTGAGATCATGGACCTCAGTGAAAATCAAAGTTCAAAGGCTTAGGTGTGCCTGAGTGATTCAGTTGGTTGAGGGCGGACTTCACCAGCTGTGGAAACTGGAGATTATCTGCCCCACCCACTGCTTGCTCGCTTTCTCTCTCTTTTTCTAAAATGAATGAATGAATGAATGAATGAATAAAATCAATCTTGGGGGGGAAAGGGCATATGCTTAACTGACTCAGCCACCTAACTGGTGCCCCTTAATAATTCATCTGTAAGAGTAAATTACCCGTATGATTTAACCCTAGGTCCCTTCTTTTCTTGCCATACATTATCATTTGGACTTTACATCTCCACAGGACTTTTTACCCACCTCCTATCTATTTTTTGTACATTTGTCTTTTGTCCCCCATTAGAATGTAAACTTTCCAAAAATTCTGTTCTTCTAACCTCCAGATCTTGTACATCTAGCTCTGGGTCTTCCATATAATGGAAAATTATCATATATTTATTAAATATACATTTAAATAAATGAAAAATAAAATATTTGCTGAATGCTCAATTAAAAGAAAAGAACTCTATGATTGTCAGTGAGGAACAATAAGAAAAATGCATACACTGTTGGGCCACCCCCAACAGCTCCTCGTATGTCCTCAGTACAAAAGGCAACTGTTCAAATAATACAAGCGTTTTAGGTTCATTATGCCAACCTTGCCAACAGACACTGCCTTACAGGTTGAGAAGAATTTGAGCAGAGAGTTCATTTAGAAAAGAGGCAAGGCAAAGTACCTTCATTATCAAATTCTTCATCTTAGAAAGTATGACTGCAAAAGGTGCTTGCATTACAATGCATTATTTCTAATTAATGCAAAGGATCTACTTTCTTGTCCCTTTCTATGTTAATTTGTAAGTGCAGAGGTATTAACTAATCAGAACTGTACTAAAACATTTGAACACGACAGCAAAGGAATACTTTGCAAAATTAAACAGTCAAATTGCTATTATATTTGGGAGTGTGTGTGTGTGTGTGTGTATGTGCATTTGTATGTCCCAAAGTAACATAAATAAAACAAATGATGATTTTTTTTCTTTTACATTGGCAACTAGATAGATAATGAATACTGGAATGGCAAATGTTTTTATTTTGTAGAAATATATAATACTTAATTTTCAGAAAATTAAATAGAAAAATTCAGCTTTATTTGGTACTCAAATTCAAATAGAAAATTTTTAATATTTGAGAGGAAAATAACTTATGAAAATAATTTTAATATTATAATCATTTTTATTTATGTATTTGATAAATTATATTTAAATTTTGTAGCCCTTGACTACTCTTTATTAGTCCTTTAGATCACTGAGAGTGATGATAATTTGATAAAGTTGGGGCACCGGGGTGGCTCAGTCAGTTAAGCACGTGATTCCTGATTTTGGCTCAGATCATGAGATCGAGGGGGTATCGGGTTCCGAGCTGGGCATGGAGCCTGCTTAAGATTCTTTCTTTCCCTCTCCCTCTGCCCCCAACCTCCCCCCACGCGCTCATGCTCTCTTGCTCGCTAAAATAAAATAAAATAAAATAATTTGATAAATTTATAGAAATAAAAAATGTAAGAGTGGAACTGAAGAAACAAAAGGAGCTGAAAATAAAAACAGAAAATCTTTAAAGAGACAGTTGGCTTAAATTTTGGAAACTAGAATGAATTAAAGTAAAGCTGCTGATGAACATAGGCAATACACAATTTGAGAACAGGGCTTTAATAACTGTTTCTTAATGCATTTTGAATTACTGATCGCACAATGAAAACAAACAAGAAATTATTCTTATCAAATTCAGAACTCAACCAGTTCAGATGAAATCTCTGCAATGGTGAATTCTTTGCTAAATGAACATTTAATTACTGATCAAAATAATGAAATAAAACAAGGAATTATTTATATCAAGTTCACAACTCCGGAGCAACCATTGCAACTATAACCTGCTCCTTAGGAAAGGAAGAACCTTGCATTCCTGAAGTCCAAAAGTGCAAAAGCAACATGAAACCTCTGGAGTTTTACTCCTTTATTTGATGATGATCCTAGAAAAGAGCTTCCATGACCTAGTGATAATGTAATTATTATTCTTTTAAATCAAATTAATTGTTTCCCATTAGATAAACATGGAAGGAAATTTACTATTTTAAAGTTACTCCAAATTATTTCAAAAGGAGAAAGAAACTACAGAAAATGGCTTTGACATTCCAAGTTCTAAATTCCAAGTTCTAAACTCAAAGGCACAAGCATGTGGCAGAGGATGTATAGCATCTAAAATTGATGTGGCTTACAGTACTTCTGTGTTACAGGTATGAAGGCAGATTTCGAAAGTTCAGACAATATGTTTAAGGTGTGAACAGAGAACAGTTGCTTTCAGATAAAGAAGAATATATTTAAGCCCAGTATTAATTTTTTCCTCCCTAGCTGTCAATAACCTATTGTCTTTTACTAACACAAAGAAAAAGATACTTGCAATATGCACTTAATTAAAATAAATCTTTAGGGGATACCTGGGTGGCTCAGTTATTAAGCATCTGCCTTTGGCTCAGATCATGATCTCAGGGTCCTGGGATTTAACCCCACATCAGGCTCCTTGCTCAACAGGGAACCTGCTTCTCTCCTTCTCCCACTCTCCTTGCTTGTGCTCCCTCTCTCGCTGTCTCTCTCTCTCTCTGTCAAATAAATAAATAAGATCTTTTAAAAAATAAAATAAAATAAAATAAATCTTTAAGACGTCCTTTTTAATGTTTATGGGTCTTTACAACAGTAATGTCGTGGAAAGAATATTTTATTTAAGTTCAGAAAACCCGACTTTGAGGCTCTGGCCTGCAACTTAGCTACTAGGAAGAACCTTAATAATGTTACTTTTTTTTTTATTTTTTTAAGATTTATTTAATTATTTGACAGAGAGAGAGAGACAGCAAGAGAGGGAACACAAGCAGGGGGAGTGGGAGAGGGAGAAGCAGACTTCCCACTGAGCAGGATGCCCAATTCGGGGCTCCATCCCAGGACTCTGGGCTCATGACCTGATCAGAAGCAGATGCTTAGCCACAGAGCCACTCAGGCACCCTAGTAATGTTACTTTTAAAAGTATACACATTTTATATAAGGAGAAGCAGAATCTGCCTAGTGTTTGTAAAAACTAAACTGTTTCTGTTTAGGGAAGGTTTTCTATGTATGATCCCTGCCTCTCTCAAAAAAAAATTTTTTAATCCAAATAATATAACAATAACAATTTTTCTTTCACAGATAATTTAAGAAATGCTGGGTTAGGCAAGGTTTAATGGTGGGGGCATGGAGGCTGTTGTTTTAAGATCTTGGAGCTTACAAAATCATCATGCATACTATGACCCTCTGAGAAGACTACGGCATGAAGTTTTCTTTCCAACTTGCTTCACCAAGAAACTTTCTGCCTGAAGCATGTGACATTATCATCTGGAAGAGAATCTCTGAGAACACAAGATTTAGAAATTACTGTGTAAGGAAAAAGCACAGGTTTGGTAGACAGAATGGAGTATGCTGCTTAGCCTACCACTTAGTCTTCCACTAATTCATTCAATCACTTTAAGTCGGCTTCCTTGGTTATAAAACAGAAAATAATGTCAAATCCCTAGTGTTGGCATGAGATTAAGTGAGATAATATAGCTGTGTCAGGCTGAATGAGGCCAACTCCCCACCCTTCTTGAGACAGCCACATCTTAATCCACAGAACCTGTGAAATGGTCCTTGCACAGAAAAAGGGACTTTACAGATATGATTAAGTTAAGGATCTTGAGATAGGGAGATTTTCTTGGTTTATAGGGGTGGATCCAACGTAATCACAAAGAGGAACACAGAAGAATCAGAGAGAGAAAAGCAATATGACTGTGAAAACAGAGAAATTGGAAGATATGAAGGTGCTGGCTTCAAGTATAGTAAGGGCAAGGAGACAAGGAATCCAGGTGGCCTCTAGAAGACAGAGAAGGCAAGGAAATGGACTATCCACTAGAGTCTGCAGAAGGAACTCAGCCCTGCCGATACCTTGATTTCAGGACTTCTGATCTCTACAACTCTGAGATAACATACTTATGCTGTTTTAAGATACTAAATTCGTAATTTGCTAGATATTTGTTAGATGCTAGATAGGTATCATTTGCAGTGATAGAAAACTGAAACAAAGGTGAATCTCCACGCACAGGGCTAAGGTGAAATGAAAAATAATCATGTGAATGAAGAATAATCCTTTTTGATGAGTTCTAGTGAGTGTCAAATGTGATCATGTATATGAGAAATCTTTGTAACTCACAAAGTGCTAAATAAATGCTAGCTCTTACTGCATAGCCCAGGAACTTATCTCTCCATAGTGGGGCCCACTTGACTTTAAAATGTCAACAATCAACAACCTAGAGAAGTAAATAAGTTATTGACAATAAAGCACTTTAGCAGCATGAGCAACCTAGAGGTTCCTCTTGCTTTCTATGTGTGCTGACCACAAATGTGTAATAAAGAGCATAGATACAGAGGCCCAAGGTTATTCTAGACTGGGAAACCAGGGGCAGGCCTGATTAGGTGGAAGGACTCCCTGTACTGAAAGCAGAATAAACAGGTGCTCATGCCCAACTCTTTTCTTCAGACCTGCCTATTCTCAGCCTCCTGGAAAATAATTGTACTCTGGAAGCAGAAAACTCAACAATTATCAGTCAAAGCATGAATTCATGCTGCCAACAATGGCCTAACCTTAAGTAAATGCCATTCTATGGTGTTTACTATAAACTGGAATTTCTAGAATTTAAGATCCTTTTGAATTGTCTGCACAACTGAAGTGTTTCTATATTTAGTGATATAACTTTTAGGATAATTGCTTGTCCTTAAATACATGATCCTCTCAAATACCAAAATGTGTTTCATTTGGGAAAAAAAAATCTGCTACCTTCCATTCTGTTTTTTAAATATACTAGTTCTTACAATTTTAATTTAAAAAATACCAATCACTGGAGAACTCTTCTATAGTTATTTTATTATAATTTAATCTGATAAATTTTACCTGGTTGCAGGGAACAGGATCAAGGATCTTTAGATTGTAAGTTGGTTTTTAAATCCTGACCTCATTTTCAGAGACACTGAGTTGATTTCACAGAACTGCCACTTCAAGACAGTTGGGGAAAGATGCTTGCATGTTCTCAGTTTTTCTTCTCCCTCATAAATCAGAACATTAGAAATAAGGAAGATACCACAAGGGATATGGCATTAGATGGAAAAGTGGAAGAACCATCTCAATTACTTTCCTTTCCATTTTGAGATCTGCTTCAGACACATCAATTGAAATTCTTTTTCTGGCAACTTCCAGAAAAAACAGAAGTTAAGAATACTATTTTTAAATTTTTGTTTGTAATGAATTTTTGGTAGTAGTATATTGACCTTAAGAATGCACACCAAGTTATCTATTATCTATCTATCTATCTATCTATCTATCATCTATTTATCTATAGATAGAAAAAAAATGTATGCTAAGACTCTGACACAAGATTACAGATGATGTAACTAAATGAAACCTCCAAAAGAAACTATGCAGATGCTTATGGGTGCTACCAAACAAGGAGTGGCCTGGATATCACGCTGGTGGGCTCTGGAGATCATTTGGTTCTGCTAAGCATTTGCTCCTTGCCAAAGACTCTCAGGGGCCCACTGGAGATACAACTCTGCATTCTTGAGTGCCATTGTTGCACACCCAACATGATGTAAACGTTTCCCAGGGGACCTGGCAGCAGATAGCATGCCATGAGATCCCTCAGACAGTGCCGTGATATCTACATTTTTCTCACACAGAAGCACTTTCAGTGAATGTAATTTAAAAGGTTACTTCTAGCTAATTAAATAGTTTACAATAAGAGAAGAAGAGAAGTATACTACAATGCAAGTCATGACCTATTTTCTTTGCTCAAATGTTACCAATTTTGTTCAATTTCTAGGAAATGGTTATAACTCACATCATTTTTTCTTTCTGATAGCTTTGGAAATAATCAAACAAATCTAATGTCATCCCCAGGCTATATAGAAGACCACTTAGAATATTTTCAGATTAAATTCAAACTTAGACTGGAAGGATTCTTAATTTCATGTTATCTCTGTCTTATAAGGTTTTCAGTTACCTACAAGTTACTCCTATCAACAAATGGTACCAGAGGGTGTAATACCTAAATTATAATTGAAAAATGAAGTTTAAATATTTATATCCAATATTTCTCATTTTTCTCTATTCATCTTACTCCAAAATTCAAGGTCTATGGCTCATATATGTGATGCAATTCAGACAATAGTTTAGCGTAAAATAAAGTAATAAGTTTATTTAAAAAAATACTAGTTGCACAACATTATGGAACAACAAAAAAGAACATATCCCCTATATCTACTTCATTCTTTAAAGAAAATCAGTGGACAAAGAAACTAAAGGAAACTGAAATCATATTGTTGACACCAACACTCTGCAAACCAAATCTACATCTGCCACAGGTGTCCTCTAGATACTCCTGATCTTTCAAAGTGTTTAGAGCTCCAGTTCCCATGCATTTCTGGCAATACC
The DNA here is from genome assembly GCF_002288905.1 of Enhydra lutris kenyoni. Taxonomy (NCBI): domain Eukaryota; kingdom Metazoa; phylum Chordata; class Mammalia; order Carnivora; family Mustelidae; genus Enhydra; species Enhydra lutris. Next base: position 13,517,001 of record NW_019154146.1, on the reverse strand, counting down.
AAATGTTTACTCCCAACTACTGAGCAACTGACCATTTTATTTCTACATTTTCATAATAACCCTGAAAGCCCAATTTCATACTACTGAAAATAGTTTTTGTGGTTCTTCTGGGTTGATCTCAGGACCAAACTAAGCTTCAAAAATTATAAAACTTACCCCAATAAAGGCTTTTTAAACCAAGTTCTCAGAAACATGAATCAATGTAAAAATCAACCCTTTTCATAAAAATATGTACCTTACCAGAATGTTTCCACACATTAGGCACGCACCACTTGGGGAAACAATGACAGTATTTAATGTATGATAGCATGTACTTAGACTAACAGAAATCCTCTGGGTAATAACACTAAGATTAAAAAAGTACTTCTTTTACTAATGTTCTCAATAGAAGGCCTCTTGGAATGCTCAAGTAAGTTGACCTGTGTTTGAAAGGGATCATCTTCAAAGACTTTTCCTTAAGTCTTAATGACATAAGAAGATATGTAAGTTGCTGCTCTGATTTTGACTGGGAAAATGACCCTTGATCTCCTAAAAATGAAATGGCATTTACTGAGGGGTTTATGATTATTAGATACCATGGCTGATCTGAAATGATAATGTCCATAAATAAAATGTTGCTCATTTTTAATAGAGGTTTTGATTCTGATGGTTGTGTCTTGGTATATTTGCCAAACTGTGGTCAAACTGTGTTTGACCATGGTTGTGAATTTTAAGTATTAGGCTATTTGTGTAAGATATCTATAATTCTATGTCTTGCTGTCTTTGAATTGATCATTTTTCTGATACTCCATTACAAAACGAAAAATAATGGAAAGGAAATGTTTGTCCATGTTGTATGCTCATAAACAGTAGAATTAATGTGGGGGTCTCTCCCGAATCAGATTTTATTATAAAACATTATGGCCCTCTTTGAGCAAGCCTACCTTAATTTTGTACATTGCTGTGGGAACACAAAATGGACAGCCACTTTGAATGCCAGTTTGGCAGTTTCTTACAAAAGTAAATATATTGTTACTAGACAATGCAGCAACCATGTTCCATGGTATTTATCCAAAGGAGCAGAAAACATGTCTATACAAAAACCTGTACTTCAATATTTACAGCAGCTTTATTCATAATTGCTAAAACTTGGAAGTAACCAAGATGTCCTTCAGTAGGTGAATAGATAAATAAACCATGGCTCATCTAGACGTTGAGCTTTTATTATTCAGCACTAAAAAAAAAAAAAAAAAGCTTCCTTCACTTTATTTATTGAAGTCACTAAAATAAATGTAACAATAATAAAAAACACCCCATGATCTGAGATTCTCAAGTGAAATAAACCCTCAGTAAGCATAAAAAAAATAATAAAATAAAATAAAGAAATGAGCTCTCAAAGCACAAAAAGAGATACAGATGTGTCAAATATGTATTACTAAATGAAAAAAGCCAATCAGGCTATATACTGTATGACTCCCACTATATGACATTATGGAAAAGATAAAACTGTTGAAATAATAAAAAAAAAAAAGTCAGTGGAGTGGTGTCAGGGGTTAGCAGCATGATAATGTATCAACGCAAGTTCATCAGTTATTAAATATAACAAACATACCACTCTGGGTATTATTAGTTAAAGCATAGATAGTACATTGTAAAAACATGTTGCAATTTATTTCTCAGTTCTCCCACAGGTGGGCATATGAGTAGTTACCACTATTTTTGCTATAAAAAATTTTAGCACTTATCCTTCTCCATACCTCCTTGTTCATTCATGTGAGCCTATAATTACCTAAAAGTAAAATTGCTCTTTTGATAGATTAGCATGTCCAAGTTTACCAGGTGTTACAAAATTGCTCTTTAGAGTAATTGTGTTGGTTTAGAAGCCACCAAAAATTTGTGTTTCCAAGTCCATACATCCTGGCAAACACTTGGTATCATCAGATTTTAAAATTATTTATCACTCAGATCAGTATGAAAGATACCACTGTTGTTTTATTTCTTATTTACCTCATTAGTGAAGTTGAGCAGTTTTCCTATATTTATTGTCCAAACTTTTTCTTCCTTAAGTGCATTTGTCCATATATTATCGGGCTATTGATCAGGTTTTTTTTTTAACTGATTTGCAGAAATTCTTTATATACTCTGGATAATAATCCTTTGTGACTTAAATGCAATATTTACTCCCAGTGTATGTGGAATATTTTCTGCTTATTTCTGGTGTCTTTTGCTATAGCTAAAGGTTAGTGTTAGTTTTAATGTGAGTTCACTCAGCAACATTTTCCTTTATGGTTTGAAATCCCAAAGTAACTAAAATATTCTGCTATACTTTCCTAAATATTTCAATGCTTTCTTGTCACATAGAACTCTTCCTTCATCTGGAATTTTCTTTTGTGTATGATATGAGGCAGTAATCTAAGCTTTTCCTTCAAGATGGATAAAATGGACAGATGAATAAAACTAGTCAGCTTATTCTCACTCATTCTCACTCTCACTCAGGTAAAGTTACCTCTACCATATTTCAAGTTGTCATATATGTACCATTTTATATAGTTCTCTCTGCTTAATCTAATTATTTGTCTTTGTAGTAGTCTCCAGCAGTCTAAATTGTTATAATTATTATAATAAAATCTGACACCTCAAAAACCAAATAATCTCACTTGGCTTTCATTAAAACTGTATTAACTATTTTGCTAATATTTTACTTTTCTATATGCCCTTTAGGATAACTTGAACTTGAAGAGAAAACAGAGATAATTTTCCAAGGAACTGTGCTTAAACTGGCAACAGACTTTATCAGCAGCAAGAGATGTTGATTTCAATTTCCCTGAAGGCATTGAATCCCAACCACCTAATAGTACAAAGGAATGAAATCTTTAAAGTGCTGAAGAAAGATTGTTGTAATTCTAGACTACTATCTCCATATAAATATCAGTTAATTGTAGGGGAAAATAAACATACTTCCATATATTTAAATGCTAAAAGAATTTAAGAACTTAATTTAATTTAAGAATTTAAATTTAAGAATTTAATAAGATTCTTATTAAAAGAACAATCAAAAGATTCCCTCCAGCAAGAAGAAAACTCGGGGTACAAGGAGGAAAATACTGAGAAAAGAAATTTTTTTTCCAAGGGGGTGGTTTAATTAATTCAAGAAAATGAACTCAGATAAAACTCAAGGTGTCATATAACCAAAAGAAAAAAGGGAAGAATGGATATTGGGGGTATTAGAAACTCAGACTTTACTGGAAGTTTTTTAATTTACTTGTATTTTTCTAGTTTGGTAATTTCTAATCTGGGGATGTATATCTTCAGTTTTGGCAAAATTTTTATTTTAAGATTTTATTTATTTATTTTAGAGAGAGAGAGCATGGAGAGGAGCAGAGAAAAAGGGACAAGCAGACTCTGCACCAAGCACAGAGCCAGATGCGGGGCTTGATCCCAGGACCCTGAGATCATGACCTGAGCCAAAATCCAGTAAGATGCTTAACCGACTGAGCCACCCAGGCACCCCTTGGAAAATTCTTTTAATATTGTTTCTATATCATTCTTCACAAACCTCTCTCTTTGTAAATTCCACTAGACATATATAGTTTTCTTTTTTTTTTTTAAGATTTTATTTATTTATTTGAGAGAGAATGAGTGAGAGAGAGCATGAGAGAGGAGAAGGTCAGAGGGAGAAGCAGACTCCCCAAGGAGCTGGGAGCCCAATGCGGGACTCCATCCTGGAAGTCCGGGATCATGACCTCAACCAACTGAGCCACCCAGGCGCCCGACATATGTAGTTTTCATTCATGTTTCATTTATTCTGTCTTCTATAACTTTATTTTCGATGTTGCATTCTGTGTAAATTCCTCAGTAGTTTTCAACTGTGTTCATTCCAGACATTTTTTTTTTTTTTTTTTTTTTTTTTACTTTTTCGGGTATCTTTTTAAAATTCAGTTCATTTCTTTTCTTACTAATCTGTTCTTCATTCATATCTTTCTTTTTATGTTATAATTTTTTTCAAAAGACTTTATTTCTTCCTTTTGTGGAGGCCAAGAAAAACAAGGCTGTACCCACCTTGAGTCTAGACCTGACATAAGTACAGCCATCTTGGCAAAGCAAAAGCTGGCACTTTGCACCCCCTCTCCATCTGCTGCCCTCCTCCCCTTGGTAATATGTGTGACATTCCTCAGCCACCCGTGGCTGCCCTAAAAGAAAAACAAATAGTTAACTTGCAGAGATCACAATCCTGCAAGACAGGAGTCTCCCTTGGTTTACAAATGTCCTAGAGATTTAACAATAGCCCAATTTCCAGGGGCAAATAACTCAGTTCCCCAAGTCCTAATGTCGCCCTCCTCACCATAAAACTGAAGGAGGCTGAGGCAGAAGGAAGTGTAAATAAAGTCAAATTTCTTCTAAACCTAAATCTCACTAACAAGGACACTTGATAGAAGAAATGAGAAACTTTATCTCTAAACCTCCAAGATAGTGTCAGCAATCATTCCCAAGCATATGACCCACTGATATACATCTAAAGTGTCTCACGAGAAGATTTTTATTACTGGTAATGAACAACCTTTTCCCCAGACAATAGCTAGCCCCTCAAGGTCCTGGAGACCTCGCTTCCAAAATTCCTTAGAGACTTACATCATCCATAACCCCCTTTGTCCTCACCCACCGCCGAGTCCACCCCTACTCTGCCTTTTAAAAACTCTGACTATAATCTGGCTCGGGGTCCAAGTCCCTACTCCGCTGTGTCGGGTATACTTGGGCCCAAGCTTAAGCTTGTCAAATAAACCCTCTTGTGATTACATCGGTGCTTGGCTCCTTGGTGGTCTCTCAGACACGTAAACGTGGGCATAACACCTTTATCTTCTCAAAGATCTAAATCATACCTTTCTGATTATTGAATTTGCAGACTCATGCTGAGTACAGACTTCTGATTTCTAAGGAAATGGCTTGGGAATTGTGCCTTAAATTATCAGCTGGAGGAATACTGAGATCCAGTCACTGGGCCAACAGCAGATAAATTCACATAATGCCTGAAATCCTTTCCCAGCTTCTAGCCATCATTATGTCCAGCTTGATACAAACCTTAACCAAATACATTTTGTTGTTGCTTTTAAGCTTTTTTTTCCCCTACTGCATCTAAGGTATTGAACCCTGGCCTCCTATATCAGCTTCTGGAGCCCGGCAAGCTCAATGCCTTTCAAGTCTGTAATGGCTATCTCTGTTCTACCTCTGTTCTAGCGAAAACTGAGATGTTTATTTTCAAATAAATTTGGAAGTACCTTTATCTTTTAATAGGGAAGCCTCAAAACATTGAGAATATTTCACTTGAAGAGACGTCTCATATTCATTTGCTCACATCAGTGCCTGTACACCTAAGATAATTTGCTTGGACCCTACTCACCCACACCCCACACAAACCTACAGAATCTTGCCAGCAATGCCTTGCAATCATTTTAGAGGAACTTTTTAGGATGCCTTATTTTGGAAACACTCTTCTGCATGATCCTTCAGTAACTTCCATTAAAATGCCAAGATTACCTCAGTCTTCCCATTCCCATGCTGATTAAGAAAAATTTTACCTCAGGGTCCCTCAGAGAGTCTCCCGGATGCCTCCAGAGCCATCTTTGTCGCCACCTTGAGGATTGTGTATATCCTTGCTACCTGAATCTGTATTACATAGTAATAAACAGTCAAATCAACACTGATTTTAATCCAGACTCTTTCTTGTGATAGTTGGCAAATTATTTAGTCTTGTTAAATTTCATATTTCTAATTTGTTAAAATGAAAATAATATACACATGGTCTTCACATGAAGATTAGCAAGCAGATGAGATCAGAAATGAAAAGTACCTATTGCTGTTGCTTTCACTATTATTAAAGTGAAATATATACTTCACCTCTCTCCTAAAATTCTCCCCTCACCTCTGGCATGGTGTTATTTCTCTACAGTTGGACCCTGACAACTTGCTACAGAAAGTGTCCTTCCCTAGCTAAGCAGTTCATATGCCTCTATTTCTGTGTTTTTTTGTTTTTTGTTTTTTGTTTTTTTTTTTTTTTTAAGATTTTACTTATTTGGGGTGCTGGCTGGCTCAGTTGGTTAAGCGTCTGCCTTCGGCTCAGGTCCTGATCCCAGGGTCCTGGGATTGAGCATCTTGCTCAGCAGGGAGCCTGCTTCTCTCTCTCCCTCTGCTGCCTTTCCTGCTTGTGTGCTTGTGCCTCTCTGTGAAATAAATAAATAATTTTTTTTTAAATTACTTATTTATTTGAAAGAGAGAGCCTGGGTGCAGGGAGAAGCGAAGGAAGTGGGAGAGTGACAACTGGACTCCCGCTGAGTGCAGAGCATGAGGAGATGCTGGATCCTAGGACCCCCAAGATCATGACCTGAACCAAAGCCAGCCATTTACCCAACTGGGCCACCCAGGCATCCTTCTATTATTTTTAAGTAAGCAGTATTGTAGGAGAAGCTTTAAAAAATTAAACAGAGTATATCAAAACATCTAAACAGACATCCATTGTAGTTTCTCTACAGATTTTATGGATTCTTCACAGACAATGTCATGAACTTAAACATCTAGATTCAATTTCCATGAACATTTTATCTCTAGGAGGTAAGAATAAATCAGGGATGCATAGATGGAGTTTGTCAAAGTTAGTCACAGAGAAGGAATGGAGTCTTTAGAACTGCGTTGCTAACTTCGATTTCATCTTCCAACTTGCTTGTCTTTGACCAAGTGTTGTCATTGGAAAGCAATTGTTTTCATTTATAAAAAGAAAATTGAGTTGTTAAGCTTTTGTCTTGAGAAAATAACAGCAGCGATGCTGAACCTGTGGCTCAGAACGACAAACTTACAACCTTTCACTTGAACACCCTCAAGTCTAGAGACACAAATGATGCTGCTTTAATAAGACGTGGGCATCTGGATTTGTCAGGTCTCAGCACACTAGTGTGCCCGGACTGGTTGAGAGAATCAGACCCGAATGTCAGGACGAAGTATACGAACGATGTAACTCAGATAAGCAGTGGGAGGAAGAAGCTAATGGGCAGAATAAAACACTGCAATTTTAAAAGAGAAAGCCTTGCAAAATTCGGACCATCCTGAAAAGCAGTTAAAAGAATGATCGTTTATCATAAACCTGCACCTTTGCAGTTTATTTCCTGATTCACATTTTTCCGGTAGAATGTTACCTTTGTGGGTTTTTTTTTCCTAACTTTAAAATTAGTCCTAAATGCAAAATCATAAAAAATTGGAAGTCTCAAAGGGATATCACTGTTGATTGTATGAACATTAAAATGATAATAAAAGCACAAGATAACAGCTCTATGCCCACAAATTTGATAGATTAGATGAAATAGGAGAATTCTTTAGAGGATACAAACAATCAAAATTCACTTAAGGATAAATCAAAATCTGAATAACTGCTATTGAAATTGGATCAAAAATTAAATATTTCAACAAAAGAAAACACCAGGCCCAGATTGTTTCACTGGAATATTCTTCCAGACATTTCAAATTTTAAGCCTGTAGTCTGTGCTAGATATACTGTGTGCCTGATCTCAACCTCAGGACTATCCTAATAAGGAGGGATTCCTATCCCCAATTACACTGGGTCTCACCCAGAAGTCCGCTCTATTTTCCTGCCTCCAGTTTTCTACTCAGTTTTTGCCTGATGAGCTGCAATTTCTCTCGTCTTTTTTGACTCTTTCTCTTTCTTCCTTTCCTGGTTTTTCACTACCAGGAATTCACATGCTTCATATCTCCAACCCAGAACCCCAAATAGTTCACTGATCTCTTCCTGAATATTGCATTTCCCTTTATCTCTTCTTGGATTAGCCAAAGATATGTGTGTGTGTGTGTGTGTCCCATTCTCCTTTTGCGTGTGTGTGTGATCATATCATTGTGGGCACTTTTCTTGTCAGTTAACATATACATATACATGAAACATGAAACATATATGTTTATATGTGAAAGGTATTCCTATATAAACATAAATTCCTATATAAACAAATATGTGAAAGGTATTCCTGTTTTCTAAAAGCACCATTTTAGAACAATTTATTAAAACCTAGTGAAATATACATAGTTAAATATGTATTTTAATTTACTACCTACATTTGTGCAGGAATGCTTAGCTTCAGTTCAGTTCTTTTTCAACTTACAATCTTTTGAAGTAGCATTTACTTCTACTTAGTTATAGCGTCATAGTCAATGAAACTAGAACTTCTGAAATACCTTTGATTATATAATCTTCCATTTTGGCTCTATGCCAGCAGGAAAAAAATAGAAACTTTCATTCAACCCAGCAATATCCACAAATACCCATGAGAATCATAAAAAATGTACGTAAGCAAGTTTCAACTTTCAATCTGCCTTTCAACTTCCTGAGAACAAATTTGTTAAGAGTGCTAGACCAGAAAAATAACCTTGAATATATTCAATGTCTTATCTCTCGTACTTCCAAATGAAATGTGAGCATTTTTAGTTGCCTCTTCCAGAGCCATTTTACATTTCTGCTATTGGTCATCAAAGTTAAGCACAATTGTCCCCACCTTCAGCTTGGAGACAAAGTTCTGATTAGCCTGAAATTATCCCACTGTTACTGGATAAGGATATGACACATACCAGAGACCTAAGGCAATCAGTGAATGACAATCCTCCTGACCCATGACAATTGAGCGGAGCGTGCACTCTCCCCACCCTAATTAGAGTGAAGTTCAGGACTTTGGTTCAAAAGTTTATATTCTTCTGGAATCAAATGGTGTTCAGATGTAAAGGATGGAACCACTGTAGTCATTTTACTAACATGAGAGGAGCTAGGATAAGGATGATGTCAATACACAGAAATAAGATCATGGCTCAGATAATTGCAAGGAACTGGAAGAGGTTGTTCAAACTAAATCTCAAGCTTTCTCTGGATATTTATAATTACATTAACCCATAAATTCCTATTCCTGCTCCAAGCTTTTGAACTATTAGTTTTCTATTACTGCAAATGGCAACATTAGAACTGATGCAGTTTATTAAGAATTAAGCACAAAGAACTGTGCTAAGAGTATGGAGTGAGAGGGGAGCAGGGAGAGGCTTAGCCCCTGTACTCAAAAGCCCAGAGACTACTAGGGAAAATAATATATTAAAACAATTCTTGCAATGGATCTGTCTCTAAGCTAAGAACACTTTCTGAAACACACCTGTTTGTTGTTGAGTTTGCCTTGATCTCAGAAAGCTCAGAAAGTTTTTCAACCATAGAATGGATTAATGGACAGAATAAAGTAGAAGAAATTCTGTAGTTTCATCATGACTTTTATCTAATAAGCAGGAAATAAAGGAAGGAAAAAGTTAATGCTTTCAAATTAAGTAGCTGATCATTCATTCATTCATTCATTCAATAAGATGCTAAAAACAGACACATAAAGCTTACAAATAAATGTAAAATTGCTACAAGTGATAGTTTTATTGGGTTGATGAAAGACATTTAGCCTGCTCATTGAGGTTATGGAATACCTCCCAAGACAGTGTCAGCTGAAGTGAAATCTAAACAATGTATATAACAGAACTCAAGAACTCAAGGATATATAACAGAACTCAAAGATCTATAGCATGTTTGAGTGATGTACCATCATTTTGCCAGAACCTTGAGGTCTGCTTTACACATGGATGTGAGTACACATACACATGCACAAAAAAAAAATTGTGAAGTTTTACAGAAAATCAAGCTTATTAAATTAAATTTTAGATGTTTATGTGTTTTAAATTAAAAAGAAAAAACACTTCAATCTCTGTCTTCAAGGTCTGTCTTTGGTTTGGGGACAGCTACAAGTGAGCTGTCCCCAAACTATTGTAGCTGTCCCCAAACTATTTTTCATAAAGCATAATTTGATTGTGTTGGCTAATATTAGAATGTGACAAGTTCAATATTCATATGAACTTGTCTATGTGTAATGACATTTTGGGATAATTGTTGATGTTCTTGTTCAGGTCTCAGTGAGACTGGGTTTGAATTATACCTTTAAGGCTTTCCTTTCCATATTACAACTTTTCACATGCAAAGAATCCCCAAAACAGAAGCAATGTAAAGAAAATAAATTCATTCATTCCTCAAGCATTTAAAGAATAATTACCATCTTTTAATAAAGAACTTTTTTCATTATAAAAGTAGAACATTTACATTGTAGGAATTTTAAAAATATCAGTAGCACACAAGAAACACACCCCATTCATAATTTTACCATCCAGAGATTTCAACATTCATATTTTGTTGATTTATTAATATTTGGTTGATAAATTTCCAGTTTCTGCACCCATCTATCTGATTATGTTATGCATACTATTTTGTAAACTACTTCTCTCCCATTCTCCTTGTAATTAAATATTCTTAAATATTTAAAAATTAATACTATCTCCTTAAAATTATTCTTCCACAACACTAAAAAAGTCCATATGAATTTTATCTATATATATGTACACACACACATATATATACACACACATATATATAAAATTAATATGTGTGTGTGTGTGTGTGTGTGTGTGTGTATCCCAAATCGAAAACTACCACTAAAAAATATACTCTGAGACCATATCATTATTGCTTTGGGTATTTTAGATGAATAAAATATTTTATTTTATCACCTAACTTAAAAACAGTATTTGGATTTAAATGTATGGCATTGGATTGTAAATTCAAAGAAGCAACTTCAATTCTGATACACACTATTTTATATGTGACTAGTAGTAGTAGTTCTAGCTATTTTATGCTGTTCACATCTGTTCCTGTGTTGATGTTGACCTCTGCTTGTCATTCCTTTGGAAACCATCAGACAGTTTAAACTGACCAGAAATGAGGAAAATGAAACTGTAAGACTGTCACTTGAAACAGTGTCATCTTGGGACGCCTGGGTGGCTCAGTCGGTTAAGCGTCTGCCTTCCGCTGAGGTCATGATCCCAGGGTCCTGGGACTGAGCCCCACATCAGGTTCCCTGCTCAGTGGGGAGCCTGCTTTTCCTCTCTCTCTGCCCCTCCCCTGTTTGTCTGTTCTCTCTCTGTCAAATAAATAAGTAAAATATTAAGAAAAGAAAAAAAAGAAAAGAAAAGGAAAGGAAAAGGGCCATCCTTAGGAGAATCCCTGGTTCAGCATGTCACACCGCCACTATCGCTGCTGAAAACATGGCAGACTTCACTGCTGTCCTAAACCTTTGCCTGGAAACCAAAGAAAAAGAATAACTTAACCATTATATTTCAAGAAAAAGACACAGACTTTTCACTAAATTATATCAAGAATTAATTTATTACAACATTCTATGAATACAGGTAAGAAAATAAAACCCAAATAACTCAAAACTCAAAACATTGAATTATTGCTGCAGTTTCTTACATAAACTTACATTTAATATTTTTATTAAATTTTATCTTCTCTATTCACACTAAGTCACAAAGACAGTGCTTGGCACCTAGTAAGTACTCAATAATTTTTGATTGATTAAAGCTAAAAATGAATTTGGAGTTTCTTCTAGAACCTCTCATATCGATGGCTCTGAAGATACTACATTTGAGGAAAAATTCCTGACAACTTTGCAGTCTCCCTCTTTTTTCTCTACCATCTATTTTTTTTCCTTCAAACACTTTGCCTGTGGGACTAGAAGCGATACACTTGAAAGCCATCAATAATCAAAGTACTGCTTTCCATAGAAACCCAAAAAAAGTCTTCATTATTTTTTTCTTATGCAGAGACACAACAGCAGATCCAAACTTACTGAAGAGGATAAATGCTATTCAAATGATTAGAGGTTAATTTTATGTGCAAAATATATAATGAGAATTCTAAGTCTCACTTGTTTTCAGCTGTGAACTTTTTTAAATTTTGGAATTTCTTTTTTTTTTTTTTCTTAAATATTCCAATTGCTATATTGGTAAAAATAAATAAATAAATAAGTAAAGTGTTTTGTTGGGGCACCTGGGTGGCTCAGTCGGTTAAGCATCTGCCTTCGGCTCAGGTCATGATCCTAGGATCCTGGGATTGAGCCTCAAGTCAGGCTTCTTGCTCAGTGAGGAGCCTGCTTCTCCCTCTCCCTCTCCTCCTGCTTGTGCTCTCTTTCTCTCTCTCAAACAAATAAACAAAATATTTTTAAAAAGTGTTTTGTTATTTTTATTATTGCATTTGTTGTTATTATATTACACGAGTATTTAAGAATTATATTTGATTATCTTTAAATGTTTAATTAATATTCATCAAATTCATCAACTGAGCAGTAACCAAAAGTAAATTCATCGATTAACAAATAATATTTTAAATCCCATTTTATGACACTTATATTTGTGCCACCAAGTAACATATATATGTACAAAGGAAATCCTAGACCATTTTCATTAAAAATGACAGATCTTTATTAAGAATTATAAAATTATCACCAGAACTTACTGGAATCAGTCTCAGTCCAGGTTGTGTCTTGGTCTATTTATTGTGTTTAAAACTGAGCTCCTGCTTTTATACCTTTGGAAAATATTTCTAATTAGAAATCAATACTTCAAATTCTTTAGGAGCACCTGTTTTAAAAAAGAATTTCTCCTTGCAGTTAAATAAGTGGTCAAGTTCTGAAAGACAAATGTTGAATATGGAGCTGAAGAGGGCCTGTGGGTGAGTTCAGAAATGGGGTCACTCTTAGAATACTCCAGACCTATTTGGCTCTGTGGGAGGTGGTAATGAATCGGAGACACAAATAACTAATTAGAAATGGTGACTGTGAATCACGATTCACATTACTGTGAATAATCAGTAATCTTTATATTGTACTACTTTGTTTTCCTTTTTTTTTTTTTTTTTTTTTTTTTTTGCCTATTATATTTGTGGCAAGGTTACTTTTGAAAAATAGCACAGGAGATTGAATTGAAAGATTTACCAGGAGTGGCTTAGGAAGCTAAAGACACCCCTGATAAAAGACAAGCAAGTTGTAACGCAATTATCCCTACCCAAACACCAAAATGGATATGTTAACACAGCTTCAAAAATGTTTGAAAATTTGACCAAACATCTAATAGTTTCTTAGAGCTACTTACAGAAAAATGAGACCTTCCCCTCTATAGATGATTTAAGGTAATCACACCCAGTCTTCTCATCCTTCCCTTCACATTCTAAGATGTTGCCATTGCTTGAGATATTTTATCTGTTGGGAAGGTCCTTTCCTGTGATTGCCTAAGACACACGGCACACATGGACCTCACTGGAAACCCACTCCCCTAGTCAGAAATATTCTCTTCTTTCTGTCCTTTGGTGATTCATGTCCTGTTTTGTTGTTGTCATTGTTTTTAAATCCCTATATGTAAGCATTACCCACAATCCACTTTAAATAAACTTTCTTTCTAAGCACCTATTGGCCACTAATTTCGAGTCTATGAAATTCAATGAAATTATTCCCTGAACACTAAAATTGGCAGTAAGATGAGAAAATGTGAAGAAAACATATGCTCCATATAGATTAGGGAATCATGGGAACATTTTCTCAGGTATTAAACAACAGTGGATTGAATTTTCAATGAAGTAGAAAGAGAAGATTACATAGTAATTTTATTTTTTACTACATTGTAATTTTAAATATATATAGGCACAACTTCTTTATATACAAATATAAATATTTATTAGGTTAATTAGGTTAGCCCTCATGAAAAGCAAAAGACTGCTGATGTTGACTAATCTGCAGGGGAATACAAATTTAGACAGCAGTTTTTGATTTTGATCCAAAGACCCTCTGGTTTAATCCAATGAAAGCTAAAATAAGCATAAACATGTACAAACTCTCTCTCTCTTTCATCATCTCTGTTTCTGTCTTTTTTTCTCTCTCTTACACACATACACATACACACACACACACATACACACAACTTACTCTATAATTTCAAATAATTCACAGCTACTAAATCCCAGCCAAAACCCAGCTCTAGTCAGTACCTTCAAGCATCATGAGCCACCATCCACTTAGGTGAGGTAAAGACCAAAGGGGGGTCTTCCATTTGTTTTCTTACTCATTATTAGAAAATGACTTTGTATAATAGTGTGGTAATATCTAAAAATATTTATGAGGGTAGAGGGAATACACACACACACACACACACACATATGAAGCAAAATATTACAAAGAACATTTTAAACTGACATTTCAAGAAAATAGACATTATATTCCAAAGCAAGATGCAGAATTTTTAGCAAATATTTGAACATCTAGTTTTGAGACCCAAATGTGTTTATGCCCCTATTTAACTATTTAATTTAGTTATATTAAACAATACTACTTTATAAATAACTATAATAAGGTTATTTTGGTTATAAACTTATTTTCAAAAATCCTGACTATATTACAAAAATAATACTTCGAAGGGGTGCCTGGGTGTTTCAGTGGGTTAAGCGGCTGAATTTGGCTCAGGTCTTTATCTCAAGGTCCTCACATGGAGCCGGGCATCAGGCTCCCTCTACTGCAGGGAGTCTACCTCTCCCTTCCACCTCCCCCTGCTAATGTGCTCTCACCCATGCTCTATCCCTCTCCCAAATAAATAAAATCTTTTTAAAAATTGTGATCAGGGGCGCCTGAACTGCTCAGTGGGTTAAGCCTCTGCCTTCTGCTCAGGTCATGTTCCCAGGGTCCTGGGATCGAGCCCCGCATCGGGCTTTCTGCTCGGCGGAGAGCCTGCTTCCCCCTCTCTCTCTCTGCCTGCCTCTCTGCCTACTTGTGATCTCTGTCTGTCAAATAAATAAAAATTTAAAAAAAAATCTTTAAAAAATTGTGATCAATTGTAGTATATGCAAGAATAATTCCAGAAATGCAAGAATAACTCAAAAATTTTTAAAAATCTAACAATGTAATATAGCTCATTAATATTCAGAGGAAAAAAATTTTAAATAACCTCTTATTAGGAGTCTAAATGTATTTAATGAAAATTAATACCTGTTTATAAATAAAGGCTAGAAACTAGAAATATAAGGGAGCTTATTTAAATTGATAAGCACTCGGGTGCCTGGGTGGCTCAGTGGATTAAGCTGCTGCCTTCGGTTCAGGTCATGATCTCGGGGTCCTGGGATCGAGCCCTGCATCGGGCTCTCTGCTCAGCGGGGAGCCTGCTTCCCTCTCTCTTTCTGCCTGCCTCTCTGTCTAGTTGTGATCTCTCTCTGTCAAATAAATAAATAAAATCTTTAAAAAATAAATAAATAAATAAATTGATAAGCACTATAAAATCCCTTCAGAATGGTGCCTGGGTGGTTCAGTTGGTTAGGCCACTGCCTTCCGCTCAGGTCATGATCCCGGAGCCCCAGGATCAAGTCCCACATAGGGCTCCCAGCTCTGCCAGGAGTCTGCTTCTCCCTCGGACCTCCTCCCCTCTCATGCTCTCTCTCACTTTCTCTCTCTCTCAAATAAATAAATAAAATCTTTTTTTAAAAAAATCCCTTCAGAAAACATTTTACTTATAGAAAAGCTTTAAAAGGTCAGAAACAAGAATAGGATTCCTCCCCATACAATTCAGCCCAGAACAGGAGATCCCGGCCAATGTGATAAGAGGCAAGGAAAAAACACCCAAGGATTGAAGAGGAAAAGACCTAATCGTGTGCTTAGTATATCATTATTTACATACTAAACCCAAGATAATCAAAAGAGATTACAGTCAGGTTATAATCAGAGTCAGAAGTTTGCTGTATGTATTAATGTGCAAAATTGTGTTGTTCTACATATTGTCATCATTAAATGATAGTTAGTTTTATGTATCAACGTGCCCAGGCTATACTACCCAATTATTTAATCAAGCACTAATCTAGGTACTGCTGTGAAGATATTTTGTAAATGTGGTTAACATCTACATTGAAGTAAAAGCTTCAAGTAAAGGAGATTATCCTCAATAATATGGATAGGTCTGGTACACTCAGTTCAAGACTCTAAGAGAAGAAACTGAGGTTTCCCTCCAAAGAAATTTTACCTCAGGACAGCAGCATTAACACCCACCTGGGTTTCTAGCTCGCTGGCCTGCCCTATGGATTTCAAGGTTCCCAGCTTCAACAACCACGTAAGCCAATCTCATAAATAAGTAAGTAAATAAATAAATCCTATTGATTCTGTTTCTCTAGAACACTCTGACTAATGCAGCAAGTGAAATAGAAAATATGATACATTTTACAATAAGAAAATGAGTATTTTATCTAGGAACTAACTTTATAAAAACGAGTAAGATCAACATGGGGAAAAATTTAAACTCTACCAAAAGACATAAAAGAAGCAATATGACATGTTGATTGGTGGGATTTTTAAATATTTTTAAAATGTTATTTCTTCTTAATTAATTTATCAATCTAATTACAACTTTAATCTCAGCCAGAATTTTAGGGAAATGTGAAATATTCATTCTAAAATGAATGTGGAAGAATAAAAGTCTAAAAATAGCTAAGAAATTTTTGAAAAATAATAATAAATATAGAAAAGCCACCCTACTAGATATGAACACATATTAGAAAGCCACTCGTGTCAAATCTATAGTTCTTGTATAGGAAATAACAAATAGATCAACAGAATCAGGCAGAGTTCCTAAAGGGTCACATGAATGTGATGAAAGATGGTTTAGGGCATCACAAGGTAGAGAAAAAGAACAGGTTATACATTGGATAATCTTGGAGAAAGTGGCTCAGCATAAGAAGAAAAGAATCAGAAGATTTACTGCAATATAATCTATGCAAATATAAAAGCATCATATCTGTTAGAATGTTATAAAACACTTAAAAGAAAATTTAAGAAGTTAGTTTTGGGAGATGGATTGGGAAAGCATTTCTTAAGCAAGACTCCAAAAGACTAATTTACAGGGCCAATTTAAGTTTATGAAAACATAATTTAGTTAACAGAGCAAGACATTTGTCAGTTACTTTTATAACTTAATCCCACATAAAAATAAAAGTTGATAGAATTGTATGCAGTTAATCTGTAAAAGTAGAATTAAAAATTCCTTTTTTGAAATCTGAGAACCTAAATGATTCTCAATGCCCAGCAGTGAGCTGAGATTCATAAATCAATGCTTTGATGCTCAGGAGCCTTCTAAATCTTACCAAATCACTTACCCAATTTTATCCATTCTTGATAGCAACTCAGACAGAACTCTTCCACTCCCCTGGTCAGGACAAGTTCTAAGTGTGGAAGTAGAGTTCACATAATTCTGTCATAAATCCCTCCTCAATTTTCTAAACTTTCTCTGATGTGATGTTTTGATTAATCTGTGCCAACACAGGAGTCAACGGGAAATGTTCACAGGTTGTCAGAGAAGTAGCCATGGGTTAGCACAAAAAGAATTAGACCAATGATCAGAGAACTCAGGTTCCAGAGCATCCCTTCCATTTACCAGCCTTGTGACCTTAGAGAAGTCACGTGAAACAGTATACCCATGGGTAAAGGTAGGATGATTTGCTTTCAAGGTCAGTTCTGACAACTATGATTCTCCCAACATCCGGTCACTTAAATGTGGGAATTACACATCACGGGAGCCCAAAGTGGAGGATATTTGGACATGTGCCCTCACTCAAACTGCAATACAGGGTTAATCACCTCCTCTTTCTATAACAGTAGCTGGACCTATCCTCAAAACAGGAGGAAAGTTTCTGTATCTATCTCTTCAGGTTCTTTGGTTGTAGACAATAGGAAAAAAAATGGCTAAAATAAGCAACAAAATAAAAAAGCATTAATTGGAAGCAAATGTGATAAAATCATAGTGTTGTAAGATTTCTTTTCCTACGGCGCCCACGGTTTCTGGTCACACCACTTCGAAGAATGAAGCGGTAGACCAGATGAAGAATGGTGGACAAGAAAACAAAGTTTATTGAGCTATAGTAAAGTTTATTGAGAATAGGATAAAGCCTCTGAAGAGGGAGGAGATCCGTGAGGGCTGCCATGTGAGTTTCTAAGTCTAGAGGTTTTCATGGGCTTGTTGGTGGGCTGTCTTAATCTGATTAACCCTTCATGTGCCTGTCACCCACTCAGGTTTTTGTCTTCTACCTAACATGTGGGAAAGGGTGGGGGGCTCCATCCAGGGTAGTATAAAATCCTTTTAAGGGTGGTTTCCTCATAGGGTGGGGGCCCCTAGTCCCTGCCTGTCTTTCTACCAGCTATCCTTTATTGACAGATTTGACAAAATAGCTGGTAAGCCAGGCTTCTCAAAGAACAGTAACCAGACAGTATCTTGGGATAGTAAGAACAGAGACAAAAAGAGAAGGTCCCACATCACCAGATGAAGAATTCTGCACCATCCGCTTCCTCTCCTAATTTCTCCACACCTGGAGGGAGACTCTGATAGCCCTAGGCAGGTTGCACATTTACCACCTCTTGGCCAGGGGAGATCATGACATCCCTGGCAGACCACGCTGCTGACAAAAAACAGAGGAAGGTCGTGTGTTGGAAGCCACTTACTGTCAGACCTAATGAAACAGTGGGAATAATGGCTGCTCTGCAGCTCATGCTCATCTGAAACGGTCATTTAGTAGTTCTGACTTGATAGGAACACTGGACTCTTTTCACTGTCCTTAGTTTTACTTGTCTCAATTCAAACAAAGAACCTAGGAATATACATACTTTTTTATGCATGACTCCAAGAAATTATAATATTTTTAAAAAGCTTGCCTTTTTCCCAGGGAAATTCACTCTTGATGATTTATTATCCACAGTTTTAAACGGATAGAGAATAAGAGGTTTATTTAAGAGTAAGAAAGAAAGTTATTATGGTCATAACAAGCAAAAAATCCCCCATAGATGAAGCTCTCCTTTCCTGTGACAAAATCCTTCCCCAGAATTGAAGACTTGCCATGCTGGCAAGAAATGTACTTAGAAGGATACAGAGCTATTCTGCCATCACAATGAGAAAAGACCTGGAGGCCGCATAAGACCATTGTGCAAACCATGCCCTCCTTTAATAAGTACCTGGATTTGCCCTAATAACTTGAATTGATTATAAAAATTATTAAATAATATATGCTGGGTTTTATTCCTATGGTATCTTGGAGATTTAATTCCCATTTAATTTGGGAATTACTTTTTTTTGGGGGGGCATTACTTTTTTTTTTTAATGGGACCAAAATGTGGCCATGAGATGAAGAAGATTTCAGCTGATGCTTCATGGTCTTATGCACTGGTAAACTGTGCGTCCACCTCACCCCACTGTGAATGCTACCCAGCGAAACCCTCCACCTATCTGCTCTTCACTCCTATTGTACTAGTGGGTTTTTTTGAAGTCCTTTACACTCATAGATGAGAAACAAGAGGAAGCCCAGCCCCAGAACCGACTGTTACTGGTAATCACTATCAAAGAGCTGCTGCTACTCCGGGAGGTACGTCCCCACCAACTGAATCCTCTTCCTGATCTTCCCCCCGCCATCTATGCCACGGTTAGCCATGAAGACAAAGAGGAATTAGAAAAAGTATCCGGCTTAATTAACCAGAGGATCTGAAAGTGGTATTTTCATGTGTTAATACGAATGAAGATTCTATCTGGAATTTCAATCTGGTCTGATTTTTTAAATATATAAGGACACATGAGTAAAATATCTTACA
Organism: Enhydra lutris kenyoni; assembly: GCF_002288905.1. Classification (NCBI taxonomy): domain Eukaryota; kingdom Metazoa; phylum Chordata; class Mammalia; order Carnivora; family Mustelidae; genus Enhydra; species Enhydra lutris. The sequence continues at coordinate 13,497,475 of NW_019154146.1, read as the reverse complement.
AACACTAAGTCTTTTTGAAAGCAAGTTCTACTAGCTCTGCGACCTTTGGTAAACAGTTTAAATGTCTTTTAGCCTAGGTTTTAACTGCAGAGTAAGTACCTACCTTACCCATCTCAGAGGTCAAGTTGAAATAATAGATGTGAAAACACTAAACCCAAAGTAAGTAAAATGGGATTATTTCTGTAAAGCTAGCCTGATGTAGTACAAATAACACAGACATTGCAGTCAGGAGATCTCGGTCCAGCTTAAGACTCTGTGCTTAAGGGGTGTCTGGGTGGCTCAGTGGGTTAAAGCCTCTGCCTTCAGCTCAGGTCATGATCCCAGGGTCCTGGGATTGAGCCCTCCATCAGGCTCTCTGCTCTGTGGGGAGCCTGCTTCCTCCCCTCTCTCTGCCTGCCTCTCTGCCTACTTGTGGTCTCTGTCTGTCAAATAAATAAATAAAATCTTTAAAAAATAAAAAAAAGACTCTGTACTTAATTTTGTACTTATTTTGCTAGTTTTGATTGCAAAAACTAGCAGTAAATGCTACAGAAATCATTACCACAGGTTTACAGTCAGACAGACAGAGGTTCAAGTATGGATTCTGCTACCTAATAGCATGTTTTATTAGACAAGTACTTTTTCCTCTTTAAGCTTCAATATCCTCTCTCATAAAATGAGAATAATGTTCCTGACCAACACCAGAATTAAACTTGGGACATGGAAACTGAGATATGGAAGCAAACTAAGTGTCCATCAATAAAGGAATGGATGAAAAAGATTGGGTATATATATAATAGGATATTACTCAGTTATAAAAAAGAATGAACAACAACATGGATAAACCTAGAAGATATCATGCTAAGTGAAATAAAACAGAGAAAGAAAAATACCGTGTGATTTCACTTAGATGCAGAAACGAAAAAAAACAAAACAAAACAAAACAAAACACCAAACCAAAAGGAAGCAGATTCATAGATACACAAAACAAACTATTGGTTACCAGAGTGGAGGTTGGGGGACAGGAGAAATAGGTAAAGGGGATTAAGAAATAAAACTTCTAGTTATAAAATAAGTAAGTCATGGAGATATAATGGGCAGCAGAGGGAATGTAGTCAATAATATAGTAACTCTATGGTGACAGATGGTAACTAGACTTAGCATGGGGATTATTTCATAATGTATAAAAATACTGAGTCTCTGTAATGCACACCTGAAAATGATAGGACATCGTATGTCAATTATACTTCAATTTTTTTTTAATTTTATTTATTGGTCAGAAAGAGAGAGCACAAGCAGGGGTGTGGCAGGCAGAGAGAAAACCAAGCTCCCCACTGAGCAAGGAGCCCTATGTGGGGCTCGAACCCAGGACCATGACCTGAGCCGAAGGCAGATGCTTAACTGACCGAGCCACCCAGACATCCCTATGCTTCAATAAAAAGAAGAAAAAAAGTAAAAACGAAGAAGAAGAAGATAAGGCAGACTCAGATGCAGAAGGAGCTGATAAAATTTATAATGTGGAGGAAAGGTACACTAAAAAGATAACAGTGACTACAAGTTCTAAAAAGGAAAAAATATGAGCATGAGAATTTTGCTTGCCATGAAAAGAAACAAAAACAAAAACAAAAAAAGCCTCACATCAAAACAAGCTTAAAGGCAACTTTAGAATTCAAAACCAGTAAACACCATGACATTTTGCAAGGACATCAAAACGGGTCAGGATATTGTATCACCATAGAGTTGGAAATAAGCAAGAAGAAGATGTCGGATGAGACATTCTGCCACCTAAGTGACTGGGAAGATCAAGTAGAAACATGGCTATGTGGTGTATTCCCAAGATCACATGCCTTTTTTTCACAAGAAATTTCCAGTGGACTTTTCTTGAGGCTCAGATAACTTGTACTTGACTAGTTTTTAAGCTTCAGATTCCATGATAGAGCCTGGAGATAGCATGGGAAAAGCAAACTTTTGAAATTAAAGCCACCTGCAGTTAAATAACTAAAGTGCTTTCTCGGATAGCTATGTTGAAATATTTATAAGGCAAGAATTTCAGAACAAAGCTGAGTAATATATGTGAGGTGCATTCTGTGGAAAATATTTCATTTCAACTTTTTTTTAGAGAAGAATTGAAGCAATAAGCCATATTCAATCCAAGTTATAAATAAATCAGCTCTATATATTTAAGCGGAAAAGATGTATAATTTAAAAAATAAAGCTAGACCTTATGTTAATGACAGTGGTGATGATATAGCGAGGTCATAGTAAGGACACAAATGAGTAAGTGCCCCGCTCCAGTTCCACATCCAGGCATCGTGGAAACCAGAGCATATTTGTGAAGAATCCAGGGCAAACTAGAGATCTCAGGCACAGAGGTGCGTATTTTCATGCACATATCCACCACCAGACTGGCTCCGCTACTGTTGAATGTGTGCTTATTTCTGACCTATTAGCCCTGTCTTCCACTAGCATTCTCTTTTCTTCATCTTGACTTTTGTTTGACCCATAGCTGTCTTCCCTGTGACTTTGCCTTGCTGGATAGAGCCCATATCCGCTCTATCTAAAGGCCTCCTTCCATCTTCAGCTTCCACGCCAGCAACTCTTTCCCAATTCACCTCCCCAGGAGAGGTGATGTGATTGCTCCTGCTCATCTTCTCACATCGGTCCATGGCACAGATTTCTAGGTGGTCTTTGGGTCCTATGCACGTGTTTTGCCCAATCAGCTGCTAATAGGAAGGTCAAATGGTCTGCACAGCAGGGAATTTGGGTGAGAAATTTTCACTTACAAGGATTGCGCCCTGGTGCATAATAAGAACTCTCTCAAAGAGTCTTTGAGTGAGTGAGTCATGGAAATCTGAGTGAGTCATTTAGCATCTTTAAAATTTCTATGCTAATCAAGATTCTTAGTGGTCATCATCCAAGAATTTATGTGAATTTATGTGAAAGCCATTTGAAATCTCTAAGGTAATGTATGTGATATAAGTGTGCATAAATTTAATTTTTAAATCCTTTAGTTCTGTGTCTTAATGATTCACTTTGATCGGTCCTCCATGGTAAGGTACTTGCCAAAGATCCCCTCAAATACCAACAGTCTGAGGTTAGAATTTCTTAATTCAATGGAGACAAGAATTTCTGTGGTTCTCTTCAGAACATATTGAACTACATTCAGCTGCCTAGTCCTGTTCTGAATAATGCCTAGATCTAGGGGGAGTACTACCACATAACACCTTTCCACAAAAGGATTAAAGTTTTGCCTTAAAAATATCTTTCCATGGTCCCAATAATCACTTACCAATTGTTGACTTCCAAAAGACACTAAATAAGGCCCTGTCCTCAAGGTTCAACCATTTTGAAGGGCTGGAAAATGAAGCTCAGATGCTTTAAAATATAAATAAGTAAGTATTATGGAGTGTGTGTGTGTGTGTGTGTGTGTGTGTGTGTTCGGGCAAGGGTCTAGTCCCCACGCAACACCACCCTCACTTCTGACAACAAACGCAAGTTTGTAAGATTCCCGTAGTTACCCTCATTTCCAGAAATTCTCCAGAAGGACTCACAGAGTTCGCTGAAAGCTTATATTCACAGTGATGGTTTATTACAGGGAAAGGATGCAAATTAAAATCATCCAAGGGAAGGAGGACGTAGAGCAGAGTCCAGGACAGGTACCAGATACAGGTACAGCTTCCGTTGTCCCCTCTCCATGAGCAAGGACATAGTACTTTCCCAGCATGACAGTATGACTGAAATACCAGGGAAACCCACCTGATCATTGCTGTCAGGAGATTTTTACTGGAGTTTCACATACTGTCTGTGTGCTTAATCTTTGGTTGCCATGATCCCCCTAAGAGCAGGCTGGTACCTTTAATTTCCAGTTCCTTTTGGAGGCAAAACTAACACCACACAACCCAAAGCTCCCATCATAAGATCACATCATTAGATTGCAAGCAGTCGAAGTGTCCAGTCCAACAAAGACACTACTGGCAGAAAATTGTAAGGACTTAGAGATTGCTTCTCAACGAAGAGGGCAAAAGCCAGACCTCCCCTTGAGAAAGATTAATTCCTACTACATAATAATGAAGTGTAATAAGTGAGATTTAACTCAATCAGAATTATAATAAAATGACCTGTAGGGAAGTGAGGGACCAATAGTGATACTCGGACAGAATCACATGAACTTGATATGGTGTATGCAAAGGTACAAATATCAGCTAAAATATTCAAGGAAAGGCCAATAAGGCAGGTTCTTCTTTTTGCAATCAGTCTTCCCATGTATTTGGTTAAACTTTTTTTAAGGTATAATTTATATACCATAAAATTCACCCATTTTGATTATACAACCCAATAATCTTTATTAAACTTTCAGAGCTATAAAAACATCTTTACAACCCAGTTTTAGAGCATTTCCATCATCCAGGAAGGAACCCCATGCCAACTGTTAATCAGTTCTAGTCTTAATCCCAGCCCTAGAAATTCTCAGATCTGTTTTTGTCTCTACAGATTTGACTTTACTGGATGTTGCATATACATGGTATCATACAAAAGGAGTCTTTGGCATTGGACTTCTTAACATAATATTTTTTAATAGTCATTCGTATTTTAACATGAATTGGTGCTTTACTCCTTTTTATTGCTGAGTTTTACTCTACTGTATGGATACTCCATATTTTATTTCTTCTTTTACTAGTGGATGGCCCAACAATTCGAGATTGTTGTCACTTCTTGCAGTTATGAATAATACTGTTATCATAAACAATTCTTTATGTGAGTATGTTTATATTCCTCTTAAGTAGATACTTAAGAGTAGAACTGTCAACGTTTATTAACTTTATGTCTAACTTTTTAAAGAAATAGTTAAGCTGTTTTCCAAAGTGGTTTTAACAGGTTACAGTCCCACCAAGAAAGTATGAGGGCTCCATCTTCTATATATCCTTAACATTTATTATTGCCTGCCTTTTTTATTAAAACCATTTTAGTGGGTAAGAACAGACTTGTTTATTTTTCAAACTAGCTGTAACTGCCCTGGTGAAGAGCCATTATTTTTAAGGTGATTATTGATGAAAATAATTAACTCCATTAGAGGTGTTCTGTCTCTGCCTTTACTCTGGAGGGGAGATCTCACTCTGCTTATTCTTTTCATTTAAAACCTTCATTTCGTAGACCTGTTGCTCATGGTTATCAATGGAGAATACAAAATACATTACTGTTGCTTTTCAGATGACTACCTAGCCTATTTCTCTTCCTGGTAGCAAATACAATGCTATTTCCCTGTGAAATTACCGATATTTACTAAAACAGACCAAAGCAAAAGTGGAATGGGTAAAATACATACAGGAATTAGGGCAAGGTAGATGTATCTGAGAAACATATACTGCATTTAGATAAATGATCAAAAGACTTTATCATATAATTCTGAACAACAATGTAACCACTTCTTAATTTGACTGAATGGCCCTGCGGATTAAAACCAAATTTATAATAGCAATATTCCAGACATGACTACATTACTTCCCATTTATAAAAACGACCATGTCCAATAAACAGAAAAGTGCCAAGTGAGAAAAACACCGGAGAAACGAAAAAAGAATACAAAAGGGGAAGATGATTATAATGTCATAATTATAAATGGTATGAACAAGCACTTAAATATCCCATGCCCTATAATTCAATATGTAAAATAATACCAGGGTGATACTTTTGGTAGTGAGGGGAGGTCAATGGAAGGCATGACCTTCAGGGACTAGAGCAGCTTTATGCAGCTATGGCTCAGGAAGTCCTGGGTCTTGGCTCCATTCTTCCCCCAACACGATGACATTGCCTTAATGATGCTAAGTGTTGAGCCAGCAAGCACCAGGACAGCCAACTATTTGTAAACATTACATCAGTTCAGTGGTTTTCGATAGCATGCTGTCTCTTGTCCCAGGTATATATTTAGCAATGTCTAGAGTCCCAACATCTGGTGGGTAAAGGTCAGGCACGTTACTAAACATCCTGCAATTCACAGGACAGCCCCCCACAGCAAAGAATTTTCTGATTCAAAGTCAGTAGCTCTGAAGTGGAGAAGCCCTGCCTCGAGGGGAAGCACACAGATTCGTTGTATAAATTCTGCCTGAGTCATAGTCAATGGCCCAAAACTAAAGTGCTGAAAATCACGAAGAATCGCCCTTTCACTGAAATTGCTGGCAGTTTCACCAGAAACTGCATATATTTTTTGGATCCCTAGGCCCTGCATAATCACATTATTTTCCATAACATTTTTGTAGTCCTGGTGAGTTAAATCCTAAACATAATCTAATCTCCTCATGGATGGAGAAATGTGAGTGTCAGTGTATGTGTGAGTGGCCTCACCCTCACAATCAATAGCACACCTGAAACACTGAAACTGTCATAAAAAATTAAAATCCACAGGTGGTCTGAGATATTTTTAGGTGTTTCCAGATCCTTCCTTCTCGCCTTTTCTGCCAAACTGTTTCAACAAGAGTAAAACAAACTACTTTGAGTTTTATCTCTGTCTCCTAACTTCTTTCAAACTTAAATAATAATAATAATAACATGTCTTAAAATGCAGGTTTCAGGGCAAAAGAGGAAAAACAAAAGATGCAGAGAACATAAACTGGATAAACAGCCCCTGAAAAAGTCACTAAATAGACTGTAAAAATGTATTATACTTGGAATGATTCCATTCACAGTATTATATAACACCATTTTATGATCCTCATGAATGTCCCCAAATTATTTTAATATTTTTTGCTTATACCATTTGGCAGTCAGAGAAAGACTATCTTTCCATTATTCAAATTAACTATTATGATTTTTAGACTCTCAGTCATCAAGCTTCATGTGATAATGCATGTCTTAGACCCATTCTGTCACCATGTCTGTATTTTTAATAATAACCATTTTACTCACTAAAAACTTCTGGGAAATGGTGTAGAACATACCCCAGATTTGTCCTTCCTTGAGAGACAAGGAAAGGGAAGTGGGATATTTATCCTCCAGTTCTTGTTAGTCATTGGCTGAGGACTCTCCTGAGAATCTTTACGTCCTCAGCTCTTCCAGGCTTCCCCACCGGCAGAGAGGGTGCTGGCAACAGGACTCCTTCTGCAGATACTGGGAAGTGAGTTCTCGGGAGTTCTAAGAAGATCAGGACAGGGCATGAAGAGTCACTCACATATAAATCACCCAAATGTAGGGATACTAAGAGAAAATGTGGATAGAGTATAAAGGCACTTCTGTTTCTTCAATTTATTTGCAAAGTCGGCTGTACTTTCTTTTCCTAAACAATAATTAATATTTTTAACAATAACTAATATTATATTACTTTTAGCAAAGTTATAAACCTGTTCACTAAGTAAAAACATGAGTAATGTAACTCCCCCGATCAAGAGATGTGAACTTAGGAGAAACAGGAGGTAGGACAATTGCACTTTCCTCATCTTGCTTATCATGGAGAAAATATGACTTGTTATTTGCATCTACAATTCTTTCTTTAAATAAAAGTGAATAGATGCCATTGGTTTTATGTTTTCTACCATTACTTCTGCTGCACCGAATGCTTTCTCAACCACTGATTACATCTTGGGAAGATCTGTAACTTTATGATCACTTTTAGTGATTGAAGTCTAATCTAATTTTATGCACCAAGAACATATATGCAGTTGAAATCTTAGCTCTTCCTTCTTCCTCCATGTTCACTTTCAAGAACAGATTTGAGTTATAACCCATGATCTTGGAGTAGTGGAGGAAGATGGGATCTGTTCTGTCTTCCTGTTCTCCCTTTTTTCTGTTTAGATCTTTTTAGAGGAAGACATGCAAAAGGGAAGAGTAGCAGAGAGGTTCATCTAATATAGTTACCTGAATGCCACTGCTGGGCATTAGAACCTAGTCTTGAGGCTGTTTGAGCTCATTCTCTTACTGCTGATGACCTCCATGATGGTGACAGCCCACATGTGGTGGTACATTTTTCTTAGGGCAGTGTTCACCCAATGTTCACCCAGTCCTCTTCTATCACTAATGCCCCATTCAGAGATAACAATGTCTCCTGTTAGCTACAACAGTGGTTCACGCTTGTAATTACTTCTCTGGAAGGGACAAAACCTTGCTAGGCTTTTTAGTCACCTGGGTGCATAGTCCCTCATTGAATCTCTAGGTCTTATCCCATGGAACCACAGGAACTATCGCACATCCTGTTTTGGACACCCGCCAGAAAGCAGAGAACTGAGATGGTTTGGGAAACTGGATGACACCCCATCTTCTTCCCATAGTATACCAGAGTCCTTTCTCACAGCATTGTCACCGGCTACTACAAGAAACCTCTCATATTTAAAAATCACAAGGCCATAAATGGGCACAGTCTTGATGTTTACATATGTCCCTAAATTCCAGGGAAACACTGCCAGCTCATCCAAGCACTTGCATGCTCCCTTTTACTCCAAGGAAAACACCAGGGTGGCTGTGTAGATTCTGAAAATAAACAAATACCCAGCCTTGGATTGAGAGTACGTGTTTGTTTATTGTCAGCACCACTAATATCTATTACCAGTTTCCTTGGAGTTCCTCTCACTTCCTTAGAGATGAGACAGTCTCTTGCTGTGGGCATTACTTCTCAATGTCTCTGACATTGACTTAGACCCCCCTCCCTAGATCCTCTCTCTATAGTCTATGGTTGGCTATCTCTGTAGCCTCTTGCAAAGCTGGAAGACAAGGACTTGCCCTCAATAGTTCTGTCTTTGGAATCTGGAGCAGAGCTTCTCAAACTTCAGTGTGCATATATATCACTTGGGGGCATTGTTAAAATCCAGAACCTGATCCATTAAATCTGAGCTGAGGTTTCATATTCTGCATTTCTGACAAGCTCCCAGGTGATGCTGTCACTGCTGACTCACAACTCACACTTTGCATAGCAAGGATAAAGTACTTAGCACCTCTGCACCACAACTGTGTATGCTCTAGTTCTGAATTCCAAGGAGAGATGAAGAAGGGAGGTGTATGCACAAGGCAGGGAAGGACACTTTGGTCCTTTTGTATAAATTTTGTATAAATTAAACGTTTTTTTATTTTACTTTCATATATTTTTAAAAAACTAAAAGCTGAAGAACACAAAAGCATAAAAATAATTTTAGAAATTATTGCCATACTTACTGGAGGGATGTTGAGTAATATTTTTTATGCAGTGTCTTCAATTCCATTTTGAGGTATGCACATCAGCTATGGCTGCAAGAAGTTTGTATCTTTTTCACTTAAGATAACTTTGTTTTCCAAAAATCTGTTCATCAAAAAGAAATTTCAAATGCATCGTTAGACTTTGGGGGTTGTATCCTATGACGACACCCAATTACTTCTGGATCTTTTATTTGTTAAAGACGAACGTACAACCAGTCCACACACACCTTTAGATATAACATTAAAAGCACAAAAACTCGCATGGCCCTTCTGCCAGACAAACACTTACTAAATATTAGAAGAACTTGCCTACCGGGATATTTAACCTAAAAAAAAAAAAAAAAAAAAGGCATTGATGCTCCAACTCTCTCAGTGATTTGATCTATATTCCTGATGCTCCTCATATTAACCTGTCAGGCTTTTCATTTCTACCTCCTTTCCCATATGTGAGCCCCCTTATACAAGTCTTTCTTTATTTGTTCTTTACGGGTTTTTTTTTTCCTTTCCTATATATTCACTATCTTAGATGTGCTGCCGAAGATTCATGCACACAGACTTTAGCCCGATTTTTTCCAGATTTCTGGCCCAAGGTTCCCTGTACACTCAGCGCCATCTCTGGTCATGAGCTGGAACTGCAAGCCAGAAAAATTCCTGTGTCATAATTGAATCCAGGGTGCTCTGTGTAAGGAAGTTTGGGCTGCATTTTTATTGCTGTAGCTGTTAAAGAAACCGCTTAAGAATCTGGCAACACCTTCTTGCCACACTTTCTAATCTTAGAGTAATCAGTGTCAATATAATGCCTTTATAACTTTCTTACACTCCCCAAACTAGTGGAAAGTTTTAATTGAGAACAGATTAATGTGTTTGAGACGAGACTACATACGGTGTCAGGTGAAGACTTGAGATATGTTTTCTTTTTCAAATATCCTCAATTATTGGGATGTTTTAGACACAATCATTTTTCAGAGTTTCAGTGGGTACTTACTTAGGTAAGTAATTGCCTCAAATTTTACTTTAATTTTGTGTGTTTCAGGCACACTTTCTGTATTTACACATTTTAATTTTGCCTGATCTCATGTTCAGTCATTTATCCACTCTTCACTTTTTCCCCCATCTTTCTGGCTTTTCCCCCTTTTTCCCCTTTCTCCATTTTTTGGGGGGGCCTCCTCCAGGACAAAACTTATATGGCTAAACCAAGTCTAAATGTTTAAAAAACAGACATTCCATTTTGCTGTAATTAGATCAAGTGTAAACCAAATTGTACTATTTATAAATAATAACTAATATGTGAACAAAATGTTATCTTTTTCAGTTCATCAGAATACTTTTGCTAAACTGGGGGATTTTTGTTTAAATTGTAGAGAGTGGCATGTGTTCTTTTTGTTATAGTTATTTCCCTCATGTTCTGAATACTCTAGAAGGAAAGAATGAACACTGTAACCATAAAGAAGCAAAGTATTAATCTCTGATCTTCTGGCTCAAAAAGGAAGTTACTGAAAACTGCTTGCCAAAATAAGGAAGCATAAAATTTTGAACACTGAAAGTGTCTCTGTGCTTAAGTACAAGAGAGCATGAGAGAATTCAAAAATGTAAAAATGGTTAACTATCCTAAGTAATTGAATGATATCGGCTGTGTAGTTACATAAATACACTTAAGAGAATACACTTAAAATTTGCACTTCATAGCAGAAATATGCAAAAATTAAATACTTCTTTAACAGTTTTGTTGACGGGCACCTGGGTGGCTCAATCAGTTAAGGGCCAACTCCTGATTTCAGTTCAGGTCACGATCTCAGGGTCGGGAGATCAAGCACCACATCTAGGTCCGGCCCTGCCTGTACAGCTTGCCTAAGATTCTCTCTCTCCCTCTATCCCTCCTCCACTGCTCATGCCCTGTCTCTCTCTCTCTCTAAGAAAAAAGCAAAAACAAAAAACAAAACAAAAAACAAAACAAAAAAACAGTTTTGTTGACTCTGAATCTGATTTACCTTTTATGACTCTTATCTGGCTTCTCCATTTCAGTCCAAACCACTCAATGATAAAAATCTTCATTTTAAGGGCACCTGGGTGGCTCAGTGGGTTAAGCCTCTGCCTTCAGCTCAGGTCATGATCTCAGGGTCCTGGAATCGAACCCCACATCAGGATCTCTGCTCAGCAGGGAGCCTGCTTCCCCCTCTCTCTCTGCCTGCCTCTCTGCCTACTTGTGATCTCTCTCTCTGTCAAATAAATAAATGAAATCCTTTAAAAAAATCTTCATTTTGTCATTCCAGCACAAAGCAAATTGCATTGTTATTCAAGATTCACTTTTGATGGTGACTGCAAACTAACCAGAGATCTCCCTCCATTTAGGTACAGTATCTTAAGCTTCCAGCCTTCAGAGCGGTTTTTCCTACAGAGCAAAATTGTCCATGCTAAAGCCAATTTACCATTTCAGAATATAAAAGTCAACACAGCAATAATACTATTCCTCTCTATTGAATTATTTCTGTGGAGAGAAATCCTGCCATATGGGAATTTGTTAAAGTCTGAACTGTGGGATTTGTTTCCAGCTATTTCCAAGCACAGGTAACCTTTGTGTAAGAAGGGTCAGACCTAGGCACAAATGACAAAGTTTGATCTTTATTTTCTCACTTGATAAAACATTGAGCACCAGTTTTCCTAGGCACTGTGCTACAAAATGGGCTACAATAACAAATGGACAGAGTCCAAACATGGAAGGGCTCATACAGGAATATACATTATTATGAATGCATTATATATAAAACATGCATGTAAAAAATATACATGCACATAAATTACTATATAATAAAACAGTATATACAAATTATGGAATTTTTGTAATCATATTATTCAAAGAACAGCCCACTATACCATTACTTGGCTATACTATAGACTGACACCTTATAACTCCCTCTCTTACATACCTGGTTTCTCAAATTTCTTATATCTGTTAAGCACTGTGGGATTTATGTCAGAGAGTTAGTTACTAAAATGTAAGATACTGTAGCACATGTTTCTGTTGTTAGATTATAGCTTGCTTATTTTGGGATCTGTATCTTCAGGGTCCTATTGGATAAGATAGATTCATTTCCAAGCTAAAATGTTATTATTTAATATAACAAATCCTTGGTTTTGCCATTTTAAAAAAAAATGAATTTTAAGGGGTGCCTGGGTGGCTCAGTCAGTTAACTTTGCCTTCAGTTCAGGTCATGATCTCAAGGTGCTGGGATTAAGCCCCACATCAGGCTCCCTGCTTGGCAGGGAGCTCTCTCTCTCTCTGCCCTCCCTCCCCCTACTTGTGCTCTTTCTCCCTCTCTCTCTATCTCTGTCTCAAATAAATAAATAAAACCTTAAAAATTGAATTTTAACTAAGTCTTTTAGGTCTTCACATAAAGAAGCATATCTTCTGAAAATTTTTATCCTCATTTCAGGTAGTAAAGGAATATATCTTGGGACCAGGGGAGATCCCATCAACCCATAGTACAAAGGAATCTGTCTTTTTATGTTATTATTTTTGATACCAAATATTAGTCAATTAACAATAGCTATGGAATCTAATTTTCCTCTAGCTATAAAATGCAAAGTCAGATCTATGCTAATATAAGATGAATTGTTCTATAAATATTTCAAATGGTTATCTAGGGATTAAGGAATTTCTAAATTTAAAAAAATGCAAGTAGGGGCACCTGGGTGGCTCAGGGGGTTAAGCCTCTGCCTTCAGCTCAGGTCATGATCCCAGGGTCCTGGGATTGAGCCCCGCATTGGGCTCTCTGCTTGGCAGGGAGCCTGCTTCCCCCTCTGCCTGCCTCTCTGCCTCCTTGTGATCTCTGCCTGTCAAATAAATAAATAAAATCTTTAAAAAAAATAAAAATAAAAAAATTAAAAATTAAAAAATGCAAGTAATTTTTAAACTAAAATAATGCAAGATTTGACTTACATGTGCAATCTAAAAAACAAAATGAACAAAAAGCAGAAACAGATCAATAAATACAGAGGACAAACTGGTGGTTGCCAGCGAAGAGGAGGGAGGGAGTGGGCAAAATGGGTGAAGAGGAGTGGGGGATACAGGCCTGCAGTTGTGGAATGAATATGTCAGGGATGAAATGTGCAGCTTAGGGAGTAGAGTCAATGGTACTGTAATACTTTGCATGATGACAGGTAGTAGCTACAGTTGCAGTGAGCACAACATCATATGTAAAGTTGTCAAATCACTACACTGTATACCTGAAACTAATGTAACATTATGCGTCAATTATAATAAAAATAAAATAATTAAAACAAATTAAAAATAAAACAAAGTAAAATCATACAAGTGATAGGATAAAGATAAAATAAAGTAACATAATACAAGTGTTAGAGATAATGTCTACATCAACACTGTTGAAAATATTAAGAATTTAATTTTTTTGTGCTTTTCTAATTTTCAGTGTTTTACCAGGAGGGAGTGGAGGTGGGTATTAAGGACGGCACATGATGTGATAAGCACTGGGTGATATATGAATTAATGAATCGTTGAACACTACATCGAAAACTAATGATGTACTATATGTTGGCTAATTGAACATAATAAAAAAAATCCAGAGATAAAAACAAATTTAAAAATCTGATCATATTAAAAAAAGAAAAACTTTATAATGGTCAAAAACCAAAAACAGGGGCACCTGGGTTCCTCAGCTGGTTAACTATTTTTGTTTGGCTCAGGTCATGATCCCAGGGTCCTGCCTTCAGCTCAGATCGTGATCCCAGGGTTCTGGGATCAAGACCCGCAATGGGCTACCTGCTTAGCGGGGAGTCTGTTTCTCCCTCTCCCTCTACCCCTCCTCCCCCATCCTGCTCATGCTTGTTGTCTCTCTTTCTCTCTCTCTTTTAAATAAATAAATAAAAATAAAATATTTTTCACCAACACTGTTGGTGGAAATGCAAGCTGGTGCAGCCACTCTGGAAAACAGTATGGAGGTTCCTCAAGAAGTTAGAAATAGAGGTATCTTATGACCCAGCAATTGCTCAGTCGATATTTATCCCAAAATACAACTGGGGTGATCCAAAAAGGCACATGCCTCCCAATGTTTATAGACGCAAAGTCCACAGTACACAACAGCCAAACTGCGGAAAGAGCCCAGATGTCCATCAACATATGAATGGATATTTTGGAGGTATTCCTGTGCGCGTGCACACGTGCACGTGAGAGAATATTACTCAGCCATCAAAAAGGATGAAATTTTTACCATTTTACATGAATGGAACTAGAGGATATTATGCTGAGTGAAATAGGTCAATTAGAGAAAGACAATTGTCATACAGTTTCACTCATATGTGGAATATAGGAAACAGTGCAGAGGATCATAGGGGAAGAGAGGGAAAACTGAATGGGAAGAAGTCAGAGAGGGAGACAAACCATGAGAGTCCCTTAAGTATAGGAAACAAAGTGAGGGTTACTGGATGGGAAGTGGGGGGTGGTTAACTGAGTGGTGGACGTTGAGGAGGGCATGTGATATGATGAGCACTGGGTGTTGTATGCAACTGGTGAATAACTAAACTCTACCTCTGAAACTAAAGATGTACTATACATTGGCTAATCAAATTTAAATTAAAAAATAGGAAAAAAAAATAAATTTAATTTAAAAAATAAAAATAACACCATAAATAAAATAATAACAAATTATTTATTTGTAACTTAAATCATAGATAAATAATTAGTGTCTCTAATATATTAAGTGCTTCTGAAATAAGAAAGGGCTGATGGCCTTGTAAAGACCAGCTGTAGAAATTAATAGATAATTCATAGAAAAAAGAATGGCAAATGGCTCTAACCATGTGAATAAGTATTCAACCTCAGTCATAATAAGAGAATATGCAAATTAAAACTATACCAAGAGAACATTCTCTACATATTAACTTGGAACAAAATCAGAAAACATACTCTGCTGACAAAACTGTGGGAAAAGAGGCAATTTCATATATCTTTAGGGAGAATGCAACATGTAGCAATTGCTATTGAAAAAAATTTGGAAATTGCTAACAAAATTACATAGCATTTATATTTTGACCCAGCAATCTCAGTTGCTGGAATCTCTCTCACAGATATAGTGGGGTGGGGGGAGGGACTTCTGCAAAAGACTGCATTGCAGGAATATTTGTTAGAGCAATTTAAATATACATCACATACATCATTAGGAAGTTGGCTGAATTACATGATACATCCACATAATGAATTACCATATAGCTATAAAAACAAATGAGGAATATCTCTAAATACTACTAGGGATCAACCTTAGGGAAATATTTTTCAGAGAAAACCAGCAAGGTGAAAAACAGTTGATATATATTATTATTATATAATATATAGAATATGCTATCATTTATCTCTTTGCTTACAGATTTTATTTATTTATTTATTTATTTGACAGAGAGAGCACAAATAGGCAGAGCAGCAGGCAGAGGGAGAGGGAGAAGCAGGCTCCCCACTGAGCAGGGAGCCCCATGCCGGACCCCATCCCAGGATGCTGGAATAATGACCTGAGCCGAAGACAGTGGCTTAACTGACCGAACCACCCAGGCACCCTTCATTTATCTCTTTTAAAACCCTAATATAGTTGTACATATGTGTATGCTTAATATTAAAAAATGAAAAAATATAAACATTTTTAAAATAGATACCTGTATAAGTGGAGGGGGAATTAATTGCAAGCAAGTAGGGTTGGATACTAGACTTCTTTAAATATCCCTTGTTTTGGGTGCCTGGGCAGCTCAGTTGGTTGGGCGTCTGCCTTCAGCTCAGGTCATGATCCCAGAGTCCTGGGACTGAGCCCTGCGTCGGGCTCCCTGCTCAGTGGGAAGCCTGCTTCTCCCTCTGCCTCTGCGGTTCCCCATGCTTATGTTCTCTCTCTCTGTGTCAAATAAATAAATAAAATCATTTTTTTAAAAATTGAACCAAATATGATTAAGTCTCCAGATCCAACCAACTAGCAACACAGACAAGAGAAGGAAAAACACTGAAGAACGTAGAATGGAATTAGCAAAATCCTGGTAGTTGAAAATTCCCCTGGATAACTAGCCTAATTTCTTCCACAGTTAAGTTGCAAAGGGAAAAAAGCTGGAGGTGGAACCTACAGGCTATAGACACATAAACCATTTCCACAGTTTGGACTTTATTCAAGCCAGTTTCAAATAGCAAACTATAAAACATTTAAAAATTAGAAAATTTCTAAAAATGATAACAAGTGAATTAATTGGAAATTGTACACATACTGAATATATTATAAATAAGGATTTATTGGTCATTTTTTTAGATAATGTTATTGTGATTTGATTAAAAAGAGTTATCTTTAAGAGATGTACACTGAAGGATTTACAGAAGTAACAGCTAATGGAATTGTTTCAAAATAATGCAGAAGGAACAAGGTATATCTAAAAAATATTGACCCTGGATTAGTAGTTGAAGTTGAGTAATGGTTACATAGGGCTTATAGGATTTCATTATACTCTTCGGTCTACATTAAAAAAGAAAAAAAAGTTAGAACAATATGCCTGGTAATCCTGAAGGACAAATAATGGAACTTAAATTAGAGGTTAATGGAAAGTGTCTTAGCAAGGAATAAAAGTATAAATAAGCATAATTCAGGAAACAATTCATTTGTGTAGTTTTTTAAAGAGCAGAAGGAATACAAGGTTAATGGTAGGCAGAGGTCAGATCTTTAAGGATGCTGAACCTTATGAAAAAAGCTGTACTTTGTCGAGAGGGGAGTGGGGAACAATTGAACATTTTTAAGCAGGAGAGAGCATCACTGGAATTGGGTTTAGCAACTGTGAGAACGACCGAAGTGAAGACAGACAGCAGCAGAGCAGAATGTTAGAGTAATTCAAGAAAAAAAGTTAATGAAGATAAAATTGGTCTTAGTAATTGGATAAAAGAGACCGGAAATAAAAAGCCCAGGATGACTCTCAGGTATTTGGTTTTGTTACCTGTATGAGTGGGGGGTTAATTAAATTAAAATAAAATAGAATGAATTATTTAGGGCTTTGGAGGCTTTTAATGCTTCTTGAGGCTAATAAGGTGCCTGGGTATTACAAAACAAGAACTACAAATCACACCTAAGAGGTCATTCTGACAACAGTGTTCACTTAATGGGAAAATCAACAGTGACAAAACGTGGTTCTTGAATCATGTGAGTGATTCTTTATGTGACGGCAAATAGACATTTAACATTCTGAGGCCCAGTCTTGCAGTTTGGACAGTGCAGATAACAATATTCCTTTCAATCATTTAGTAAACACATATGAAAAAATGTTTTCTCAATTAACAAAATGACACTATTTCACCCAAGTAGATAGATAAAGAGGATTAAGAGTACGCTTCCCTTGATGAGTACTGAGTAATGTATAGAATTATTGAATCATTATATTGTGCACCTGAAACTAATATAAAAAAATGACATTTGTAACTGATGGACACTTAATAGTGTTGGCATTTAAGTACATAGTGAATTTTACTGATTTACTATAATTTTCTGAATTGCTCTCTCTAAAAGGTCATGTTTTCAATAACTATTTTCTGGTCTGTCCTCTGGCTTAGTATGAGAATATATTCCAAATATTAAAATTATGATTCTGGAAGTTAAAAGTGATAGGTGAAACAGTAGAGCAACATAGGTTCCTAAAAGGGTCTACAACAATATGATTAATTCCACTGCTAGGTCACGAACTTGGATGGTTCCAGAAATAGGAGAAGGGGACATCTGCAAGATACATATTGAATCTACATTCAGATATTTTAAAAAGTTATAGAAACATATTCTCTGCTCCCTGGAAACTATTTGCTATGGACACACACACACACACACACACACACACACTCATAGAGAGTGATGTGAAATTATGACAAGTATTTGGTTATTTTCATTTTATTTTTTATTATATTATATTTTATTTATATTTTTATTTATTATATATAATATATATAAATATATATTATTATATTTATATTTATATTTTATTTATATTATATATATTATATTTTCATATTATTTTTTATTATAATAAATAAACATTTATTAAATAAATGTTTATTTAAACATGTAAAATGTATTACTGAAGCACTTACCCAAAAAGTTTTAAGCATCAGAAAACTATACACTAAAATAAAAAAAGATACGATTGCAATATTTTTTAAGCTTTAAATAAAAACCTTAAGTGATTGTCTGAATTTTCTCCCTTTACAGACAAAGGTTTGAAATAGTTTATATGGATAAGATTCTAAGAACTGCTAAGAACAAAGAATGTATATTAAAATATGGTTGAATACTATCTTCTAGACTCAGCAAAGGATGTTCAAGTAGCACTAGCTATCCGATAAGTGATATTTTTGTCCTGCAATCAGGATAATAGTAGCTATTACAATATAACAAGTAATATTCTGGGTTCTGTGATGTTGAGAAGATAAACTTCAATTTCTGTAACTTTCTATTCCTTGACATAATCATGTATGAATTTCCCACTTTCCATTTCAAACCTTTACAAATATATAAATGCTATAGATACTAAAGATTTCTTCATGGCTCATTTTCCTCTTGTTTAAGGTCTTAAGCTCTGCATGTCAGCTACGAACCAAGCAGTTGTTGCTAGGATGTATCTGTTTCCATAGCAATAGATGAACTCTTCAAATGCATCCAGAATTCCTCCTCTTCTTTGCTACCCCTGTATCCCTTGTCCATATGTAAATCAGTGTCGGTGACAGAATTATTTGGAGTGACAATATCCTGCTTTTAACATCCATGTGCAGAGTATGGTACAGTCTTGACTTTATTTTTCCTTTAAGCTCTGCATTCTTTTCCCTAGCTGTGCAGACTGCAGCAATTCCTATGACCTGGGATTAACATTGTGCCAAATTAACAAAGATCAGAAGCCTTTTCTGCCAATGCACTATATAGAAATAGCAATTAATAAGAGAAAGTGACTAAGTGCTAATTCACTCTTTCCTTTCATCTTTTTTTGGAAAAAAAAAAAAAAGTTCAACATGGAACCAAGAACATGTTACAAAAATAACAGGTGTGATTCACCTGTTAGTCCATTTTGGACTCAGTCTCAAATTTTACAGATCAGTTGGGGTTGACCCTTCAGAAGCGTGTCTAGGTTTTCTAAAGTTCTCTAGTTCTTGGTGTGAAGTGTCATCATAGTTTCTCTGGCTGTTCTCTAGCTGTTCATGTGATAACTCCTGTAGATCTAGAATCTTCACTACAGTTCTTCCTGATGCTGTAGTTCAGGAGCTTAAAAATCAGCAGGTTCAATAACTTCATTCAACCAACTGACAGAAGTTCCTGAAGAAATAGAGAAGCAATAAAGCTATAACTAAGCACAGTTTATTAGGCTCCATAATGCCTGCCCAGTGCTAAACAGACTGAGAACTTTGTAATGTCTGAGAGAAATTAAAATAAAAACAAAAAAAACTAAAGATAATAGCGCTTAAACATCTCTACAAATAATATTTGGATAGACTCTTGAGAAAAAACCCTTGATTAGAAGAACCCAGACATGACACTGGTTTCTTTACATAGCTGTACACTTCTTGGGGGTAAACATCATCACTTTCTGTTTCATGCTGCTGTTTCAATTCAGGCTCTCTCTTCTGTGCAAAAAACATTCCCACTTCATGTAGTGTCTTGGGGCAGGGTGGGGGGGCACAGTCGGTTAAGCAAACAACTCTTGGTTTCCCCTCTGGTCATGATCTCTGGGTCCTAGATCTGGAGGTTTGAGGCTTTCAGGCTCAGAGCAGAGTCTGCTTAAGCCTCTGTCTCCCTCCCCTTCTGCCCCTCCCCAAGATGCTCTCTAAATCAGTCAATCAATCAATCTTTAAAAAAAAAAAAAACAACTATTCCAGCTTCTCTACCCATCCGTCTTCCCTAGAGGTAAGAGAAAAGAAACACAATGTTTGAACAATGTATTCTTGTGTTCCAATTATCTATGATAAAAGAACATGTATTGTTTACATAAGTATTAAATTCATTAACAATTATTCATTCATTATATTTTCCAATAAAAATACACTGATTTTTGTATTATGTCTCTGGCATCCCTATTACTTAGAGAGAAAAAGAAATAGTAACTTTGAAAATTATCTTAATATAATTCTTTTATAAAATCCAGTTAGAGTTACAAAATGATATTTCTTAAAAGATTTATTTATTTATTTTAGAGAGAGAAGAGAGTGAAAGCGCGCATGAGTCAGGGAGTGACAGAGGGAAAGAGGGAATCTTCAAGCAGACACCCTGCTGAGCACGGAGCCCCAAGGCTCTATTTCACAGTCCATAAGATCACGGCTCTGTCTCAAAAGCCATGAAATCACCACCTGAGCTGAATCCAAGTCAGATACTTAATGGACTGAGCCTCCCAGGCACCCACAAAATGTTATTTTTATCCCATTTATATAAACATATTAGCAAAAAAGTTTGAAAGATGAAGCAATATATTAGGAAAGATTCTGTCATCTTTGTTTCTTATCTATAATTTCTTCAATATTACTGTGGTAAAGGGAAATATAAACCAAGTTGTATTCCTAAAAAATACCTACTGCTAATTTGTATTTGTCACTTAATAATTTCCCCAAATTTGCATCAGACATTAATTAGAAACAGGATCCTCTCCCAATTATGGATTTGACTAAAATTGTTAACAGAGAAGAGCTTAGGAAGTGACTTCTGTGTCTTCTCAGTATGATAGTGAACTGCAGCTGACTCAAAACAGCTGGTGATTGTTTTTGCCAACATATGACATCCTGATGTCTTATGTCATGTCCATTTCTTCTTTATCCTCATTAGGAGAAAACAGCAGAAGATAATTTTCAATACTGATTATATTCCTCCCTTTGAATTCAATTAAGAAAAAATGAAACTATCTCAGATAATTTGATAAATGTTCTTGATAATTTTATTCTGTATTAATTTTTATATCAAATATAGAAAGAGACAACAATGATTTAGAAATCTTGAATTCAAATTATTTTCCCAAATGTAAGTATTCATTCATGTTCAATCATTCATTAAACAGAAGTGTAAACCCATCATACCCCAGACTTTGGCTAAGCACTTAGGTCCCAGAGATGAGTCATATATGGTCTCTAACTTCAAGGAGTTTTGTTTAATGTTTTTGCAATAATATTTATTACTGTACTATGTATATGAAATAATAATGACTATAATAAATATAAGCTTTTACCATATTTTTACTGTAAGATAAACATTATATATATAATTAAAAGGAAAGACACAAGGATTAGTATTATAGATGATTTAGAATTAGTTTCACAAAGTCTTAAAATTTTCCTCCTTATCTCTTGA
This sequence comes from Enhydra lutris kenyoni, assembly GCF_002288905.1. Taxonomy (NCBI): domain Eukaryota; kingdom Metazoa; phylum Chordata; class Mammalia; order Carnivora; family Mustelidae; genus Enhydra; species Enhydra lutris. The sequence goes on along the minus strand of NW_019154146.1, from coordinate 13,476,014 downwards.
AACTTGCTCTAATAATAAGTATTTATGCAAAAATCTATGTACAATAAATGTTGATGAAAATAATGATGAAATATCTATATAATGTATGTAGTTCTTTAATATCATAATATAGAAGTAAGTTTAGCAACTTATAAATATATTTACAAAATATGTTAAGTGAATAAAAGATGATTATATTACAATCCACTTTTAAAAATACATCAAAATGATAACAATAGTTACCTCTAGTGGTGGTATTACAGGGGTTTTTTTCTTCATTTTACTTCTTTTCTACCTTTTTATAATAAATACATAAAAACCTTTCCTAATGTGTCTAAAGTAATAATATAGTTTAAAGCAACTTTGTTAGCTGGCTCTGCATATTGGCTTGACTGGGCTCCATAGTTAGTCTATTATATTAATTATACTATATTATTATATATAATATATAGTATAAATATTATTATATTTGGCATCCTATAATTTATCCAGAAGCTCTAGTTAGATGCCATATTTTGTTATATGGCATTTTTTTCTGAATATTACTGAGTCACTTCTAAAGGACATTCAGATTAATGTGCTAATTATATTATAATGTTAATAATAATATAATATTACCTCCCTCAGATAAACTAGAAAATATAGCAGGGCCATATATTCATGGTATATTCTACATTTATTCAAAGTCACTTTATATACACAGTAAAGTTTAAAGCATTCTTTTTTTTTTAAAGATTTTTTATTTATTTATTTGATAGAGAGAGATCACAAGTAGGCAGAGAGAGGGGGAAGCAGGCTCCCTGCTGAGCAGAGAGGCTGATGCAGGGCTCAATCCCAGGACCCTGGGATCATGACCAGAGCGGAAGGCAGAGGCTTAACGCACTGAGCCACCCAGGCGCCCACTTAAAGCATTCTTAATTTTAAGTCTAGTACTTTAGAATCTACTACTGTGTACTTTATGTCATGAAAACAATGAATGATAAATAGAGTAAACTAGATTATGAGTAGAGGGAAAGAATGTAAACCAACTTAAGAGGGTAAACTGTTTGAGAGAACTTAAACCTAAATTAGCAAGATCCATGTTAATATAAAAAATAAATTTTATTTTTTATACTCATTTGTTTGTTTTTAATTTTTTTAAATCTATTTGCTTTATTTATTTTTTCTTGTTTTCTAAATTCAATTAGCCAACACATAGTACATCATTAGTTTCAGATGTAGAGTTCAATAATTCATCAGCTGTGAATAACCAGTGCTCATCACATCACATGCCATCCTTAATGCCCATCACCCAATTACCCCATCCCCCACCTCCCTTCCAGCAATCCTCAGTTTGTTTCCTATAAATCTATTAACTTTATTTCTAAGAGGTCATTAACTAGCAGAAACAAATTAAGTACAAATTCTGATACTATATATAAGTAACTAGATAAACTAAGCTTCTTTTTATAATTATGTCATTCAGAGCTCTATAATTCCCCAATTTTATTTTCCTTTTAAGAAGTTTTACTTTATAAATATTACCCTAAATATAGAGATGATTTATATTTATACCAGATAATTTCACAACTGTCTTATCTGAAGTTTTGCTGATGTAAAGGGTTTATGGGTTGTTTTTTCCTAAGCAAGTGATACTTTCTCCTCCTCAAAAATAGACGATAGACAGATAATAGAGAGATGATAGGTAGATAATAGATAAGTAGACAGGTAGATAGAGCAAGCTATTTAAAGGCTCTAATTCAATCCATAAAATGGGTAAGAGCAATCATTGAAAGTTGGTAGAGATGTTTCTGCAGTCAGAGATTTTTATTCATTCTGAAGCGGGTAACACTGAAAGAAACTATGAATTAGAATTTCATGTATTCTTAGGAACTGTGCCTCTTTTACCCATGAGACTTGGCTTTCCTTAAATGCTTTGTCAACTTAATTTCACTGTAAATCCTGACATGGTGTAAGTTTTCCTACAGCAGAAATTGGTTAATAAAATAAATCACTGACATTTCTCCGAAATTTAATTCTCTGTGTTTCAACTTTTGTCATAACTATACTGAAACGTCTGATATTGTTCAGCATTGGGTAAAACAATTATATATCATTATTCCTGGCAACTGGAATCTTGCTGTCCAAACTTTGGAACTAAATAATTTTGGACAAATGTTTGATAAGTGTTTTACTATTCAAAACTTCCCTCCTCATTGTCTGAAATCCAGGATCTGATATAATTGAATATCAACATATCCCTTTTATATCTGATGCTACTGTTGAGAGTCTCATTAATTACACACAGGAAATAAAGAGACTTGATTGTTAAGATATATAGAGATAAAGATACAGACAGATATCCACAAATAAACAATGTAAATATCTCTGTGTTGACAGACATCACGAGGTACCCCAATGGTGCATTCAGGAAAACGACAGAGAAAAGAAATTGCTAAATCTTCATCACAGAAAGATCAAGCTCAACATATCCGGAATGACAATTATGATATCGCAAACACAGTTCCAATAACTACCTGGTTCCTATAGCACCTAAAAGTTCATTAAAATGATCAGCAGTTTCAGTAACTTAATTATCATTGGAATAATCCATTCTAATATTTGAAAAGTAACAGATGTCTTTTATTTTTAATTATTTTTGTAAAAATATACAAACTACTTGCACTATAGAAAATGTGCTTTCACGTATGTCTCCTATCACAAACATTCACTGGGCTGGCTTTTCCTCCCCACTTTAACTGAGAAAATTGCTGCTTGTATGTCACTGCTAATGTCATGTTTGAAAACTGGTCAAGGCAAATGAGTATTATTAAAATTTCTCTTGTAGACTTGAAGATGATACATCTTATCTAATGAAAAAGATGTTGTTTTACCACTGTAAAGGGTAAATTTAATTTAAAAGGTAACCTTTAAATAGTAACCAAAGAGGTGCAATGTCATATATAAAGCAACAATCACAGAAAGAAATGGAGGTTATTCAGAAGTAACTTGCTAGGTTTTGGACAACTGGGATTTCTTATGCTAATCTAATGCTATTGATTCCTAAATTTTTGCATTGTAACAGAAAACATTATGAATGCTATGAGTGCTCTGGAATACGCTAAGGCTTCCTTTGAGACCCAGTACTTGATTGATTTTCTTAGGGAGTGTTCTGCATGTGATAAAAATGAATTTATATTATTTTTCTTGGATGCAGATTCTCTCTATATCTTTAATATCCATTCTCTGAATCATTTTTAAATTTTCCATGTCTTGTACTTCTTGAAATTAACTTATTTCTCCTGTGATTGGTGCTTACAATCAACCTATCAACATAGAGACAAATTCAAAAATGTGAAATTATTTTTATAAAATTAAAATATAAGAGATTTCCATGACTGAAGTGGAGGACAAAGTTTCAAGTGTAAAACCTACTTCCAGTTCTGGCCAGAGAGAGTAACTTACCTAATACCCTCCAAAACCAAACTACATAAAGCAACCATTTTCAACCATTTTCTGAACAGCAGATATTGAAGGCCTGTGATGCTTGAGAGAAAGGAAGCACATGAAATGATCTCAATTTTCATCTTGGCTGCATGGGTGAGGGCAAATGTCAAGCTGTAGCCCAGAGAAGTAGAGTCCAAATAGGAAGGATCAGCCTCACAGAGGGGGAGAAAGAGAAATCAGGTTCCAAGGAGGCTGGGGTGACTGGAATTAGGGTAGGAACTTCTCAGAAGAGCTGATTGAGAAATATTCATATTTGCAGTTTTGGCCACAGACTAAGCTGTTCATACCAAAGGCAAGACAGCAAAGCAGGTAAAGAACCAATCCTAGGGGTTGTCGGCTGAATGGGATTCAGGAGATCGCATAGTGCGGGCAAAGATTGTAGCCCTGACCATCCACACTGAACACCTAACTTTTCTTTGAGACTTCAAAAAAAGAGCCTCTCCTTAAAAGTAGGGCTAATTTGGAGAGCAGAAAAACAACATTGGGTAAAAATTGATGCAGATTATTTAATACTGAAATCTCAAGGCTGAAAAAATGAATTCTTTGGGTATCTGAGCAAAAATATCAAGTGGTTGTTATAATGAGATTATAAGAATCAGGCTGGCTTTTTTTTTTTTTAAAGATTTTATTTATTCATTTGACAGACAGAGATCACAAGTAGACAGAGAGGCAGACAGAGAGAGAGAGAGGAGGAAGAAGGCTCCCTGCAGAGCAGAGAGCCCGATGCGGGGCTCGATCCCAGGACCCTGGGATCATGACCTGAGCCGAAGGCAGATGCTTTAACCCACTGAGCCACCCAGGCGCCCCAAGAATCAGGCTGGCTTTTTATTTCTGCCCAGGTGCATGCAGTTCTGGAAACCATAAGGCACAGGTTGCTCAACCTCAGCATTACTGATATTCCAGGTTAGGTATTTGTTATGGGAGAGCCACACCATGCCTGTACCTACAAGATTCTATAGTACACTGGCCTTTACCCAAAAATGACTGCAGATGCCTTATGTCTTTGCCATGATCTGAATGTTTGTGTCCTTCCAAAATGCATGGGGTTCAATCTTAACCTCCAAGGTGTTGGTATTAGGAGGTGATCAGGCCATGAGGTTGGAGCCCTCGTGATGAGGATTAATGTCTTCATAAAAGAAGCCAAAAAAAAATTCTCTTGCCCCTTCCACATGTGAAGACACAGTGAGAAAGTGCCCTCTATGTACCAGAAAACAGGTCCTCCTCCAACACTAAATCTGTCACTGTCGTGACCTTATACTCCCCAGCCTCCAGAACTGAGCTTGAGGACTGTTGCCATGAAGCTACCCAATTTAAGACATGTAGTTACAGCAGGCTGGACAGACCAAGACAACTCCTGTGGTGGAGGCTGGAGCCAAAATTGTCCTCTAGCTCAGAACTACTAAGATGGAGTAACAAAGTGTTAGGGAAAGCGTGACTAAGACTGCTCTGCTAGGATGATATACAATCCAAAAAAGAAATGAAAGAACCATAGGAAGTCATTCTTGAGTAAATTGAGTCATTCTTAAAAACAGAGCTGGAGGGGAGTAGGGTGGAAGGGATGGGGTGGCTGGGTGATGGACACTGGGGAGGGTATGTGCTATGGTGAATGCTGTGAATTGTGTAAGCCTGATGATTCACAGACCTGTACCCCTGAAACAAATATTACATTATATGTTACTTAAAACAACAACAACAACAACAGAACTCCACAATAGAATGTGGGAGAACATGTTATAGTCAAGTCTGATGGCTTATAATTATTGACTGTATTCTAATAATAAGGATTAAATCTAAGCAATCATGGGATATATGATCACAGAAGATAAAAGCTATACATTGGGAGAAACTAAAATAAAACTTTTAATAAGTAAAAACTGTGAGATAGTAACAGAAAATAAATTGACAAATGTATGTAGTTTCCTCATATTTCTTAAAGGAAGTTTAACAGTTCCTGTATTCATTTCCATTATTTATCCTGTAATGGATAAATAAAAGATGAACTATGTAAGCCAATGAGATAAATTTATTAAAATGGAAGAAATAAAATCTGTTGAAGAGGGCAGAAGTACAATTTTCTCATCTTTCAAAACAGAACAATAATAGATGCACCTACAGTGGTTACACAAAAAGATCAAGGGTTAGGTGCTATAGATACAAAGATATCCAATAGAAGAGTAAAAACAGACAATGAACCTTAAAAACATAGTCACATACGAACTCACACATTCACTCTGCCTGCCACACAAAAAACAAAATAGAAAAAAAGGAAATCCAACTCAAAAAAAAAAAGTATAGGAAACATTCTAAACAGCAAATAAGATGATATTTAAAACCTAATACTAATTATCCCAGTTTTATCAGCAATTTGAAATAGAGGATAAACTCACCTTTTGAAGCAAAGACCCATACCTGATTGCATAAACTAAAACAAGCTATGCATTTTGTACAAATGACACAATTAAAACCCAGTGTCTCAGATTATAGGTAAAAGCATAAAATGTTAACTCAAGCAAGTAACAACAAAAAGAACATTGAAATTTCAACAATAATAATAGGTTGAATTTTTGGTAGTTAGGTAATAAACATATATAAGAAATAAAAATGGGTTTGTTCTCTGAAATTAAAAGTTTCAAACATTAAAATAAATAATAATAATAGCAGCAAAAATAATGTTGAATTCACAGCAAATAACGTTACATAAATCAAAGAGGGAAGCTGCATTTATAAATCAATAAAGATAGGGAGATTTGACCTCTCTACAATACTGAGTCTTTCTTAAAAAGCAAGATGTCATAAAATATATTTAAACTTCTTTTAGCATTATTTGAAGAGTGTTTATCTTTTTTATATTAGTAGGAGGAAAACTGGATTTTTTAATTACATAAATCTTTTGGTACAGCAATCCAACATTGGATTCTGTCTTACAGAAGTCAGTCTCCATTATGTGAGGATTCGTATGTAACTTCGTCTGCTATAGATGGGTTTTAATACTGCAAGTCAAATGTACATGTGTCCACAAGTGGATGGCTACATAAACTATAATATATCCAACGAGAAGCTACAAGGAACTACTAAAAACAATGAGTTGTATAAAATCTATCAGGGGCTGCTCATTAAGGGGCAGATTTATATGTAGTGGATAGTTCTTAAACACAGATGCAATACAATACCCTTATTCTATACATGCTTGTTTCTGCTTGGTTAATCATAGAGCAACTTGTGGAATATGTACATCGAATGTTAATAGTGCTTATTTCTGATAGAGATTTTATAGGTTTGGTAAAATGATTTTAATTTTTTCTGAAAGAATCTCTTAATTCTTTGATTTTTTCTTGTATAAAGACAGTATTAGTTTGGCAATTTAAAATATTAAGTCTTAAGACTTCAAAAAGCAAATTAAGGGGGAGCTTGGGTGGCTCAGTGGGTTAAGCCTCTGCCTTCAGCTCAGATCATGATCTCAGAGTCCTGGGATCGAGCCCTGCATTGGGCTCTCTGCTCAGCGGGGAAGCCTGCTTCCCCCTCTCTCTCTACATGCTGCTCTGCCTACTTGTGATGTCTCTGTCAAATAGATAAATAAAATCTTAAAAAAAAAAAAAGCAAATTAAGAAAAAAACTGTTCCCTGAAGGAGCCATATATTTGTTACTGTGAACACAGAGACACATAGTGTTATTCGAGATGAGCAAGTGGTAACTTGCTGTTGCAGTTCTGTGTGGGTGTTTTTCTGTCTTCCAGGTTAGGCTAGGCAAATTCTGTGTATGAAGAACCAGACTGTAAACACCTTATACTTGACAAGGCACGTGGAGTCTGTCACAATTGCTCAACTCTGTGGTCCGAAAGCAACCCAAGACACCAAGTAAACAAACGACAGTGGCATGTTCTCGTCCATTTTTGGTGGACACTGAAAGCTAAATTTCATGTAATTTCTAATGTGCCACTAAATATCCTTTTGATATTTTTTCTACTATTTAAACATGTAAAGATCATCCTTATCTGATGGGCTGCCCCAAGGTGAGCTCTGGGTCATAGTTTCCAACCCTTGTAGGGAGTACAAGTAGAAATAGAAATCTGCTTGGTGGAATTGGGTCCTGTTGTCCAAGCCAATGCCTCTGGGACCCAGGGGAGCTGGCCCAGAAATTACACAAGATTGGAGGTTACCCCTCCTACAGGATAAGTCCCCATGTTCTTTCTGTATGAAATGCACTTGATTACTTTATCATCTCTAATTCTATACTTAGGCTCATTGTTTGCCAGAAAAAAAAAAAAAATCTCCAATCCAAAGAGAGAGAAATGCATTAGGCTGTGCTATCTCTCACTGTGTGGAATTGTGAAAATGACTTTCTCCAAACAACTACACTCAGAAAATGGAAATTGTAATGGATTAGAAGAGAGGAGGGAAGCCCCGTTTTAGATAATAGATCACCCCTGAGAAAGGCTGTGTGGGCTGTAGGGTGAGTGCTGCCAGCAAGGAGAGACAGTGGGTAAGGTACAGGACCAGGGAGGTGGTGTGATCCCTTCACTGTCTAAGCAAATGAGATAAAACAACATATTCAATTATTTGCCTCACATTGCATCCTAATTTTACCAGTAAGATTAAAACTGAAGAAAACAAAGGTATTTGAGGGAAGGAAAGGTAAAAGGCACAAATAGTTTTCCATTTTTATTCAAATTTATGCCAAGGAATTATGCAGATAGATGTCTCTCAGTCAGAGAATGAAAAAGTACATCATGCATTGAGAATGTGGGGCAGTCAGTTATGACTTAGAGTCAGTTATGACTTAGTTATGACTCAGTTAAAGTCATAACTGACTGCCCCACATTCTCAATGCCCCTGGTAATGCCCCTGGTAAACCAGGATTTGATGGGGTGGGAATGTCGGACAACTTCAAATAAACTTGAGGAATGTGTTCCTGTTAATGAAGGAGCCTCATTTTTTGCAAGACTGCTTGAAATCTGAAATATTTTCATATGCCTTGTTCATTTCCTAAGGAAGGTAGAGTGTACCTTACTTTGAGATATATTTGAAAACAAGGTGTGTGTGTGTGTGTGTGTGTGTGTGTGTGTGTGTGTGTGTGTCTAAAACCTCTCAGGTTTAATCCCCACGAAACACATTTTAGAAAATACTACTTTAGGGGCACCTGGGTGGCTCAGTGGGTTAAAGCCTCTGCCTTCGGCTCAGGTCATGATCTCAGGGTCCTGGAATCGAGCCCCACATCGGGCTCTCTGCTCAGCGGGGAGCCTGCTTCCTCCTCTCTCTCTCTGCCTGCCTCTCTGCCTACTTGTGATCTCTGTCTGTCAAATAAATAAATAAAATATTTAAAAAAAAAAAAAAAAAAAAAAGAAAATACTACTTTAGTTATAACCTTCTACAACAAAATTTATCCTAAGACAATAAAAAAAAATCACCAGGGATACACAAACTATGTAATATACAAAGAGAAACAAAATTTAAAATATGCGTAAATGGGGGCGCCTTGCTGGCTCAGTAGGTAGAGCGTGCGACTCCTGATTTGTGTCATGAGTTCAAGTTCCACATGGGGCAGAGAGATTACTTTGAGAAATGACAATAAAATATGCATTTATGTGCACTTGTATGCACCCAAACTGCCTTCCTGTGGCACAAACTGTGGGATATATTCACATAAACACTTTCTTAAAAACAAAGGCTTCAAGTTATCAAAGAGATTTCACATTTTAGAAGTTTGTTTACTATTAATAGCTCAGAAGGTACTTTCTAATAGAAACTAACAAAAACGGTGGCTTAGTTTTCCAGACAAATTTATTAATTTTATTAAATAAAGTTGAGGGGCTCCTGGGTGGCTCAGTGGGTTAAAGCCTCTGCCTTCAGCTCAGGTCATGATCCCAGGGTCCTGGGATCAAGCCCTGCATCTGGCTCTCTGCTCAGCAGGGAGCCTGCTTCCTCCTCTCTCTCTGCCTGCCTCTCTGCCTACTTGTGATCTCTGTCTGTGAAATAAATAAATAAAATCTTTAAATAAATAAATAAATAAAGTTGAAATAAAATTACTAATGGTACAGTAAAAGTTAAAAAAAATCAGTAACCAGTCATTAAATTAAACAGAAATGTAGAGATTTTTAAAACAGTATTATGAACATAGTCCATTAAATTTAATGCTTCTGAAAACAATGTAAAGGGATATAATAGTTTAAGAAAATTTAAAATGAGATTTTTGAAATACATACTCCCAGACTATGTTGTTTGTCTACACATATATTTATCAGAAAGAGATTTTTGCCTTAATAATATTCCCTTTAACTCTTTTCATTTAAGTATAACAAACACACAGGAAACATATGCAGAACAAACATTCATCTCAGTGAATTATCACAAGGTGAACACCCTAGCAACCACCATTCCAGGGAAGATGTAGTATCTTACCCCAAACCCCCCAAATCATCTCACAGTCACTACGCCCCTTTTCTCCCCACATATAACGTGATCCTGACTTTTAACATGATGGCTGCTTTTGCAGGCTTTTGAAATGTATGCAAAGGGAAAATACGGTACCTCTTCTTTGAGATATGGCTTCTTCGAGTCAATATTATGTTTATGATATTTAGCTGCAGAATTATGTCTTCTCTCATTTGTTTTCCTTTATGGATGAATGGTTACCACTAAATGAATATACCGCACCATTTAACTATCTATTCTACTTTCGTGTTCAGGTTTTGGCCCTTTTACATGGATTTCTGGTTGTTAAAATCCTAGCGGAGGAATAGCTGAGTCATTGGGACAATGTACATTCAAATTTAGTAGATAATGCCACAGTTTTGCAAAGTGGTTATTCCCATTCACATTTCTGTCAGCATTTCCATTGTTCTGTATATTTATGAACATACTGAATTTAGTACTCTCAGTGTGTTGAATTCTGCCATTCTGATATATATGTCATTATGTTTTAATTTACATTTCTGTAATCACCTTATTCTATATTTATTGAGCACTATGTATCCTTCTTTCTGTCCAAGATGCTTGCCTGTAGTTTTACTAGACCATCTATCTCTTTTTATTTTCTTTGAATAATTCGTAATATAGTTTGGAAATAAGCCCCATTCATTTTTCAGTCTATTCTTTGATATTGTTTAATTTAATATTTTGGTGAGTTGGGCAGGACAAGCTAGGCTTACGCTAAAGGAACACATAATCTTCAATGATCAGCGGACTCACACATAAATGTTAAGATTTGCTTCAGCCCATTGGATTCAGGGACAGCTACTTTACTCCACATAGTTCTACCGTTTCAAATGCTGTTAGTTGCCACAGCAGGAAAAAAGAAAGAAAAAAGTTCACATCAGAAATGATACACCTTATTTTTGTTCACATGACAACATATCAGCTCTAGTCAATTGTTCATACCTAGCCTTGAAAAAGATGGGAAGTGCACTCTATCAATCATGCCCAGGAATATTAGTGAGAACTAATGTCTACCATGTCTGGACATTTCCCCTTATCAATAATACAAGTCTAATTTTTCTTTTCATTCCAGTTTGAGTTTATATTATACTTTAGTGAAGTACTTCCCCAAATTATTCACACCGTGGCACACAAGAAAAATAATATTTCTGTAGTAAAATGGGGTGACTACCAAAGACTTGGTCATACTAGTGACATCTATATGGTTTTGGGTGAAAAAAATAATTGTTTCTTTTTTATATTAGTTTATAATTAGTTTATATTAGTTTTATATAGTTTATATTAGTTTATAATTAGAAAAAAAATGTCTTCAGTTATGTATTGTGTGATGAATTTCTATAAAACATTCAAATTACAGCTTTTCAAAAATGTAACTGAAAAACTTGAACTGTTTCTGTAAACATGTCTTTTTTTAATATCAGGTCTTGTACTTGAAATGGCAAGATGAAGCTCCTGGTCAAGGCTTTTTTACATGATGATATAGTCAAGTTTTTTATGTGATTATCAATAAAACTTTATTCACATTAGTTTGCTGAAAAAAATAAAATTACCTTTTTGGAAATTATATTTGAAGATTCCAACAGCTCTTCTTTATCTTTCACTGTCAAATTAATTTTTAAAATCACTTATGGAAAATGACAATGAATTCTGAAGCCCAATTCAACATTGTCAACTCAGCTACTTCAAATTACTGATGTAGGTTTAATTTGTAAAATGTCCATGCATTATTAGAACAATATTCTATAGCTAGCATAAGCATCACAAAAGGGATATATCAACCTCAAAAGGATAAAAGTATCTGATATATGTAAAAACAGAAATTCAGAGATTGGGGCAAGTGCACTCACCAAGAGCCCCTGCCTACCTCCGTACATCAACCTGGGACAGCACTCAAGAACTCCTACGTGCCAGAGACACCACTCCTCCTCACAACATGCAAACCCTTGTCCTGATGGGCAGCAGCATACTCTGAAGCTGACAGCTAAAGTTGTCAAGGCGGTTGACACACCAGTGTGTGGCAGTGAATCCTTAGTGCCCATCACCTGCAGAAAACTTGGGTGTATCACAGTCCTGCTCTGAGGAGCTCTGGGGGAGTTCCTTGCTACGGCAAAGGCACCTAGCAGGGAGATGTGTTTGGCTAAGCTCCATATTGCTGAGCTCTCTGCCTCTTTTCACAATATTCTGGGCACTAATTAACTAGACCCAAATAGGAGGTCATAATGACATTTGCTCAATTTAACACAAGAGAAAACTGGGGCACAGAAAGATCAAATGTCTTATGCACAGCGACACAGAGGGCTAAGAGGGGGTTAGGATTTGAAACCAGGGAATTTGCTCTATAGTTGCCGCTCCAAGCATTAGAGATGGACATTGATTTTTCTCAAGGTGAAACAAAAATGGCGCAGTGGCAAAGAATGGATATGTTGTGTTGATATTAACCATCTACAGTGTGTGACCTGTTATCTACAGATAAGAAACACCTGCAGATTTGCACTAAGATAATGGACTTTTGCAATTCATCATGACTCTGGCTTTTTCTCACTTAACAAAATGAGCTTAGAACTAGTTTGCCTGTAAATTTAACATGTTAGAATATAGGATGAAAACTGTGATGATTATAGCTGAAATTTGTACAGTTCTTTTAAATTTCTCAGTGTTTTGATGTGGTATTAATTCTATCAATAAAATTGTGGGTTTTTTCAGGTGAAACATGTAGAATTTCCAGAATTGATCATACATTAAATTAGAGCTTAAGTGGGTACATTACTTAACAACACAATTTCCCTATTCTCTTGTAATGATATAGAAAAGTTCTACAGTGAGGAAATCACAAATTACTTAAATTAACACCATTCTGAAGATTCTTATTCAAGCATACTCTCGGTTTATTGTCTTATACAAAATTTGACTAACTAATAGGACTATTACTGTAGATTTCTAATAAAGAATATTAATTGCCAAAAAAAGAATATAATTACATTATCGTAGCTAAACTGACATACTGAAATTAGTAAAAATAAATCTGGTTAACCTTTCTGACACCTAGATCTTTAGAAATCAGAAAATGGCATTATCATTTTTTTTAAGAATTTATTTATCTGAGAGAGAGAGAGCGCATGAGCAACGGAGAGGGGGGGGCAGAGAGGGAAATGCAGGCTCCCTGCTGAGCAAGGAGCTTCACATCTAGGTGGGGCTTGATCCATGGACCCTGAGATCATGACCTGAGTCGAACTGACTGAGCCACCCAGGCTTCTTGCATTATCTTTCAAACTGTAACATATTTAATGACATTTTAATTTTAATTGAAAACCTCAGACTGGGGTGCCTGGGTGTCTCAGAGAGTTGAGCGTCTGACTCTTGGTTTTGGCTCAGGTCTTGATCTCAGGATCTTGATATCAAGCCCCAAGTTGGGGTCCCATGCTCAGCAGGGAGTCTGCTTGAGATTCACTCTCCTCTTCCTCGACCCCTCCCCCCCACTTGTTTTCTCTCTCTCTCTCTCTCTCCAAAATAAAATAAATCTTTTTTAAAAAGTAGGAGAATATTACATAAGGTAAGCATAGATTGAACTTCAACAAGTTCTAGCAACAAAGTACATTACAAATCTATTCTTGCCTTCTCCAATTTGTTCATTTTGACATGATTTAGTTGCATGAATTGCAATTTGAAGGAAATAGAAAATGGTTTAAGTTATTTTGTTGTGTTTTCTGGGAGGTAATTTTATTCTTTTGGACTTGAGATGCATGTGAGATCCATCAGCTTGTGGCACGCTCTAACGCTTGCTTCTTGTATTTTTCTTTTTAAATATATTTCCATGTGCTTTAATTTTCCTTCCTTTTATCCCCTTGTATATCATCCCTAATATTATCTCATCTTCCCCCAACCCATCATGTCACCATACTTTATGTGACTGCAGTTTTTTAGAATGATTTGCGGTTATTCGACTCTTTGTGTTACTTCAAATTTTTCACTAAGATTACCTCGGACTCCTCCATCCTGCTTCTTATAGGTAGAGAAGTTTTTTTTCTTTTCACTGTGGCAAAGTATTCCATCCTTTATGGCACCACATCTTACTTTCTCTGTCCCTGCTGCTGGTCATTGACATTGTTCCCCACTCTGTACCAGCAATGCTGGGCAAGTGCTTCACGGGTATGTACACTGTTTTTTCTCAGAAGTACATCTCGAGAAAGAGTTAATGAGTGGTAACGCATGTACATACACAAATCCACAACAGATTGCTGCGCAGAATGGTTAAACCTACTTATATTTCAGAAGCAGGAAGAGATTTAGTTTTCCACACTGATACCTGACCTTAATTTTGATGGCAAAATATTTGCATGTTATTATTGCTTTTTAATTTGATAATTTTCCTCACTATTGAGATTGAATAATCTTTACTTTTTAGGTATTTGTGTTTCTTTCTGTGAATGTAATTATCTAGTACATCTTTTCTTGGCTAATCAGAGATTTTCCTCTCTTATTATGTCTAAACTAAAAGAATGTCTTATGAATTTAAGATTTCTTATAAATTATTAAGAACAGTTTTTAGTTGTATATTGCTTCAGAATCATCTCCAAGCCTGTGATCTATCTGTTAATTTCATCCATGCTATTTGTATAACAGAAATATTTCCTTATATTATATTCAAAACCCACAAATTTTGCCTGTATATTTTATTTTTTATTTTATTTTTCAATATTTTGTTGTGATGAAGGATCTATAAAGGGCCCAAATTTTGAGTGTACAGCTTGACAAATGTTTAATGAGCCTCTATGCATATACCCTTGTAAATGTCACTGAGATCAAGGTAAAGATTTCTAGCATCCCAGAAGCTTCCCTTGTGTCTTTTCCCAGCCAAAACCTACTCTTCACCCACACCCAGACAGCAACCACCGTACAAGCAAACATCAGTTTTGTTTGTTCTTCAACTTCATATAACTGGAATCATAGGTTATGCACTCTTGTTGTCTAGTTTTCTTTGCCCAATATTATGATAGTGAGATTCATGCTGGTTGTGGTAGGTAGCAATGGTTTGTAGCTACTTTGTAGCTGTGTGGTTCTTCATTGTGTAAATAGAGCATATCGTATCTATCCATTCTACTACTGATAGGAATTTGGGTTTTTTCCAGTTTGGGACCATTATAAATAAGCTGTTACATATTGTACAAAGAATTTCAAAAACCTATTTCATACACAAATCTTTGAGTGGATGTGGGTACTTGTCTCTCTTGAATGCATTTATATAACACACATGTAGGTATACATAAAATTTCTGGGTCCAGGGTTGTGTAAATATTTATTAGGAATATTATTGCAAATTTAGTTTCCCCAGGGATTGTCCCAATTTACACTCCAAATTGCTCTACAGTTCTAATTGCACCACATCTTTGCCAAGATTTTGTATTGTTGGTCTGCTTAATTATAGGCATTCTCATGAGTGTGTAGCAGAATCACATTTGTGCTTATTCTCTTTTTTCTCAATATTGAACTTCATTTCTCTGTCTTTTTTTATCAATTGTTTAGAGGGGAATATGGCTGGGAGTACTACAATACTAAAGTTATTGCCTATGGACTGTCAATGTGAATGAATCAATTTCCTGCCTCAGAACATCATTTAAGAAAATTTTCTAATCACATATAATAATCTTTGTCAACTTCATTTTCAGCATTTCTGTGTATGTAAAATTGCTTCATTTTAATGTATTACTTGATGAATTACATTACCAGATTTCCCAGTGCTGAAACTTTGACATCTAACTGGATTAAAATGAAGTTTATTATGCTGTTAATGTGTTGCTCCATTCTGTTTCCTTGGAGTCCTGTTTACTTAGAATGTTTATATCGTTATCCATATGTGATCTTGGCTTCCTGATCTACTTTAATGCGCTGTATTTGAGGGGCATTAATACAAGGCTATGTTTGCTTCATAGAATAAATTGGAATTTTTTTTCTGTTTCTCTCCTCGGGGACTGGTCAAATAATATTGATGAGATCTCATTCCAAGTAAGGTAGAATTCTCCTGCCTCTCTGCAGCCTGGTGCTTTTTGTTTGTTTGTTTGTTTTTGTGTTGTTGTTGTTCTTTGTGTGGGTTTTTTTTCCAGAAAGTAACAATGAGACAAGCAATTCCCATTTCCTTTGTGGCATTTGGCTTATGTTTTCTTAAAGGCAATGAAGTAAATGGCTCAATGTGTGCTCCCTGGTGCAGAAGCCCATGGTTTAGAATCTTGGTTCTATCCCTTACAGGCTGTGACCTTAGGCAAATCTCTTGTCCTTCTGTGCCTCCATGACTTCAGTGGAGAATAGGAATGATAGAAAGCTCTGATAGTGCCTCCATAAGGTTGTTATGAAGATTAAAATAAGTAGGTATGTAAAACTCTTAGAACAGTGTGTGGCACAAAATACAGATTTTAGTTCTATTATTTTAATACTTGTAGGGACAATTTGGGCAACTTACATGCTTGTGGAAAATATATTTCATCAAATTAAAATCAGAAATATGGACAGAACCATTTCTTTACATGCTTAACTTTTTAAACTTTCATTATTTCCTCATTATCATTTTTTCTATTGATGTAGTCCTCTTTTCCTTGATTGATTTTGCTAACAAGTTTGTGATGTTGTTTTTCTCCCCAAAGAACCAGCACAAGATTTATTCATTATTTCTAATGATTTTTGTTTTATTTATTATTTCCTGCTTTTATTTTTATTTGCTTCTTCCTTTGGTTTCCTTAGGTTAATTTTATTTTTTTCTAAATTCTTATGTTGAGTGCTTAATTTTTTTCCTTTCATTTTTCTTGATTATTTAGTTATAGTTATTTTATCCCATGTCTGTGTCAAAGATTCAGATATGTAATCTTTTTGTTATTTTTCTTTTTTAGATATTTTGCAGTTTTGGTGTAAATTTCCTCTTTTACCAAATAATTCTTTATGGGAAGTTTTTATCTGTTGATTTTTGTTTTTCTGCTCTTTTAATTTTCTTTTAATATGTGTTCCCTTATTCTCCAGGTCTCTTGTGAATAGAATAATTTTTATTGAATTTTGATCAGAAAGTGTTCAAATATCATCTCCCACTCTATAACTTGCTTTTTACTTTTTCTAGTGATGTCTTTTCATGAGCAGAGTTCATAAATTTAATATAGGGAAAATTTGTCAAGTGATTTACTTATTATCACTTTCTAAGTGTTATTTTTTTAATTTTTACTAGTCAAAGTTCATACAGATTCAACCTACATTTTTTCCAAAGTTTTCATTTTGCTTTTTACATTTACTTCCTTAATCTACTGAAATCCATTTTTTAATATGACATGAGATCTAATTTCAGTTTTCCTCATTTCCAATCTATTTTCACAACACTGTCTATTCAATTTTCCCTCTTCTACAATTCTACTTTTCATATCTATTGTGTCCGTATGATTTGTCAGCTTATCTCTATTAAGTCTAATACCACATATAACTAACTACCATATCTTTATAAAGGTTTTGTGATCAGTAGGGCAATTTCTTACAACCATCTTTAGAAACAGTTTGTCAAATTTCATTTACATATTCTATTGAAATTTTAACCCCACTGAAATTTTTATTTGAATTATATTCAACTGATCAACTTGGGAAAAATCAACATTGTTTTAACCTAAGCCACAACACATTTCTCTATTTATTTTCTTGACAATGTTACAGAAACAGTTACATTTTTTTTTTTCCATACAGGATTCACTATCTTTTGCTGGACTTAAATCTAAGTGATTTCTATATTAGTTTCAAAGGGCATTTCATTTTAGCAACTTAATTTCTGGTATACAGAAATGCAATAAATTTTTATACATTGACATTATATTCAGATATGTTAATGAAATCTCTTATTTCTTCTAACAATTTGAAAGTGTAACTTTTTAGTTTTATATGTAAATAATAGAACATCTGTGAATAATTACATTTTTGTTCCTTCCTTTTTAATCTTCATATTTTTTAATTTTCTTGTATTACAGTAGTAATAGTAATCTTGTATTATTCCTATATTATTCCTAAAACAATTTTTTAAAATATTTTACCATTCAAGATGTTTGCTTTTGGTTTATGTCAGATGTCTTTTGTCAGATAAAGGAATTCTTACTATTTTGATAAGAATTTTTAACATAAGTGGATGTTGAATTTCATCAAAGGTTTTTCATACATGTATTAATATGGTCACAAGTCTTTTTCCTTTTGATATGTTAATGTGGTAGAAGATATTTCTGGACACTTATGCCTTCCTAGGATAAATTCAATTTGTCATGATATATTCTTTTTCTGTTATAAAATTTTTTAAAGATTTTACTTATTCATTTGATAGAGAACACAAGAAGGGGGAGGGGCTGAGGGAGAGGGAAAAGCAGACTCCCTGCTGAGCAGGGAGCCAGACAGGGAGCTGGATCCCAAAATCCTGGGATCATGACCTAAGCCAAAGGCAGACGCTTAAGTGAACCACCCAGGTACCCTTCTGTTACAGAATTCATTCACTAACTTTGCTTAGGAATTTTGCATCTCAATTGAGTTAGGCTTAAAATTTTGTCTGATGTGGACATCAAGTTTCTATTGAATTCAATGTATGAATTAGGAGTTCTCTCTTTTCCTGTTCTTTTAGAAGCATTTGTGTAAGATTACAATACTCTACTCCTTAAGAATTTATGAAAATCAGTCTGTAAATTCATCTAGCTCAAGTATAAACCTTGGGGAAAAAATTTTTGAAAGAAGATTTTTTTTTGTTTTTTTTTTTTATATTTTATTTATTTATTTGACAGAGATCACAAGTAGGCAGAGAGGCAGACAGAGAGAGAGAGAGAGAGAGAGAGAGAGAAGCAGGCTCTTGGCTGAGCAGAGAGCCCGATGCGGGACTCTATCCCAGGACCCTGAGATCATGACCTGAGCCGAAGGCAGCGGCTTAACCCACTGAGCCACCCAGGCGCCCCAGGGGGAAAAATTTTTAACTAGAGTTAATTTCACGTATTCAGAATTTTTATTTATTTTTAATAAATTATAGTAAACTAAATTTCTGCCCATTTTATCCACCTAATCTTACTTCATTTGCCCAATATATTTTTTCTAAAATTTTACAAATTTTTTTAAAATTTTTTTTTTCCAAAGAACTAAATTTAGGTTGAGATTCCTTATGTCTTCTTTGGTTTCTATTTTATTTTCTACCGTAACCTTTTTATATCCTTCTTCCACCTTTTAAAAATTTTATTCTGTTACATGTTATATGTTATACATACATATATATGTTATATGTATATATGTTATATGTTATATATGTGTAACATATATATAATTTTCATATCTATATATCAGAAGAAAATTTTATATTTTGTTATATATGTATACATACACATATATATGTATAAATATATATACGTATATATATATATACACATTTAAGTTCTACTCTCAGCAAATTTTAATTATACAATACAGTATTATCAACTGTTCTCACTATGTGATACATTCAATTCTCAGAACTTATTCATCTTTTAGTGGAAAGTTGTTCTGTTCTTTTTCTAACTTCTTAGGTTGGCTGCTTAGCTTACTCATTTTTAACCTTTGCATGACCTTTTTTTTCCACCAGTGGTTTTTAAAAGTTTTCTCCTTACCTTTTGTTTTCTGCAGTTTCATCACAAATTATGTAAGCAGAAATTTCTTAGCGTCTATCCAGATGGGTAGATGTTTTGCTTTCTTAAAAGTCTATGGATTTGTTACTTTATTTTATAAAATTCTCGGACATTATCTCTTCAAGTAATTCCTTCGCTCCACTTTTTTCTGTCCTCTTTTTCTGGAAGTCCACTTAAAATAGGTTATACCTTTTCATTCTTTCCTTCCTATATCCTAAGATTTCTCATATTTTTTTTTCATCTCTTTGTCTCTCTGGGATGAATTCTAATTAATTATTTCAAGAAATACCTTCCAAAAAAAAAAAAAAAAAGAAAGAAATACCTTCCAGTTCATTCATTCTGTGCTATATTTAACCTGCATACTTTGAGTTATATCAACACTTTCTATTTCTAAAAGTTTTATTTGTTTCTCTTTCAGATAGATCAGGTTTTTTCTGGTGGTTTTTTGTTTGTTTTCATGCCACAGTTCATTTCTTGAAACATTTCATCCGTGGCTATGTTGTCTTTTCTGTTTCAAGGCTGCTTACTCCAGGAGAGCCTATATGAATTCTCCTGTTGTGACAGTTCATAATTTCTGGAGTCACAGGTTTTTCTGTCAGTGGTCAGGAGATGGTTTATAGATGACTCAGACCATCCAGTGTTGCAAATGAATAGTCAATTGCCAGATGCTAACTTTTTCTCTCCCTATCGACTTTTGTAAGATTTTTGTATCTATAGGGTCAATAAGTGTTATCAGAATATGTTTAGACACTTTCATATTTTCATCATTCCTACCAGGAATTTGATTATTCCTTTCAGTCTATAGGTTCAATTTATCCTTAATGCAGAGGTGTTTTTTTTTTTTTTTCTCTCTTTTTAGGCAGTACATATCCTTTATCTGTTCTTTTCTTTCCTTTTTAAATTATTCACATGTTAGATTCCTGGACTTATCAACTAAATCTTTCATCTTTTCCTCATAATTTTTATCTCCTCGTCTTTACTCCGAATTTTGAGATAATTTATGGTCTTTAACTTCAAAGGCTTTTAATTCAGGTTTCAACAGTGACAATAGGTTCCTTCAACTCACCCACAAAATGGATTTATTTGGGTAAACATAAGTAGTTTCTAATTCTAAAAACATTCTTCTGTGTAATACATTCGTATTTCCTTAAAATCTGGGCCAGGGAAGTCCCCAGATTTTTTCATCTTCCTATGAAATCAATTATATTATACTAAAATGTCCTATTTGTCTTCACTGATAATCATTTTTACAGCTATTGGGTCGCCTTAGACAAGATGAATTTTTCTTTCCCCAGTCAGCACAGGTGATGAAAAGCAAAGTGTCTATAATATAGAACTAGGAGTGCTTCCTGCCAGTGTACCTGGGAGAAGCTCTCTTCTCCTCAGAACCTTGAGCTCTCCTGGCCTCAAGGACAGAAATGACTGACATTTCCCTTAGCAACTTCTGACTCTGAGTTATTGGGAAACCAAGTTCCCTGATGGTAAGTGCTGCTCAGTCTGCTACTTTATAAGGCTTTTGCCAGGCAAAGGGTCAAAAGCTATGCACAGTCTGCTGGCATGAGACCACAGGGATAATTGCCTCCAGGCCTACCACTGCTGTATTTTTACCTTCTTTTCAACTACTCTGTTCCTCACTTAGCTTTTATGGGAAAGAGAGGAATATTTTGAGAGCTGAAGTTATTCAATCACCTAACTGGTATTTTTTCCCCCAGAAGCAGGTTAGTTGTTATTGTTATTGTTGTTCTTTCTCTATCAAAGATTTGCCATGGCCGTCAGGATTAGAATTACTTTAATGTCCTCTGCATACTGTTTCTCTGAGCACCTCAAGCCAAGGTTATTGTAATTGCCACCATTTAGGGTTGTGGCCCTTATGGTTTTTCTTTATATGATTTCAATCCTTCAAATCTGTTAGATTTCTATTTGTTTCCTGTGGCAGATAGAATAGAATTAGAACCACACTCCCCATGTCTTCTGAAAAAAATACACATATGAGAAAGAAAAAAATATTTTTTCCCCTTGCCATAAACATCAACTTGGATCTAAACTAGTAGTTGTTTGTTCTGAAAGGCTTTGTCCTTTGTCTCTGAACTCTAAGCACCCTGGAATACCTCTCCCTGACAATGAAAGCTTTCATATTACTGTCACATCATGCCCGAGTTCCTCATCCACATCCAACATCAATAGATCAGAAAAAGTATGTCCGTTCTATATGTGTTAGGTGAAAAGTGAAACAGTCTGTGACAATTAAACGCAAGTCCATATCATGCAGCTTTTTTCATAGATGAGGAAATGCAAACCTGGGATCTTTAACATTTCTCACAGCAATAGTTATAATTCTGACAGTTACAATTCTAATTCCCAGTATTTATTGAGAGCCCAGAATATCCTATTCTGTTCCATCTTTGCAAAGACAGGAATCCTCAGGTACCCCCTAGGCTTTTCTCTCTAGTGCATGGGAAGTATGCACCCTCTCAGCCCTCTCACCCTGAAGCCTTTACAATAACTGGTGCATGACCATGCCTTGCTACCCCGACTTATTTTATGTCCAAATAACTTCTTGTCATGCTTTGGTCTGAGTTTAACCTCAGTCTGTGAATGCTCACCCATCTCATTTCCGAAAGTTCAATTACTTCAACTAGGTAGTTTCTCTAGAGACTTAGAGCTGGGAAGATTCTGGGCGCTATCACTCTTACTTCAAAAGCTAATTCTCATTCCGCAGAATGAAATATTTATCCCCTAGGGGAACTAAGGAAGCTAAAGAGCGTGTTTCAATCATCTGCCTATTATCACTTCTGAATGCTTCCACTGCTTATTCCATTAGATAATTCAGTGACTCAAAGCCAGATGTTTTTATCCCCAAGTGAAAAGTCCTACATTTGGTCTAAAATTACAAATATACTGCAGTGCAGAAAATGACATTCTGAAATTGGCCGAAGAGTTTTATTTAACATCAGAACACTTAGAGCATTTCTGAGCTGGCACCAAAAATTTATCTTTTATAAATGTATTCTCTGTATCAGTATGTGTTTCATGACATATCAATACTTACTGTCTGGACAGTAAGATTTGTTTTCATACAGGTCTGGTTTTACCTAAGTTATGGCTTAAAAATAGATTGCCATGATTTTTCCTTTTTGGTGCTAAGGAAGACAAGTCACACTTGTCCCTCTTACTTCTCCATGGGTTCCATCATTAGTACCCCCTACTTGTTCCCTCTACAGTGTTGGATAATTCTTTTTTTTTTCTTTTTTTAAATACAGTAACTGATCTCTTTTTAAAATCTAAACAGGCTCTGCTACCTTTTTTTATTTACCACTTGAATAATAGAATGATTATTTTCTAAAAATCGGTGAGATATATATATTAACATACATAAACATAAATATATAACTATATAAACATATATTACATATATATTACATATTTATATAAACATAAATGTGTGTGTGTGTGTGTGTGTGTGTGTGTGTAGTTCACCAGTCCCTCGGTCTCTCTCTCTATATATATGTATTACATATATATAATATATATATATGTAATATATATATAATCTCCAGACTTTTCTGGACACCACTAATCTGTAATTCAGGAGTTTAAGATCTTCCTGTAGTTCTGCGGTTCCTTGTTGATAAATAAGTATTATGTATAAAGTATATACATAAGTATATACCAGAAAAAAAAAAGAACACCTTTGTTGATGGATGATGAAAATGTGTTAGCAGAGAATGCTGGAGCTGCAAGACAGAATGGTATCACACTGACAGTAATTCATAGTTAGCCAAAAAAACAAAGAACCACCCTGAGGCCAGCTGAATGGCTTCAAACCTCAGCCACTGCGGAGCAAATACATTTTCTGCCTCCAGAATGGAATTACATCCTTGGAAATAATTCCGCCCTGTGGTGTTGCTAAAACTTTCACAATGACAAGCAAACGCACTCCTGCAGTCTGCCTGTACAGAGTCTAATCAGGTGTCCTGACTAACAGCACACCTATCCTGAATTTGTCCCCAACAGATGTGGAATTTGTGGTGATTCACTCAGTCTCCATGCATAAGCTCTATGGCACCCTTAATTCAGAACAATTTCAACAATAACTTTTGGGCAAAACGGTAGAATGCAGAACAACAGGACAGAAGGTCAGGATCAGATCACTCTTCTGTGGAGAGACAGAAACTCAGCACTTCCAATATGCTTCCAGATGTATGCAGTATTTACTCTACTGAGACGATTATCTCACAGTATTTTGTTTTTCCCCAAAACACCAACATCTCCCCAAAACATCATTCTAGCAGGAAAATCAGAAGGGCTCAACAGATAACCTCCTCATCCTGTTTCAGCAAGTCGACCACAATAAAATATCTATTCTTTTACACATGTCCCTGGTATTTGCCCAACTACTTACATGACAGTTCTACTGCTGCCTGGTAGTTATACTAACAGTGATATCTAAAAGCTAAACTTCTATTTGCCTTTCTTAAATAGACTTTTCTCTAAATTTTTTCACCTCAGTTGCTCCGGTCAGTAAACATAAAATATCTTGATTCTTCTCTTTATCTCACCCCACCAGCCGCCCATCAACAAATCTTGTTATCTCTAACTTCAATTTCTTCTTATCTCCTGAAATCTTAGTTCAAGGCCACATCATCTCTGACCTGGACCACTGAGTAACCCTTTAACTGTTATGGCTGCTTCTTTTTTTTGCCTTTCCACATCCACATTCTGATTATCCGTTGTTGTGTAAAAAACTTTCTCAAAGCCTAGTGACTTGAAAATAACAATAGGGTCATTGTTTTTCATGATTCTGTTCTTGACGGGAATCAACTGAGCAATTATTTGGTTGATGTCTGTTGACGTAATTAACACAGTAGCAGTTGCGTAGTGGTTAAGACACTGAAAAACCTGGGTGTCTCTGTCTCTCTCTCTTTCTCTCCCTTCTAGTCTCAGAACTTGTCCTCTCCCTGTGATATCTCCAGAACAGTAACCAGGCTTCTTACATAGTAGTCAGAGGCTCCCAAAATGAGTGAAAGGCCTCTTAAAACTTAGACCTGGAATTGGAATAACATCACTTCTATAACATTTTATTGGTTAGCATAGTCAAAGGCCAACCCAAATTTATTGTGCTGGAAAGGACACACACACACACACACACACACATTTTTTTTTTTATATAAACATATATTTTTATCCCCAGGGGTACAGGTCTGTGAATCGCCAGGCACAGACACATATTTTATATACAAACTATTTGTTCTGCTTCTCTAGAGAACCCTGACTAATACAGTGATGCATATTTTACATATCAGGCATCCTTTTAGTTTTAATATCTTTCTTATTATTAATGTCTCTTTTATTGATTTCTCTTAGCTATTTTCATTTCAATATATCTTGGGAAAGAGAAAAGCAATTCTTGACAGCCACAAGCCAGTCTGGCACTCATAGCTAGGCCATGGTGTTCTCCCATGGAACATAATTTCAGAGAACATCAATATCAGAGAAGGCCAATCTGTGATTCTATGGATCAAAAAAAAAAAAGAAAAGAAAAGAAAGAAAGAAAGAAAAAGACAAGACTGTAATCATGTCTGAACACAGACAAGAATATTAACATTGTCCAAATCATAAAAATGTCTGCACATCCCCTTATCCTGGCTGATATGAATGACTACAATTTTAACCTTAGTCTATTCTTCTCTTCCTGTTGATAAGATATATAAGACAAAATTACCTCCACTTTCTGACAGCATCCAATCAAGAACAAAGTCTGCTTCTTCAATCCTCTTCAAAATTGATAAACCAAGCCCAAATCTTATTTTACAAAGTTGTTTCTAAAACTCTCCTACTGAAATGACTCATAGTTCTTGAGGGCAAAGATTTACCTTAGATGAAATAAGCAATAAACCGAAGCTGCTCAACTACAATTATATTTCTGATAGTCTTTAACGAAAAAGCATTGGCAATCTTTTTTTTTTAAGATTTTATTTATTTATTTGACAGACAGAGATCACAAGTAGGCAGAGAGACAGGCAGAGAGAGAGAGAGAGAGAGAGGAGAAAGCAGGCTCCCTGCAGAGCAGAGAGCCTGATGTGGGGCTTGATCCCAGGACCCTGGGATCATGACCTGAGCCAAAGGCAGAGGCTTAACCCACTGAGCCACCCAGGCACCCCAAAGCATTAGCAATCTTAACTTATTATATGTGCCATCAGTAGTAACCTTAAATGATTTCTGGGTCAAATCAAGGTGGTATGCAATACTTAAACAACAGGAGCATAAATGAGTTTTGTATTCTAAGTAATTCTCAGTGCTACACTGAGTGATTTCAATGTTTATTTTGGTATCTTAGGGTTACAAACCAATATTGAATATCAAAAGCACTCAGCAAATTGCTGTCTGGAAGTTATTAAATTAATCCCAAGTAGCTATATTGTTTCCTTTTCCTGAGGAAAACTGTAGGCTTGTAATCATTATAATTCTAAGTCCTGTGAGTATTCTGTAGCAATCAAACACTTATTAACTGCCACTGTTAATGCAGCCATCAAAAAAAATGTAGAATGTATAAATTTTAATTCAATTTAGGAGATAATGGAATGACACAGTTAAAAATCCAAATGATGAACCAAAAAAAAAAAAAAAAAAGAGAGAGAGAGAGAGAGAGAGAAGAAAAAGTCCAAACATACTGAGGCACAGAAAAGAAGCATAAAAAGAAAACAGAAAACAGTACAAACACAAATTCAAATGTATTTTTACTTTTTTATTCTATTTTTTAAAATTTAATTTGATTTTATTTTTTTTCGGTGTTCCAAAATTCATTGTTTATGCACCACACCCAGTGCTCTATGCAATACATGCCAAATGTAGTTTTAAAAAGAGTAAGTTTCTCCTATTGGCCAAAAGGAGTCATAGAGACTTAACTAACACTCCCATTGAAACAATCAAAAACAGGATGAGATACATAAAACAAAAACCTTCAAGCATTGGTCTATGGCAACAAAGGACAGTGAGCCCTGAGAAACATAAATGAGGTAAACCCCACAATTCTCCAACTAACTGTCTTGAAAGAGCTCCCAGTCCACTGTCACAGGAAGGGGAAACATGGACAGAGAATGTGAGTTGTGAGAGAGAGCAATAATCCAAACAGCTAGATGTCATCAAGCAGGATCCTGGAGAGGAAAGGGCTGCCCAGGAAAAGGATCATGACATCTGCAGAAGCTCTCTCTTGAGTATTCAACATAGCACTGAACAGTGCACATGTGTGAAGAAGGTATGCAAGGCTGAGAAAGGATGAGAGGGCCCATTTTTACCGACCAAGTGCAAAAACATCTTATTTTAGAAGGAATTGAGTAGAATATTCTGAAGGTCCTCTAATCTACTAGTTAAAAACCCCACAAAGGTACGTGGGTTGGGACAAGAAACGATCTTACTGCAATTTTAATTATCATCTCAAAAATCAGCCTTTGTTTTTACTAATTTTCTCTACTGTTTTTCTGTTTTCTCTTTCATTGGTTTCTTCTCTGACCTGTATTATTTCCTTTCTTTTGCTTGCTTTGGGATTAATTTATTCTTCTTTTTCTAATAGTCTGAAGTGCAAGATGAGATCATTGACTTGAGATGCATTTTTTTCATCATAAAAAGCTTTAGTGCTATTAATTTCCCTTTAAGTGTTGCTTTATCTGCACCACACAAATTTTAAGAAGTTGTGTTTTCATTTTTATTCACTTCAATATATTTTTAAATTTCCCTTTTGAATTCTTTTTCCTATGCCTTACTTAGAAGATCTCTAAGAATCCAGAAATGTTTCTCTTTATTATTGCTTTCTAATTTAATTCCTCTGTGCTCAGAGAACATATTTTCCATGACTCGAATCTTTGAAAATTTATTGAGACTCATTTTATGCTCTAGAACACGGTCTACCCTGTTAAATGTTCCATGTGTAATTAAAAGATTAAGCATTACCCCGCCTTTTCAGGGGAAATGTTCTATAAATGTCAATTAATTCAAATTGGTTGCAAGTATTACTCAAGTTCTCTATATCCTTACTGGTGTTCTGTCTATTTGTTCTATTTATATTAAGAATAGATGATGACGATGATGATGGGATGCTTGTGTGGCTCAGTCAGTAAAGTGTCTCAGCTCAGGTCATGATCCCAGGGTCCTGGGAAAAAGCCTCCCTGCTCCAGGGGAAGCCTGCTTCTCCCTCTGCTCCTACCCCTGCTTGTACTCTCTCTCTCAAATAAATGAATAAAGCCTTTTATTTTTTTTTAAGAGTAGATGATGAACTATTTAACTATAATTTGGGGCTTGTCTATTTTTCTTTGAAGTTCTTTCATGTTTGTCAGTTTTGCCTTCAGGCTCTATTATTAAATGTATAAACAATTAGGATTATTAAGTCTTCTTCATTAATTGACCCCTTTATCATTATGAAATGGCTCCCCTTATTGCTGGTAATATTTATTCTGAAATCTAGTTTTTCTGATATTAATGCAACCACCCCAGATTTCTTTTCATTACTGTTATCATGGTACATTTTCCCATCATTTCCCTTTAAATTTATTTGCCATTTTTTAATATTTCTTTATAATTTTCCTAATTCTCCTTATTTGGAGATTCCATTGCTCAAAGTTTTTCTTTGGCTCTCTGATAGTATCTTCATTTTTGTTCATTCTTTACCTCTCTCTATTTCATTATGAGTATTCTTTTTTGCTATATCTGCCAGTTCATTGATTTCTTTCTTCTGCAATGTCTAACCTACCATTAATTTCATCCAGTGTATTTATCATCTTAAACATTATATTTTTCATCTTGAGAAGTTTAATAAGGGGATATATACATTTTCCCCAGCTTCATGAAGAGGTAGCCTATGATTACAATAACTGCTTTAATATCCTTGTCTACTAATTCCATCATGTGCATCATTTGGTTGTCTCAGTTAATTTTTAGTTTTAGTGCTCATTAAGGTTTATATTTTCCTGCTTCTTTGGCACACATGGTAATAATTTCTATTATTTGCCAACATTATGACTTTTACCTTGTATGTTGGATGCTTTTGTATGTCTATAAATATTTTTTGCCTTTATTCTGGAATAGAGAGAAGCTTTTTGGTAGGATTCTTCCAGGTCTTGCTTTTGAACTTTGCTAGGCAAGACCAAGCAGTATTTAGTCTATGATGAATTATCCCACCACTGCAATAAAAGACTTTTGAGGACTTTTTTTGATATCCCTTCAGTTAAGAGGTTTTTTACTTTGGTTGGTGGAACTATTCTCAGCCCTAGTTCAAGTACTGTTTTCTCTAATCCTTTCAGGTGGTTCTTTCTTTGGACTCAGTCCCTCACATACATGTATGTATCAGTATAAACCTATATAAGAAGACCTAAGAAAGAACTCTACAGGTCTCTCTAAATGCAGCCTCCATGGACTTGAGCCCTCTTTTCTCAGTTGAAGGAGACCAGCAGGTTCTAAATGGGTTTTTGTTTCCCTGTATTATAGCCATAAACTTCATTCAAGCAAGAATTTGGACAAATGTGGACAAAGCTCAAGTTCACTTTGTTTGTTTTCTATTTCCCAGGCATTGTTGTCCTCTGTTGTCCAATGTCCAGTATCTTAAAGACCACTTTTGTATGTATTTCATGTACTTACTTATTTAATAGGTTAAGTCTAGTTCCTCTTACTGCATTTCCACTGGAGGCAGAAGTCCTAGAGTTGAAGATTTGAATTTACAAAGTACTGATCCCTAATAGAAGTAGACTCCAAATTTCATATAGTATATCCTGATTCTTCCCAAGGATTTAATTATTGGTAAAATATAATGGATTATTACAGAATGGTAAGAACTGACATTACCTTAATATTTTTCATTTCATACACAATAAAGGGAAGAAAGATTTCTCCCATTAAGGACATCTGAGTCTGCCCCAACTCATATTTTCTCAACTGCTATCATCTATTCATTTTCCCATCAGCTACTTCAAAGGAAGAACATTTCACCAAATTCAGTGACTGGCTAGCTGTCATTCAGCTAATTTTTGTTTTGTTTTGTTTTGTTTTTTGTTTTGAATTGTTTTGTTTTGTTTTGTTTTTTGTATTGAGAACAATGTAGAGAATCACTCTGGAAATAATTTGGGGAAGACTATGAATAGTGCTCAGTTGTGTTTCTCTTTTACTGCTGCTTTTATGGACTTTATGTTGTAGTTGGGTTGAAGTTCACAGAAGTTTTAATAAATCTAAACCCAGGGAACTCATAAACCTTGTCCCAAAGTCTACAACTGTAATTGTTCTTTATTTTGCTCTGCTCTAAGGAATGCTGACACACACCCATTTCTCAAAGAAATTTTCTGCTCTATTTAACTTACATATTTATTTAGGAAATATTTATTGAACATAGCCATTCAAAACACTGTGAGACACTGAGGTTATAATATCTGAAACAAAAAATAGTCTTTTTACTAGCAAAATATATAATCTAGTGAAGAAATGGATAACACAAATAAACAAATAAGTATTTAACACAAGTTGTATTAGGTGAGGTGACGAAAATTAACAAGGGACTATGCTGCAGAATTTTTTAAAAATCAATTTTTATAATATAGAAAAGTCTTTAGACAGTAAGTTATAAAATGACCCACCAAATGAAAACAATCAATCACAAGAATAGCACAAAAAAGAGTGGGCATAGAGATATATTTGTGCTGAAATATTAAGAAAGGAAAGTGGAACTTGGTGTGTTCAAAGATTTGAAATAAAGCCACTGTGGTTGAAATACAGCAAAGAAGAGAGTGGAACAAATGAGGTTGAAAGAGAAGCAGAAGCCATACCACACAGGATCCTACTTGCAATAGTCATGAACAGTTTAAAGCATGGGGACAGCAGAATCATCCTTTTGTTTCCAAAAGACCACTCTGACTTCCAGATGTATAATAGATCAGAGGAAGGCAAGACTGGAAAAGATAATATCAAGTAGGAGACTAATGCAGGAGTCCAGATCAAAATGATAGTGAAATATACTGAGGTGGTGGAGATGCAGTGAGTGGGTGACTATATGTTTGAACAGTGAGTTTGTGCATGGATAGGCATGGAGGTGGGGGAAAGTTTCTGGTTTGAGCGGCTAAGTTAACAACAATGCCCATCCCCGAGAGGTAAAAGACTAAATGAGGAAAAAGTTTGGAGGTGAAAGCAATTCAACTTGGCCCCCATTAAGTTTGGAATGCTCAGGAGTTATCAAAATAGAGATATTAAGTAGCCAGTTGAATAAATAATTTACAGGAGGAATTTGAAATGGAAATATTATTTCTGTAGTTTTTAAAATTTAGATTATATTTAAAGGCATGGAACTGGATAAACTCACCTAAGAAAAGAAGGTGATCGGGGGAGCCTAGCACTGACCTCAAGTGTGATAGTTAATATTATATGTCAGCTTGACTGGATCACAGATATCTGACTAAAGATTATTCCTGGGTGTGTCTGTGAGGATGTTTTCAGAAGAGATTAGCATTTGCATTGGTAGACTGAGTAAAGTTCATCACCCTCCCCATTGCAGGTGCCCATCACCCAAACCACTAAGGACCTGAATAGAAGAAAAAGGAGGAAAGTAGTACCCTTTCTCTCTCTCTCCCTCTCTCTTTCCTGACTATTGAATTAGAGCATTACCCTTGTTCTGTCCTCAGCACTTCTGGTTCCCAGGCCTTCAGACTCAGACTGGAATCTACACCACTGTGGTTTTCAGGCCTTCCAAGTATGTCACTGGTCTTCCTGGGTTTCCAGCTGGCAGATGAAAGATCATGAAATTTCTCAATCTCCACAATCAATTGATCCAAGACCTTTTAGATAAGTAGATGAATAGATAGATGACGATGATAGATAGATGATAGAGAGAGAGAGAGATTCTGTTTCTCGGGAGAACTCTGACCGACATATACCAAGGAACCCCAACACCTAGATTTCGCACAGAGGAAGAGGAGTATCAAACAGGAAAGGACAGTGTGTTATCGTAAAAGCCAAAAGAGAAAAGTTATCTTTTGAGAAAGATAACATGAGTGGGTTATGGAAAGACGCGTCAATTAGTTCTAAATCTCAATAGCACTCTTGTGAAGAGTTTTTGCGAAGCATTAGAAGTGACAGGCAGATTTAACAGGTTAAGAAGAGGTAGGAAGTGAAGAAGTAGAGACTGCGTGTGTGACAAATAACTTGGAAAAATGATTTTGAAAAAAAATCAATGAAGTGCAGTCACAAATAGAAGGAAGCATGGAGTCAAGGGATTTGTATATATGTACATATATATGGTTCCTCACTTTCCTTGCTAAAATAGACCCTGAATACTTGCCAAGGTACCAATTTGAAGCTTATATAAATAAGTTAGGGAAAGAAATCAAAGTCATCTAGCATCCTCAAGGAAGAAAAGCTGCATAGTCATTCATAGTCCTGAAAGATATGTGGAAATCCATTCTATCGATATTTGTGTAAACCAACCTATTGCAAAAACTCATTAGCATCAACACAGTTTTACAAAACAACTGCCTAATCAGAAATAATCCTTTTTCTATTTAACAAAAGGAAATTATTTTTGATGCAAATTCTTGTAAAACTGCAGTAAGTCATATGACATTACTATGAAAGTTCTCTTTCTCTGACTATATAATACTAAGCATTCCATTTAAAAGAAAAAAAAAAAGCATTAAGCACAACCAGAATGAAGATAGAGTTTGACCTCAGATTTAACTTCCAGGTGTGATTTTCCTGAAATTTTACTGAGAAAGGAGCCAAACGCACAGGATATTTTCAGCAAATAAGAAAACTCTTTAGTTTTTCTCCTAGTATTTGGTGATATATGGCAGGTGAAAAGTAAATAAATAAGCATAGGTGAAGGAATGAGGAGAATATGTAGCTGCAAGAGAACAGTCAAGAAACTAGTCTTATAATTTACTATGAAAACATATGAATTTTAGGTGAAGGGACCATTTTTTAATTTAATAATTCCCACCCAAGTAAGGACTCCGAGCATATTCTATTTGTTCTTACTGAACACAATGAGGTTGATCTTATTGTTTTAATTTTACAGATAAGAAAACTAAGGTTTATGGAAGTTAAACACATTACCCAAGGACACATAACTGGTACGTTCCAGAACCAGGGTGTAAACCCAGCTTGTCCAGCTCTAGAGCCAATGCTTCCAAAGATGGAGCACAGTGATCAGCAGTAGAAGGAAACAGGACTGTAGGCTGCGAACTTGGCTGCCTCCGTTTGACACCCAACTCAACCCCATATTAACTCTGTGAACTTGGGCAGGTTGTTTCTTGTACTCGATCCCAGTTTTCTCATTTATAAAAGCGATATAATAGTTACTTCATAGATTGCTATGAGACTTAAATGAATTAAACAGGACTTGGACCATGGATTTTAATAAATGATAGGCATTAGTATAAGAGTAGTTCTTCCTTTGGTAAAGTTACCCTCTTAAGGAGTTCCTAGTGACTTCAGTGAGCAAAGATGATTCCCAGTCCAATCACCCTAAGTCACTTTTAACCTTACATCAGAACACAGACAACTAGAATTTTAATTTCAAAATACAGATAATATTGTCTTTGTCTCATCATTGCTTATGTATTTGCTTGTTGTTCAAGCTTTCCCCACCCCAGAGCCCTAATAAGTCTTTGTTTGTCTGAGAAGTACAGCAACTAAATCTATCAGCACCAAAACTGGGAAGGCTTCCAGGATCAT
The DNA here is from genome assembly GCF_002288905.1 of Enhydra lutris kenyoni. Lineage (NCBI taxonomy): Eukaryota > Metazoa > Chordata > Mammalia > Carnivora > Mustelidae > Enhydra > Enhydra lutris. Next base: position 13,442,779 of record NW_019154146.1, on the reverse strand, counting down.
TTGGAGAGTACTCCATAGAGCTTAGGGAAGTGTGATCTGTCACAATATTGTAAGCTTGCACTAAGTCTGCATTCTAAAAACTCACTGGGAAAAGCAAAAGCAAACAAGATGGAACAGCTGGGTTGGAAAGGCTTCTCCATTCAGTGTGCAGTAATGATTTTGCCTGCATTAATTGCCTCTTTCTTTTATGAACAGGAGAATTCAGTCAAGTAGATGTGGCATACCTGAATTGCTCTAAGATAATAAAAAAGGACTCCTATCTTTTATATAATTGCAGCTCTTGTTCTTGTGTTTGTTAGATGCAATAAATGTTATTCTATGAGAAGGACCAGCTCTTGCATCCCATCAAAATCTTTCCGGGAAACCTGAAGCATAGAACTCTGATATCCTCTCATATTGTGGCAGAAAAGCAGCAGTACAAGGCACATTACCGAAATAACATGGTACAAGGGAGATAGGGCTGATTTGTTTTGTTGTAGAACCTTTTCCACTGTATTTGCTGGAATAGCAGAGTAAGAGCTACTTAAGACTCATCTTTTGAATATTATGCATTCTGACTTGTCCCTGTGATAGAAGAGCAGAAAAATGAGGGACGGCAAACATAAAAAAAGTAATTAACAATTTTGAGAGTTAAATAAAAGGCATGTACATGTGCATATCTGTGTTTTTCCAGAATGGCTATGGGATAAGTAATATTTAGGTTGAAGTATGGTTTTATACAAGTTATTTTAGAGTTCCTGTGGTTACTTACTAGTTTTATTATACATCTAGAAACTTGGAAAACAGAGGGAAATCTAGGGCTCCTACCTCTGTAATTAAATATTTAGAAAAATCTGCTAAAAGCAGAAGAGAAGAGACAAAACCTGCAACAGATGAAAAGTTTGACAAAAGTGTTGTTTTTCAATATAAACATAAACTAACTTAAGACTGTATGCTTATTTGTGTGCATGTCTTTGTGCATTCATACATGGTCACACACAAAAAGATTTTAAGGGCAAGCAATTTAAATTGAAATAATACATATGTCTCAATTATCTGGATGCTACAAGAAAAAGTAAAAGTATTCTGACCACAGTAAGTTTTCCATTTCAATCATGTATAGACAATTTTAGAACATACAGGACATTTTTCTTTGGAAAAAAAAGTCTTTGGCAGCTTTGGAATGGAGAACAAAATAGGTCCCATTTATTTGTTTCACAGATGGACTCCTAATAGATGGTGCTATTAAAATTACGTTACAGCAATGTTTGAAGAGAAGTGGGATTTAAATTCAAATATGAGAAAAAAGTCCATTCAGAACCAAAAAGAGTGATACTTTGAGAAACAAGATGAGAAGACCTCCCAAGTAACTTAAGCAATACTTTATACACAAAATAATTTTTATTGCATTCCCACTTCCAAATGTAAAAACTTAAATATCACCTTGAATTCTTTCCCTTGTGCCACGAAGTCTCTGTTTTAAGGATTCAGTTGAAAGAGAGAAATAATTACATCTTTAGCACTTATGTGATGGGATCAATTCAATAATACCAATAGAACTGAATATTTATAATCATTCCTTCAGCAAATGGCCATATAGGCTAAATAATAAAAACATAACAAGATGAAATTTTTATAAAGGTGGTTAAATATTTGACAAATTTCTGAAATAATTGCAAGTAAAGCTCAACAGAAATAAACATTTGTTTTCCAATTGCTGTCATGATGGAAGCTTTCCATAGCAAATATTGTTGAATTGTTCTACTCAGAGAGGAACAGTAAGTAGATCATCAGCCTTTGGTCTAGATTATCAATGGCTACATCTCTTTTCTTCCTCTAAGAGGAGTTGGGTAAACTTAAGCTGAAAATACAAATTTGTGGAGTCCCCACTTTTGGCACTATTGGCATTTATGATGACATCTGATTTGCTGAGCCCTTCTTGGGTATCATACCTCCAAAGGGTTGAAGTGACAAATAATACCACATTCTGGCACCTGAGAGCCTAGCCTAGAGTCGCACATTAAAAGCAGAATTTGGGTTAAGATTGCTCTATATTTTCAATTACATTTCAGTCAATTAACAACATTTTCTCTAACTTTAAACTTATTAATTCTCAACAATGTTCAAAGATTTAAAAAGATCAATGAAATATTTTCCAAAAATAAATGAAATATGAGAAAATTTGCTTAGTAATATTTATTGTTCACTATCCTTATTCAATTAGGCATGCAAAAGAGGAGAGGAAAATTTCAAGTGGGTATTAACCTTGAGCCCCCAAACAGTTTGATTCCTGCCTTTTTAAATCAGCCAATAATCCAGAGAAAACAAGAACAATGAAAATGGTTATTTGTAGAATACAAACCAACTGTAGTCATGATATTTTCAAAGAATTATGTACAAAATTCAAAGGATAGTTAAAGACAGCTATATGCACTTAATTTAAATCACCATTGTAAGTGTGTGAAAAAATAATTAGTTTGGGAAACTCTATCGGCAGTGTCGTACATACACTGAAATAATCAGTGTATGTTAGCAAAACTTACGGAAATAATTTACGAACTTACTCATCTAACAAATGTTTATTGAGAATCTACTCATGCCAGGAAAATTCCCTATCTTCATGGAAGTAATATTGAATGGTAGAAAACAATAAACACAAAAGCAACATATATTCAATTGATTCTTGAAAACATGGGTTTGAATTGCATAATCCAATTATGCATGGATTTTTTTTTCAATAAATACAGTACAATATTGTAAGTGTATTTTCTCTTCCTTGAGATTTCCTTAATAACATTTTCTTTTCTATAGTTTACTTTATTGTAGAAATAGAATACTTTATTGTAACAATGTATAATACATACAGCATAGAAAATATGTGTTAATCAACTGTTTATGTTATCAGGAAGGCTTCCAACCAAAGAGTACGCTGTTGGCAGTTAAGTTTTGGGAAAATCAAAGCTATATGTGAATTTTCAACTGTGTGGGTGTCAGCACTTCTCACCCTGTCATTGTTCAAGGATCCACCATAATTGACTGGATAAATGGTAAGTGCTAAATAAAGGTGAGTGCTGTGAAGTGGAATAAAGTGGCAATGGTGTACCTATTAGTTAACTATTACTACAAAGTTGTGACATTCAGCAGTAAGCATTTATTGCACATATATCAACTATGCTGATGTCAGCTAGGATTGGCTGACTCTAAGATGGTCAAGGTCAATCTTGATCAAGGTGATTGGGCAACTCAGACCTAATTCATATTTCTCAACCTCCAGCAGGCTGGTCTGAGCAGGTTCTCAGGGCCCTGTAAGAGATGTGGGAGAACATATGAAGGAAACAGCCAAGGTTTCCTGTGACTTAGACTTGAAACTAACACACTGTTTCTTCTAATTCTACTGGCCACAGAAAGTCATATTGCTGAACCTAGACTCAAAGAACTGTGTATGTCACCCTACCCACTGGGAGAAAGAACTAGAGAGTTAATAGTAAGGGGTATAGACACAGGGAGGGGTAAAAAAAATGGGGTCAATAATACATCAACCACAGTATATAGGCTACTTGAAAAGAATGATCAGGAAAGGAGTTGTTGATCTATATGATCTATATGATTAAACACCTTAAAGAGGCAAAGGGGTGAGCCACTGGGATATGCAGGAGAAATAAATGCAAAGACCATGAGGCAATATGGAGGAAATGAGGGACAGAAGTAGAAGATGAGGTTACACAGGTGGTGGAAGGAAGTGAATTGAGGCACAGATCTTATAAGGCCTTATGAGCCCTGGAAAGTATATTTATTTTTTTGTAAGTAAGAGGAAAAGCCATTTCAATTTTATGAGATGAGGTGAAACAAACTATTTAGGGGAACTACAAATGACAAAATGCTGGGCAGGCTAAAATTTGCCATGCAAATTGAAAAATTGAGAGCCATAGAGAAATATGTATCTATAGACTATAAGAGAAATGGGTAAATTCTACAAAAGGACTCATAGACACAAAACTATATACAGTAGTTCCCCATTACCCACAGGGATAATGTTCTAAGATCCCCAGTGGTTGCCTGAAACCACACATAGTAGCAAATCTTATATAGACTATATTTTTCCTCTACATACATACCTATGATAAAGTTTTTTATTCATTAGCACAGTACAAGATTAACAACAACTGAAAATAAAATAGAAAATTACATTAATATACTATAATAAAAGTTACATGAATGTGATTACTCTCAAAATATTTTACTTACTATACTCACCCTTCTTCTTCTTGTGATGATAGGAGAGGATAACATACCCATGTGATGATATGAATTGAAGGGGATGACATAAGTGTTCTGAGGTAGGACCAGGTTACTATTGACTTTCTGACAATATCTCAGAAGGAGAATCATCTGCTTCCAGACCTTGATTGACCACAGGTGACTGAAACTACAGTAAGAGAGACTGCAAATAAGGGAGGACTACTGTATATATACCTTAAAGGAAATCTAATGGCTCTTCAAAGTAAGGTTTTACTGTACAAAGTAAGGTTTTACTGTAATTACAAAGTAATTACAACTTGCTTATGCTGAATTTAGAATATAGCCTAACCAGGGGCGCCTGGGAGGCTCAGTGGGTTAAAGCCTCTGCTTTTGGCTCAGGTCATGATCTCAAGGTCCTGGGATCGGGCCCTGCATCGGGCTCTCTGCTCAGCTGGGAGCCTGCTTCCTCCTCTCCCTCTGCCTGCTTGTGATCTCTGTCTGTCAAATAAATAAATAAAATCTTTAAAAAAAAAAAAAAAAAAGAATATAGCCCAACCAAGCAGAGATTTGAGACTTCAGTGTGGGCTATGGTCTTGGATTTATTACCTAGAGGCTCATTGAGCACAGATATTCTTTACTTTACATGGTATATGTATTTCTGGAAATTTTCTGGGGCTTTGAATTTTAAACTGAAATAATTTCCCAATGCTTATTATTTAAAATATGTGACCCCATGCAAAAATAAATTGAAATCCCTAAGTGACTCTTAATCTCACAAAACAAACTGAGGGTTGATGGGGGGAGGGGGGTTGGGAGAGGGGGGGTGGGATTATGGACATTGGGGAGGGTATGTGCTATGGTGAGTGCTGTGAAGTGTGTAAACCTGGCGATTCACAGACCTGTACCCCTGGGGATAAAAATATATTATATGTTTATAAAAAATAAAATTTAAAAAAATCATAAATAATAAAATAACATGTATGAAAATTAACATACCAAAAGCAATATCATATATATATGTATGTATACATATATATGTATGTATATATATATGATGTAACCAAATAGAAGATATAATGAAAAAAACACATTTGCAGCAGCTAAAAATGATAACAATAATATGTTACCTAGGTCAAATTTTAAGAAATATCCACACTTCTATGATGAAATCTTTAAAACACTCTTACATGACACAAAAGTAAATGTTAACAAATGAAAAAATAGACCATGTGCTTAAGAAGAATCAACATTATAAATAGATCAGTTTCCCTTAAGGTAATTTAGATTTTAATACAATACCACTTGAAAAACATCAGGCTTTTTTTCTTTTCCAGACCTGGACAACTTAGCTATAAATTTCATTTGAAAAAACAAATAAGCAAAAATATTGAAACAGAAGTAGGGAAGTGGCCAGTCCTATCAGTTCTTAAAATACACTGTGGAACTTCATAACAGTGTGGAAACTGTTGCATTAAAAAGACAGAGAGACTAATGGAATGGAATAAAACATTCAGAATAAACTCAGTTACATATACACACATAAAACAGAGTACAATAAGGAGGTGGTATCTCAAGTCTGAGGGGAAACACGAACTGTTTAGTAAATGGAATTATGATAACTGGATAGTCATATAAAAAAAAGCATAAAAATTAAACCCATTCCATACATCATAAAAGACAATAAATTCCAAAAATACCAAAAAAATAGACATAAAAAATGATACATCATAGTTCTAGAAGTTAGTATGGTTGAATTCCTCTATAGTCTGGGAAACTTTGTCTACCTACTGCTCAGATTCCAGAATATGGGGAAACATGGATAAATTTGAACACATAAAATAAAAAGACACTTTTTGCATGGCAAAAGACCTTAAGCAAATTACAAAGACAAATGAAAAACTGGGGAAAAATACTAACTGAAGTGTTAATATCTCTAATATATAAACTGATCCTAAAATAAAAAAGACTAATCACCTCAATTTTTTTTTATTTTCTTAACTTTTTTAAAAGATTTTGTTTTAATTCTGCGGCAGTTAACATCCAGTGTTATAATAATTTCAGGTATACAATATAGTGATTCAACAATTTAATGACCCTATTTTTTAAATGAACAGAGCACAAAGAAAACTAAAGGCTGGCTCTTAACTCTAAGGAAAGATATTCAACCTTACAGAAAAGAGAAAATCAAAGTGAAACTTCTGGTATACTGTTTCTTTCTACCACATAAACAAAAAGTCCAGAAGGTTGAAACCACACTCTGTTGGTAATTCAATGTAGAATCAGGCACTCAAATTTTTCTGTTAAAGCTGTAAACCATGAAATTCCCAATGAGAAGAGTTTAAAAATACCTAGCATAATTATATACACATTTACCCTTTGATCCAGCAGTAATTCCAAGAACCTATCTAAAAGACATACTGGCAAAAATATGAAAAGCACAGGAGTGTTCATTGCACTAGTATTGGTGGTAGCAAAAGTCTGAAAGCAATTCAAATGTCCATCAAAATGGATCGGTTGAATAAACTGTGGAACATCCACATAATAATTTGTTGCTTACAGCTGTAAGAAGGAAGGAATAACAAATATGTGCTATCTCCAGAAAATTTAAATAAATTTTCAATTTATTTTAAAATAATTGATTATAGGGGTGCCTGAGTGGCTCAGTCCGTTAAGTGTCTGCCTTGAGTTCAGATCAGGATCCCAGGGTCCTGGGATGGAACCCCACGTGGGACTCTCTGCTCAGCAGGGAATCCACTTCTGCCTCTCCCCCTATCCCTCCCCCGCTTATATTCTCTCTCTCTATCACTCATTCTTTCTCTCAAAAAAAAAAAAAAAAAGAACTTAAAAAAAAAATAAAGTAATTGATTACAAAGTTAACATGCACAAAGTATAAGAAAGCAATAAGGGGTGGGGAGATGGGTTAGCCCTGTGATGGGTATTAAGGAGAGCACAAATTGCATGGAGCACTGGGTGTTACACACAAACAATGATTCATGGAACACTACATCAAAAACTAATGCTGTATTATATGGCAACTAATGTAACATAATAAATATTTTTTAATTTAGAAAGGTCAAAAAAAATTTTTATTAAAAAAAGAAAGCAATAAAGAAAAAATCTATGATGTGCTAACAATTGTCTAAGAATGGAAGGACACTATTAATATATTTGTATAACTAGGGCACTTGGGTGGCTCAGTTGGTTAAGCGACTGCCTTTGGCTCAGGTCATGATCCTGGGGTCCCAGGATCGAATCCAACATCAGGCTCACTGCTCAGCTGGGAGTCTGCTTCTCCCTCTGACCCTCCTCCTCTCATGTGCTCTCTCTCTCTCTCTCAAATAAATAAAAATCTTTAATAAAATATATATATGTATATATATACATATATATGTATATATAACTATTTATAATTTAAAAATCCATGGAGAAAACACAGTTAAAAAATTATCCCTAAAAAATAATAATTATAGTACTTAGCTTTAAGTCAGAGAGAAAGAAAGATAGTAGGTATTGAGTAACTAAACTTCTGTAAAGTACTTTGTATCTTCACACTAAGAGTTTAAATTGCTTAAGTTTTAGAGCTGAATTTAAAGAATTAATATTGAAATTCATTTTCAAGTTTGGAAATTCTAATTCAAATTTGTTAACATGAAATTAGATTATTTTCTACAGTTCCTTATACATAATAGATATTTTGGCATTTGTGAAAGCACAGTATTTATGGATTGTATTTTTTGCTGTGATAGGTGTTCCCATTATACTGTGAAGAAGGAGATTAAGTCTGGTGGAAAGTTTGCCAGTTGAAAATCAGGTTATCAGCCAAAACTAAAAAGATTCTAGAAATAAAAACCTCAAGTGCCACCTGGGTGGTCCAGTTGGTTAGGCATCCAGCTCTTGATTTGGGCTCAGGTCATGATCTCAGTCAGTCAGAAGACTGATAGCAAGAATGAGAGAAAATTTAACAGGTAGAATCAGCAGTCACGGTAACTGGATAGGGGATTAAAAAGAGTGAGAGCAGTCTATGAGTTTATTTAACAAATATTTCTATCACGTTTACATGTGCCAAAGACTCTTGTAAGTATTTATTAACAAAAACTCAAGCAATACCCATAAAAGCCATATCGGGAACTCAATTTTATAGATGAAAACACTGGCTATTAGCAGATTAAGTACATTGTCCACAGTCACATGGTTTGATTGTGGTTAAAGTGGGATTTTACCAAGGAATGGGGCACCAGACTTTACACTCCTAACCACTACATGCTGCCCATCTAGAAATGCAAGTATGGCTGTCAGGCTTCTCATTTGGGAGACTCAGGGGATAGTGACACCATTAAGAGAAGTATGTTTGGATTGGATGGTGAAAATACTTTGGACGTATGGCATCTCCAGTACCCATGAGTTGTTTAAGTAGAAATGTCTACCAAACATTAAAATCTGAAACTTTAGATAAAGGTCAGAGCTGGAGATGTGAATGATTGGGTCCGTCAGCATATAGGTTAAAATCAAGAGTGATTTGCTATTACTTTGGAAATGCATGTTGAGAAGGTTAGTAGAGGAGATGTTGAAAAATCAACACTTAAGGAGCAAGTAATGGAGAAAGGAACAATTAAAATAAATGAAAAGGATAGGATGTGATGAGCACTGGGTGGCTGTACACAACTGATGAATTGTTGAACTAGTGATATACTACATCTGAAACTAGTCTGAAACTAGTGATATACTATGTGTTGGCTAATTGAAATTAAAATAAATGAAAATATATGATCAGAGCAATAGGATTATCAAGAAATAGAGTTGAGGTAAGGCCCTAAAGAGTATCAGGAAGAGAAATCCTATAAGACTTAAAGTGTCAGTAGGTTAGCATTATGAAAGTACCTAATGTCCTTAGAAATGAAGGCCAGATTTTTAGGTGTGGAGGAGTAAATGAGGCTGTGAGAAAAGAGAGGGAAGATTAAGGGCAGGGCTTGGGTTAGAGAAAAAAACATGAATAAAGTGCCTTTTTAATGAGAATGGAATGGCCTGATTTTATTAACACCAAAGTAGAAGGTCTTTTGTACAAAGGCAGATGTGTAATTGTTTGAATGCAGAATTAACACGCTAGGAAAAAGTTGCCACCATCACTTTCTATGTGATCTTTGGAGCATGGAAGTTCAAGGAGTGGAAAATGGGGAAATGAATTAAGAAAAAGGAAATATAGAGTAGTCTGTACAAAAAATAAAGGTTGATAAAGTTGGTTTAGGTCAATCATTAAAAGCTATGGTACAAAAGAATGATTTGCTCAAGGAATGACTTTAAGAAGATTTATATAGCACTGACACATATGTCCAGTAAACTGATAAGAAATAAAAGCAGAAAACAGGAGATATTTATAAAAGTCTAAACTGGTGGTTCTGAAAGTGTGGTCTAGGGATTCCTGGAGGTCTTTAAGACTCTTTCAAGGGATCCATGAGGTCAAAACCGTTTTTATAATAACCCTAGAAAGTTCTACAACTTTCTCACTCTTGCAATTTGCATCAATAGTACAAAAGAAATGATGGGTTGAAACTGTTAGCACCTTAGTAGGAATCAAGGCAGTGACACAAAACTGTGTCATTGTATTTTTCACACACGTTCACAGAAAAGAAAAAAGAAGTTTCACCTTTAAAATGTCATTGATGGAGAGGGTGGTTGGGTTATGGACATTGGGGAGGGTATGTGCTATGGTGAGTGCTGTGAAGTGTGTAAGCCTGATGATTCACAGACCTGTACCCCTGGAGCAAATAATGCATTACATGTTAATAAAATAATTTTTAAAAATAAAAAATAAAATAATATGTCATTGACAGATCAGTAAAAATAATTAATTTTATTAAATCTTGACCCTTGAGTAAATGTCTTTTTGATATTTTGAATGATGAAATGGGAAGTACACATAAAACACTTTTGCTGCATACTGGAGTAGGATGGTTTTCTCCAGGAAAAGTATTTCTGTGATGTGGGATGAACTGAATTCTTCCATGGACTACTATTACACTTATGACTGAAAATAAACTACATGTATTCAGAATTGTATGTCTAGCAAATATTTTCCTAAAAATGAAGGGAATGATCCTATCACTTCAAGGAAAACTGAATATATTTCTTACCAATGATAAAATCCAGTCTTTCAAGAAAAATTGAAAATTAGAAAAATTTGTCTTCCATTGCAGCTTGCCAACATCCCAATATGTGAAGAAATTTCCTATAATACCAGTAGTGACATTAACAAATGTGATTTTTTTTAATATCTAGTGAACTGGTCCAGCATTTGGAAAATTGACATAATCCAGTAAACCAACATTTTCCAAATGATCAATACATGATTTACAAAATCATGCACAGTAGCGAGTTCATTGAAAGTGGAAGATAAACCACTGGATTTTAATTGAAAAGAAAAAAATCACTACTTCAATTTCTACATTCCATCTAACCTTTAAGTAACTAGCACTTGTGAACTTTGGGTTTACTATCAAAGAAAAATATCACAATTACCTGCAAAGGCCACTGAAATACTCTTCCCCTTTCCAACCACATATTTGTGTAAGGCCATAGTTTCTTCATATCCTCAACCAAACAACATATTGCAACTGATTGAATGAATAAGCAAATATGAGAATCCAAATATTTTCTTCTAAACCAGACATTAAAAAAAAAACCATAATGTAAGACAATGCCACTCTTCTCAGTAAATATTTTCTTACTTTGGAAAATATAGTGTTTTTTTTTCCCTAAAAAATTTTTACCTATAATAAGTTTACTGTTTTTATTTTTTTTTTAAAGATTTTTATTTTATTTATTTGTCAGAGAGAGAGAGCGAGCACAGGCAGACAGAGTGGCAGGCAGAGGCAGAGGGAGAAGCAGGCTCCCCACAGAACAAGGAGCCCGATGTGGGACTCGATCCCAGGACGCCAGGATCATGACCTGAGCCGAAGGCAGCTGCTTAACCAACTGAGCCACCCAGGCGTCCCTGTTTTTATTTTAAATGAATGGATAAATGCTTTTAAATTTTTTGTCTTAATTTTTAATGTTACAAATTGTGATAGAGAACAACCTACATAAACCAAAGTTTCTATGAATTGTCAATAATTTTTAAATGTGTAGATTCCTGAGACAAAAAAGTCTGACAACTCTTTGTTTAGGTATAAAGTGATAAAAGACTATAATAGAGTAATGGCAGTCCTCTATAACTGGAAATCGAAGAGAAAAACTCAAGTAGCAATGATCCAGATTTTTTTTTTAAGATTTATTTATTTATTTATTTGACAGAGAGAGAGATCACAAGTAGGCAGAGAGACAGAGAGGGGAGGGGAAGCAGGCTCCCTGCTGAGCAGAGAGCCCAATGTGGGACTCAATCCCAGGACTCTGAGATCATGACCTGAGCTGAAGGCAGAGGCTTAACCTGCTGAGCCACCCAGGCGCCCAATGATCCAGATTTTAAGGAAGATATTTAGGCTTATGAATCACTTAAACTACCTGCTTTTATAAATTTTTCAAGAGAATTAACTGAGTTGGACTCACAGGTACCATCTTCAGGCCCTTTAAGGAATCAGGCCCTTTAAAGTCATTTTTGCACTATTAAATATACTGTAATATTTCCTGCAATTCATCTTGCTAATCTTCAAGCCACATTCAACAAGATATAAAGATCCAAAAGGTAAAGGATAAATACTTTCACATACAATGGAATATTACTCAGCCATGAAAAGGAATGGAGTCTTGTCATTAATGGCAACATGGGTGGACCTAGAGGGTTTTATGCCACGTGAAATAAATCAGAGACAAATACTGCATGATTTCACTCATACGTGAATCTGAAAAACAAAGCAAAGGAACAAATAAAATGAAATAGAAACAGACTCAGAGACAGAGAACAAACTCCAGGTTGCCAGAGGGAGGACAGGCAAAATGGGTGTAGGGGAGTAGCTGGTACAGTCCTCCAGTTATAAAATAATTGTCATGTGAATAAAAGATTAAGCATAAGGTTTATAGTCAATGGTACTATAATAATGTTGTGTGGTGACAGGTGGTGGCTACACCTGTGAGCACAGCATACAGAGTTATTGAATCACTATGTTGTAAACCTCAAACTACTGTAACATTGTATTTCAACTATACTTCAATTAAAAAAAAGTTTACAGGACAGAACCCCCCACATCCCCAATAAAGAATTATCCAATCCCCTCTAAATGTGAATTACTATGTGGTACACCTGAAACTAATATAACATTGTATGTCAATTATAATTCAATAAATAAATAATTTTTTAATGTTTTAAATAAATAAAGTCCAGGGTTTTTGTCTCTTCTATTCCCAGACATCTCTCTCTTAGGTTTATCGAGTTGAAGTGATTGTGAAATTATTTTTTTCCTTTTTGTTTTATTTTTACCATATAAACATACCTGTTGCACTCTACTGAATGCTTATGCAACAATACAGTGGTCAAGGATAATATTGCATCATAATGCATTTAAATTTTCTTTAGTTATACACATTCAGATGTTAAATAACATAGAAAATATCAGTCAATAAACACATAAAGTGTTCTTCTAATGAAATCTTAGATATCCCCTTTTATCCTGAGCTTCAAACCACTATAATAGTTTTATACATTGTATTTATGTCTGTATTCCTCATTAATAACCGTTAATCGTGTGTTCCATTAACAGTCAGTCTCCAGAAAAAATTAAGACTAAGCTATTAAAATATGTGTGGGATAATGGCAATTATATGAATAATTAAAGCTAATATATTTTCAAATTCAGTGAGTGGCTTTTAGCACCTGTCTAGAATCCATTCTTTTACTAAATGCATTGCTTTGAAGCAAATATTTTTATGAAAAATGTTTTATGATAAGGGTTTGATAGTAATGTTAAGTCTTGACTGGTAGATAAGTTTCTTTCTTCAAATAGAAAATCCAGGTGAAATAAGAAATACTAACAAAAAAGCAGATATTCCTATTATACAGATAACTACTAAGACTTAAGGAAATTAAAGATTATATAGTTAGAATTTAAGTTATATAAAATAATTAGGCATGTTATAAAATGACTTATTTACATTTCACCTCTTTTTACAAGAGACCTGAGATTTCACAGCAGACTTATGACCACTCTGTAAGAGGGGCACCTGCGTGGCTCAGTGGGTTAAGCCTCTGCCTTCATCTCAAGTCATGATCCCAGGGTCCTGGGATCAAGCCCTGTATTGGGCTCTCTGCTCAGCAGGGAGCCTGCTTCCCCTCTCTCTCTCCGCCTAGCTCTCTGCCTACTTGTGATCTCTCTTTCTCTGTCAAGTGAATAAATAAAATCTTAAAAAAAAAAAAAGACAACTCTGGTAAGAAACATGAAAGTAGGAGAAAAGGGAGAACACCCCATAGGGCAACTAAGATAAAACAAAACTGGAACTTAAGGTCCTTTTATACTATATATTAAGTGGTATCAAATTTTATTTCTGTAATAGCTTTTCCCTGGGTTTCTCAAGGCTGTCCTATGACATTTGAAAGAGAAATTAAGTTTGTCTTGCATTTTCTGAAATTTTATATTGGTAGGATATACTCAGCCTGCAAGGAAAGACTTACATTGGTGTCCAGAAAATCCTGCATTCAAAATAGAAATAATAATTTCCATAATAAAACTTGAGAAAGAGTAATAGAAAAGCCAAGCATCAAATTTCAGTTAAAAATATGTAATTAAAGTCCAGAATTCAAATACTTACTTGATAGGATAATTGTATATTTATAAAATAGAATGATAAACAAATGATGTTTCTAGAGAAGGATAATGGGAATTTGTACTCTGTGACAATAATTCTAAGAGAAAAGTTTCATGAGCTCTCCATATGTCTGTTCATTTAAATGCTGACTAGTTAACAGAATATACTGAATTTAAAAGGGCAAATGTTATTATTATATTCATTAAAGTGTTTTTTTTCCCAAGCTGTACCATTTAAAAATCACCCAGATTAGTTTAGATGATATTATTGTCTTACTCAATTTGGGCTGCTATAACAAAAATGCCATAAACTGAGTGGTTTATACGTAAGAGAAATTTATTTCTCAGTTCTGGAAATTGAATTCCAAGATCAGGGTGCCAGCATGGTAAGGTTCTGATAAGGGTCTTCTTCCAGGTTGCAGACTGCCAAACTGCTCTTTTCTCATTGTACCCTCAAATGGTGAAAAGGGAGCTAGAGAATTTTCTGGAGTTTTTTTTTTTAATAAAGGCAATAGTCCCATTCCTGAAGCCTCCACCCTCATAACCTAATTGCTTCTCAAAGACCCTATCTCCTAATACCATCACATTGGATGTTAGGATTTTAACATATGAATTTTGGAGGGGCACAAACATTCAGTGACAGTCCGTAGCATTTATAAAACATATGGTATATGTTTATATTATATTTATATATATGTATGCATGTATGTATATATATAATATTATATATAGCATATAGATAGCATATGACATATGCTATATGTATATATTATATCTCAATTAAATTAACATATTATATATGTACACATACTATATATTTAATACATAAAGAAGGAAAAAGTCCACTATGTATTAAGTACATAGTGAACAAGCCCACCCTCAGGAGTCCATTAAAGCTGGGAAGGTAAATAAAATATATAAAGTCAGAAGCAGGCATACAGAAGATGACAGAATCACAATTCCAAAAGATTTTATTAGATATGAATCATAAACTAGATCTAACAAGATGTAATTTAAAAATTAAAAAACTATTTGTTGTACTCAGATTTCTCTAAACAACTATAAATTTATAGGAAAAGAAAAACATAACTTACATGATATGAGAAGTCAGCTCCTGTGTCCAAAAACAATTGTATTTATCTTTTAAAACCACAGCACCTGACCCAAAGTAGATCTTTAATAAATACCTATTGAACTCATTTGGATCATGTTTAGAGAATGTTGTCAGTACTAGGCCTCAGGAGTGTCAAGAAAGCATGTGACTTCAAAAAAAAAAAAAGTTAATGGGACCTTCCAATACATATATTGGTAGAAAGAAAAGTTTATAATCTTGCTCAGTTTTTATCGGTTATGCCAACTTAGGGCACTGTTTTTAGCTTTGGAGCTCTACCTTACGAACAGAGAACTGACATACAAAAAAAAAAAAAGTAGAAGAAGAAGAACAGATGTACAAACTATAATGTGAATAGAAAAAATGGAAGCCTACTAAAAAAAACAAAACTATACTTTATAAGAAATAGCCAAAAGAAGCTGATATTTAACTTGTGGAAGAGACTACTTTGTTATTTTCAGATATACGAAATGGAGTAATAAGCTATCATTTATTAAATAACTAGTATTGTATTGTATACCTTATTTAATCCTGCTAACACACCTATAAGGTATTATTAACATTTTTTTACTGATAACAAAACTGTCACTCAGTGAGATAAAGTAACATATTCAAACTCACACAGCTAAATAGTTATGAATCCAAAATTCACAAAACTATTTGAGCCCAAGTCCAGGGCTTATTACATTATCCTTATTTGTCTTTCACATGAAATAAGCTTAAACTGATTCTATGTGTCCTCAAGAGACTAAATAATGTCAGACAGATTTCAGCTCAATGTGTGTGAGGTCGTATACTAGTTCATACGAGAATATGTGGCAAGGTATTTTTATTAGTCCTTAGGAGATCTTTATGAACTTTTACTGATGAATTTATACCTTTAGTGTAAAAGGATAAAAATAATGTTGAAAATCGGTAAAGTAACCTATGATTAAGGGAGTTTACCTGTGAGTTATCTGTTTTCAAGAAAATGGTAGAAATAATATGGGAATTAAATGTTCTTTCCAAGCTCCCTAACCCACTTCTCTTCCTGTTCCCCAAGAGTGTTGTTTTCTACAACCAATTGGGGATATCTAATACCAATGAATATTGTTAAAAGATATATACATATATATACATATATACATGCACAAATACAGTTATGAGATTTACCTCACAATTAGTGTTAATTTACAAAAAAATAAAAAAATAAAAATAAACAACAACAATCAAAAGATCTTAACCCTGGTTGATTTACAAATTTATTTCCAAAATTGAAGTATTTGGGGTCTTGGAAGTTAGGTATCAAATTTTAAAATGTATCAATATTCCCCAACTTTGTGTGGGCCACTCCAGTTCCAGATGTTCGCGAAATTCCTCCTGGAATCTCTACACTAGGAAACAGACTAAAATAACGCAAATGTCTGATTTTGAGAACTGCTACTGAGAAGTTCATGTCCATGTGGGAAGTCTGTCAATAAAAGGGTAATAAACAATTCTAAATGGATCTTTGAGATTTAAGATGTGGAGGCTCACCATTATTTTTGGTTGGCTTTCCGGATGCCACAACCCCCTGATTTCTGTAACAAGCTCTTGTGCCTCGTCTCCACCAAGACAGAAATCAGGTGTAACCAAAACTTCTACTTTAAGAGAAATTAGGGAAATGTGGAATGAAAGGAACAGGTTTCCTACACAAAAGTTGTTTCTCACTTCTTTTTTCAGAGACAGGACCACTTTTTTTTTTTCCAGACAGGTTTGAAGGGTTGAAAATTCTCATTTAGTGATGTAAAAAACATGGTTACTTTTGAGTGTACGTGCAGGACTGAGGCAAGGAAAAGGCAAAGAAAAGGAGTTAGTGTAACCTGTCCCGAATGATTTCAGCAGACTGGAGGGCTGGAAGAGCGATGGGATGTAAGGATTGTCCCGGTTGCACCAGGCCAACGTCTTTCCTTTCATATCACACAGAGAAAACGGAGCTGGGAAAATAGACCGATGTCAGCCCCCTTTCTTTTGCTTTACTGCTGCCAAGAACTAACTCTCTGTCTCCCCCGCCCCTTCCCTCCAACTCCCTTCCCCATTCTGCCCCTCCTTAGTGGTGTTTGCAAGGACGAGTGCCGAATGGGGAGGCAGACTAACTGGTCGGATTGCTTTGCGCAAAATCCACCCCTTCTCTCTCCTCCCTCCCCTCCAGCCTCCGGATCCCGCACAGCCCTCCCTCCCCTCCCCATAGCGGTGTGAGGTTGAGGATGTGTCTGTACTACTAAGGCGGAAGGGGGCTACAAGCAGTGGATAATGTCAGATCCCCCCTCTCCCATTCTACCTGACGCTCCTCTCTGGCTACACCAGGGCTGATCTCTGTAAGAAATAGCAGGAACTGTGGCAGCGGCGAGAGGAAGCGGCCGAGACGCATGGAACCTGGAAAAGTCTGGGTGCTCGGGTTTACCTCATAGCGAGGTCCCGGCCAGCCGTCAGCACCATGGACAGCAGCACCGTCCCCACCAACGCCAGCAATTGCACTGATCCCTACACGCACTCTTCAAGTTGCTCCCCCGCACCTAGTCCCGGTTCCTGGGTCAACTTCTCCCACCTAGATGGCAACCTGTCCGAACCATGCGGTCCGAACCGCACCGCGCTGGGCGGGAGCGACAGCTCGTGCCCTCCGACCGGCAGTCCTTCCATGATCACGGCCATCACCATCATGGCACTCTACTCCATCGTGTGCGTGGTGGGTCTCTTCGGAAACTTCCTGGTCATGTATGTGATTGTCAGGTAAGGAAGGCGCCAGGACTCCCACCAGAGACTTCAGCAGCTAATAGGGCATAAAGGGACACCTGACCCCCAAGGCAGTGTTTGGCGGGAGGATGAGAGAAGGGAGGTGAATAAGGGGATGACGATGAATAGAGTGGTTATTGTGAGTGCAAAAATTCACTTTTCGATTTTCCCTTCCACTGTTAAAGAAATCAAAAATTTCAGTAGCAGAGAAGTTGCCTTGGTAGAAGATGTAAAGCTCTGGGAGAAACAAAAAATTATATATATATATATATATATATATATATCTAAGACAGAATATATATATATATATGCTCTGTCTTAGAGCTCACTTACACTGAGCCAAGAGGGTTCTTGGGCACAGAATCCCACAGTCCCTTCCACAGGAGCTGTGGAAATGGTAATTTGTGAATAATGGAAGAGGAATTCTAGTTAGGTTTCCTGGTGAGAGGGCCAAACTCCTTCTCAGTTCTTTTCAGACGTGAACCTTGGCAACTTTCCTATCCCTGCTGGCTTACCTGTACTTTACTGCACCATACCACCACCCCCATTTGCTTGTCACACTTGTCCTTACCCCACGGTTCCTTCTATCCTGAGGACACACTCAGTGAGAAAGTTTTTCTGGTGTCTTTCTGCAGTAAATAGTGTTTTGTAGTAACAAATGTGACAGTTGTGTTGCCTAGACCATTTTGCAGTTGGCAGCTGCCAGCTCTGCTAGGGGAGTCACAAACTGAATTGGGCATAGACAGTGTGTTTCGGGAGAAATGCAGAGCATGACTGTTTTCCAAATCCTCTGAAAGCGGAAGCCAATTAGAAGTGACCAAAAGCGCATAATTCTGGATTAAAACTATTATATAGGAAGTTACAGTGGTTGCTCTGGGAGGAAAATCTGTCTTTATCCATGAAATTATTTCAAGATTTTGTGTCCCATTTTCTGTTTACCTAGATGCTCCAGGTTTATTTGGCAAAGAGTGTGCAAGCTTTCAATATTAACTGTGTTAGTGTTGGCGTGCATATTCAAGTCCTAATGATAATAATTGAATACTATATATGCATTTCTGTTAAGGTAGATAAATATTTTAACACTTTAAAATGATTTCGAATTTGAGATGTTCTTCCTACTCAGGGTTATATGTATGTAGAGAACATGGCAATTTCATACTTAGTTGCAATATTTTTCATCTATTCAGCAAGTATTGCAGGTTTTAATGGAGTTCCTTAATCATTTAACATTCATTTTTCCTATTATGCTTTCATGATCAAGTTCTGCGAGTTGTTTGTAATTGATTATTTCTTGTATGTCTGATTGCCTTAATTAATGATTGTTAAAGAATAAAACTAATTTCTCTAATCTTTTGATGAGGAATAAGATAAATAGTGTCTCTGAGAAAAGAGCACCATCTATTGAGAAGAAGGCTAACAACAGAAGGGAAAATGCAGGAAGGAAATCAATAGAATTTATTTTTTTAAATATTTACCATGTATAATGTAATACAAAGACTCCTATCAAAGATAAAAACCCAGTCTTACTTACCTTTTTAATAAAAATCATAATTAAAGGTCTTCCTTATGAAGAGAAAATATGTTTCTCATTTGTCCTAAGAATATTCATAGATTCATAAGCTGATAGGGCTAGAAGGGAACCTAGAGTTTACCTATGGTAGATGAGTAAACTGAGGCACAGAAAGTATTAATGATTTATTCAAGGACAGTAGTTCATTAGTTCAGTAACACTGTATTAGTTCAATATAATATCTATCTAAGCCAATATAATTTTCTTGTTATTAGAGTGGTAAATCATGATTTGAGTTAATTCAACTAAAATATTGCAAAGTGGATTTGATTAGCAGTAGTAATGTGGAAATAATAAAGTACCCCAAATTTATGTCTGGAATCCTGGAGAATAAATGATGAAGAGAGATTACCGAGGTCTCTAGAAATCCTGCTGTCTGAAACATAACCCTTTATTCCCTTTTATTGCTTCTCCTGGTATTGTCCTTCCTTATTTTTCTCCCCTCTAGCTTATGCTTTTCTATAAAGAGAGAGCCGATAAAGCAGCAACTGGCTGTGAAATAAGATTGGTCTTATTTCAGTGTTTAAGTGATTGCTGGTTGATTTTCTTTTAAAGGCATTACCTCTGACCTCTTGATGACTTGGAGAAGCATAGGGACATTGCGTCTTATTAACAACATGACATTATGCTTTACTTCTCTTTACCGAAAGTTGGAACAAAATGCAGTCTGATTTGAAAGGTCACCCCAAATATCCACCTATGACAAGTTGGGTGTTTAATTCCATAGTCAAGTAACCCTCTGGGAATATGACAGTGAAACAGAAAAATGGACAATTTAGTGACCAATGAAGTAGTGAAGAAAACATTTGGGGATTGAATAAAATATGTTTATTTAGCTTGGAATATTTAACTGGACTATCTCCAGGCTGTAGTGTTTTCACTACAAAATAATAGTTCAGAGATATTATTGTCCCTGTTAAAAAGATGACTATAATGCTACATCTTATTGAGGTGAAATGCTTACTTCCTGCTATTATTTAAAATTCAACAAATACTTTTGAATGATCAAGTGCAGTTAATGGTCAAGTTACAGTCTTCTATCCAGATTAAGGTGATATTTATTAGAACGTTTTAATACATCAAATGAATTATGAGTCTCAGATGACTATAGCAACCAAAACAACAACAAAAGTAACCGGCAATACAGATGCCATGATTCATACTTTTTTTGCTCTATGTCTCAACTCCACCATCATCATACCGTCATCAACAACATTATTAAATAGTATTAACTTAAGTAGAATTCTTACACTGTGCTATTCTAAGGAACATAAGGGAGGAAAAGAGATACTATCATATGATCCAAAGATTTAAAATCTAGATGTTAAATGATTAAAATATTAAAACTATTCACCACATGGAAACTTTTTCAGTTTTAAAGAAAAAATATTACTTGCAAGATAACATTATTATAATAATTTAATAATAAGATAATAATATTATATTAATAATAATAATAATAAATATTATAAAAATTACCATAGATTCTAAAGAATATGGAGATAAAATATTATACAATTTAGCAATTATTTCAAATGGGATGATACTTTATTACTGTCAAGACTGTTTACTAGGGGCACCTCACTGACTCAGAGAGTGGAGCACACAACTCTTAATCTTGAGATTGTGAGTTCAAGCCTCACGTTAAGTGTGAACATTACTTAAAAGTCAAATTTTTAAAAGAAATAGAATTTTTTTTAAATTAACCAAAATAGTACACAAAGTTATAGCAACCAGCATGCTTCACTTTGTGAGAACACTTGACCCAAGTATAGAATTAACCATAAATTTAAAAAATGATATTGTCACACATGTATTTATTTTGTGATATAGTCTTCCAAGAATTTGTTCATATAGTCATGAATATGGCCTATGCACACACTATTTTAAAAAAGTAAAGGGTTGGAAACCATTAGATCTTTATGAGCTGTGTAAACCATCCTTCCCAATAAATTACCAATGAAGAGTGCCCAATATTGTCTTCATTTTTCAGATTATTTCTTTTTTTTTTTTTTTTTTTTTTTTAAGATTTTATTTATTTATTTGTCAGAGAGAGAGGGAGAGAGAGCGAGCACAGGCAGACAGAATGGCAGGCAGAGGCAGAGGGAGAAGCAGGCTCCCTGCAGAACAAGGAGCCCGATGTGGGACTCGATCCCAGGACGCTGGGATCATGACCTGAGCCGAAGGCAGCTGCTTAACCAACTGAGCCACCCAGGCGTCCCCAATTTTTCAGATTATTTCTTATATGACTAGATGAATTCTTAATATAACTAGTTATCAGAGCAGAGCATTTAAATATATGCAAGATTTTATTGTCATTTTTCTTTCACTAAAAAGTACTTCTCATTTTAAAACACTTGTTCTATATACTAAGTATTTGATTCAGGTTTAAACTATGAAGTGATCAGTCATGCCTGATTGGAACAGAACTACAAGCTTTTTTACTTCATATATAAGTTGCTGGGAAAATAAGGAATAACAATATTTTTTGTAAGTTTATATATGTTGTATTTATATATATACATCTATCTACAAATACATATATACATATGAATTAATTTCAGTGCTTATGTCCCTGAATATGATCACTAGTAATTTTTATAAAATAAAAGTTTTTTATTTAGAAAGCTCAAATACCAATAAAGCTCACTCTTTTTTTTTAAAGATTTTTTTTTATTTGACAGAGAGCAATCACAAGTAGGCAGAGAGGCAAGCAGAGAGAGAGAGAGAGAGAGAGAGGAGGAAGCAGGCTCCCTGCTGAGCAGAGAGCCCGATGTGGGGCTCAATCCCAGGACCCTGAGATCATGACCTGAGCCGAAGGCAGAGGCTTAATACACTGAGCCACCCAGGCACCCCTCACTTTCTTTTTTTTAAAACTATAAAATATCCTAGTTAGAGGTTGGATTCAAAGGGAAAAAAGAAAATCTGTCTTTGACATAATGGTTTACATGAAAACATAAGAATTTAATTATATTCCTTTTACTTCACAATGGAGAGCTTCTAGTATCATCTATTACAATTTCAACTTTAACTGCTGTTTCCCACACAGGTGCTAATTCTATCAGAACAGTTTTCTCCCGTGTGTCCTGAAAACAAAAGTTACTTTTCATTTCCTCAACTGAATGCTATGTCTGTCATTCACATAGTGTTATCAATCAGTTTCTTTTCCTTCTCGTCTTTCCTTCTTGAAAGAATGAGCTATCTTATATTTTATGTAATATTTCCAACATAAAGGAATGTATAGAGAGTAATAGAAGATTCTTCACCTTTTAAAATTATATATAATAATTATATATATTTATAATAATTATATTATTTATTATATTTATTAATTAATATTATTCATTATATTTATTAATAATTATATATACTAGTAATATATGTTATATATAATAACATCCATTATTTATGTATATTATACAATATGTAATTCATAATTATGTATGGCTATATATTATGTAATACATAATTATATATCTATAATAATGTATAATTTATAAATTACATTATATATATATGTAATATATATGTATAAGAAACTTCCTTTCTTCTCCTATTATACTGCTTCCCCAGAGACTATTATTAATGCAAATTTGGTGGTTATCATTCACATGAATATTTTTAAATATTTTTAAACTTTATTTCTGATGTGTTTTTCCACAACAAAATATAATCTTTTTTTTTCTTTTTTTTTTAAGATTTTATTTATTTATTTGACAGAGATCACAAGTAGGCAGAGAGGCAGGCAGAGGGAAAGAGGGGGAAGCAGGCTCCCTGCAGAGCAGAGAGCCCGATGCGATGCGGGCTCAATCCCAGGGCCCTGGGATCATGACCTGAGCCGAAGGCAGAGGCTTTAACCCACTGAGCCACACAGGTGCCCCAAAATATAATCTTTTAAACACGTTCTTTGAACTTTACATATTAAAATTTATATTTTACATTAATGTTAATTTAGACATAATTTCACTATTTTCCCAGAATTATTCTAGTTCCAGCAGATCATGATAGAAACAAGATGTCAAAGAACTAGTCCTCCTTAATACTTTTAACTTATCTGTAAATCTGTGTTAAAAATCATTGTAAAGATTTCTTTGCAAGTGTTTTCTTGAACTAATATTTTCATTAATACTTACATCCAATATTTGGGGAAAAAAATTTCTGGCAACTGCTACAGTAAGTAAATCTGTTCATAAATAAAACCTAGGTGTAATTTCTCTATTCCAAGAAGGAAATAAAAATAATTGGTTTCTGGCTACTTCAAAATGTCATTCAAGTAATAAATGCTAACAACACTTACTTCCAGATTTTGAATATCTTAGAGAACTTTTTACACATTAAAGTTGAAAATGTTACCTCTTCCATTATTCCACTTTAGGTATTAATTAAAATAAAATTATTTTAGTTTCCATAAATAATGTAAAACAATGTGACATTTTAAAATATGTTAATGATAAATACCAAGACTAAACATGTGAAATGCTAAAATATGAGAATTTCATATCTTTAACCTTCATAAAGTTTAATTTATATGAACTAAAATAATGATTTATGACAGTAGTCTCCAAATTTGTTTATAGACATAGACACTTACTTCAAGAACTTATGGCCAATATATAAAAGAGATCAAAGGAACTATTCAGGATTAATCACATGCTGCGGCCAGACAGTACTGCTCAACTTCTACCCCCATCCTACACTCCACTGGGGTCCCCAAGGTACATTCAAAGAATTTCTAGAGCACCCTCAGGTAATATTGTAAAACAATGGTTTTCATAATGTTTCAGACATTTGTGTATCTCACCTCTCATCCTGAAGCTCACCTTTTACTTTAGTGATCGGTATGACAGTCAGTTTTGCCCAGATATAACTTGTTAATTCTCTACCCTAGCTACATCTACACCCCTTGCCTTTGGCTCTGGAAGTTCTCTGATTCCACCACCCTCCACAAAAACCATTGTGATACAACAGATCAGAAAGTGTGAGGGAGTTGCCACGCCATGAAACAACCACTGACTGGGGAAATGAGAGACTGTGGATGAATGTCACCTAACCTTCCTACTATCGAGTTCTAAGATGCAAACCACAAGGCACATTAGAATTTGTGTTCCACATTGTGTCCATTTCAAGAAAATTCTTTTCCTTCTTTCTTGTTTCACTTTCCTACTCCCCCACTTCTGGTCCCACTTCTCTTCCCTACAGTTGCTTTCCAAAATGATTCGCCTTTACACCAATTCCTGCTATTTTATAATGGGTTACAACATTTTGGCACAGTAAAATCTTACTAATAAACAGTCTTTACATTGTCATAGAACATAGGTTTTTCTCTTTTTTTAAGATTTTATATATTTATTTATTTGACAGACAGAGATCACAAGTAGGCAGAGAGGCAGGCAGAGAGAGCAGGGTGGGGGTGGCGGGGGGCGGGAAGCGGGCCTCCCTCCGAGCAGAGAGCCCGATGCAGGGCTTGATCCCGGGACCCTGAGATCATGACCTGAGCCGAAGGCAGAGGCTTAACCCACTGAGCCACCCAGGTGCCCCTAGGTTTTTCTTAATAATTAAAAAGTTCTTAAGAAAAACTTGAATAAGTAACCCAAATTCGAACGATGAAGGGAGTTCATGAGTGAAGTTTTTCCTTTTATTTGTTTTCCTGCCTCAGGATTCAGGAAAGTATTTCTTAGTACATTTTTGCTTTATAACAACAGTCATGTGTGGTGTCCAGATTACTTCTTGAGTTCAAGAGGATGGTGGCAGTAGGGTCTCTGATATGGAAAAGAAATAAAACCTCCTGTGCCTTCTAACAAATTATCAGAAGACAAAAACTACCACCCCCTTCTCCACAGATTCCAAGTTGTATAATAACTATAAGTGTTCTTATAATAACTGGGCTCAAGAAAATTTCAGGATCCTCAAAGTGAGCTGAAACAACAGATACAAGAAATGTCATGTATAAGAAACATTTTATAAAGAGTTTGTTTGAGCACCTCCTTTCCCTTAGCCATCTGTGTCGCTTCAGGCCACTTTCTTTCTCCACAAATTCTTCAGGCTGAGGGTCCTTGAACCAAAATAGACATTTAGAATGGAAAGGTTACATGGAATAAAAAAAAAAGTGGCTTTAGCTCAGAACCCTAAGTGTCAATTGTGACTTAACTTCAAATTGTTCTGTGCCTCATTCTCCTCACCTACAAAATATGAGAATTAAACTAAAAATCTTGGAGTCCCTTCTAGTAGTAAGAATTCCTATGGCAACTTCAAGGACTGTTTCTCCATAATTTTTGCAGCTGTACTATATAGAGAAAAAAGTAATGATCTACCAAATTAAATAACCTTGGTTTCATTCCATCTCACCCTTTGGATTCTAAATAAGCTCAAATGGAGTCTGCCAGAGAAAGAAAATGCTGAGCTGTCAGTTTTGTGCTTGTCAGTTAATGCAGTGAGACTAACCGAAAGCAATAGTCAAGACTTTATTCACTTATTGTGAGAGTATAAGCAAGACATGAAACAGGAAAAAGGTGTCAGCTTCCCACTCTTCAATTTTTCCCAACAGAAGAGCACCAGGTTACATGTATGAGTATAGATGTGACAGAGGGGGAAGAAGGCCATCATCTTGTTGTACAGAGGGCCCCAAAAAACATATTTTATTTACCCACGGACCAGAGGGAGGGAGAGGTAAAAGAATAGGAATGGGAAAGTATGGAGTAAGAGAGGAGAGAAGTTTTTTCCAGAACTCCTGATATGGAGGTCTCAACAGAGACACTTGGAAATAACCTTCTTAAGGGCTCCTCAACAAGGAGACTTCAAATGGAGGCTGTTGGACTAGCAATGCATATACATCTTTTCTTTTTAAATTTTTTTTATTTCAGAGGTACAGGTCTGTGAATCATCAGTCTTAAATAATTCATAGCACTCACCATAGTACATAACCTGCTCAATGTCCATCACCCAGCCATCTTATCCCTCCCATCCCTCTCCCCTCCAGCAACCCTTAGTTTCTTTCCTAAGATTAAGAATCTCTATGGCTTGTCTCCCTCCTGGTCCCATCTTGTTTCATTTTTCCCCTCCCTTACCCCTACAACCCCCCACCCTGCCTTTCAAATTCCTTATATCACAGAGACCCAAAGATTGTATGATAATTGCCTTTCTCTGATTGATTTATTTCGCTTAGCATAACACCCTCTAGTTCCATCCACATCGTTGCAAATGGCAAGATTTGGGGGAGTTTGATGGCTGTATAGTATTCCAGTGTGTACGTATGTATGTGTGTGTGTGTATATATATCTATATATACACACACATGTATACCACATCTAAGAGCATGGTTGTTGAGTTGGAAAAGGAGCATGAGTCCTTGATCACAACCTCCTCCAGATTATGTACCAAGTTTGTTGTGAGGAGGGCAGATTCTCCCCATGAAGCCTGTTAGATAAGCCTTTATAATTGCCTATGGTTGGGCCTCAAAGTTCACACATAGGATTTTGCCTGAACTCAGACCCCTCAAATTCAGCTTAAACCCTGAAACCCTCTCTTCTCTCCTATGTCTTTCTCTCTCTCCTTCTCTAACACCCTCTCTCTTCCTTTCTCCCTCTCTCTTTTTCATTCTCCTTTTAATTCATGTAAAGATTGCTTTAATATTTGCTTTCAGAAATTAATTATATTCTAGTTGTTGCATTCTAAAGTAGAGTAGATAGGGCTCTTACACTTGATGGAAACTGGGATGCATTTTAATAAGAGAGACATTATTCTGCTCTGGATATAAGTTTCAGCCCAGGCAAGAATACTGTCGAGTACAGTTGTATAATTTTTCTTATTCAATCATGTGTTACCTTATTATTTACATATAAGTAGATGTTCTAAAGTGATTTAAATGGTAATCATTCATACAAAAAAGTATTCTTAATAATTTAAATTAATGATAAATAAATTAAACCAAGGGTACCTAGGTGGCCCAGTTGGTTAAATGCCCAGCTCTTGCTTTGGGATCAGGTCATGATCTCAGGGTCATGGGATTGAGCCCCACATCAGGCTGCCTGCTAAGCATGGAGTCTGCTTAAGATTCCCTCTCCCTCTCCTACCCCTTCCCCTGGTGTGCTCTCACTCTCTCTCTCAAAACAAATAAATAAAATATTTTTTAAAATAATAAATTAATTAAACCAACTTAACACATTCACTATCTCCAGATACACTACATATTAATTTCTCCTACATTACTTTACTTCTTTACTTCTTTCTATTTCTTTACTTCTTTTTCTTTACTTCTTTCTATTTTCCCCTATCATCTACTTTTTCTAATAAAAGCCTTGTTCTTCAAGTCTCAACTTAAAGCCATGTCTCTTTGCAGTCTCCTCATAGTACTTCTACAACCAAGCTCCCTGCAGCATAACCCATGATAAATGTTCTGATTGTGAAAAATCTGGGAATTTTCTCATGCTTTTACAAAATGTCTTTTCCTAATCATTGAAGATTTGATGTACAACTATTTTTCTGCTATAGCTAAGAAATTTAAACATCTTAAGGTTTAACAAAAGAACCATGCATCTTTGAAATATTTTACAATTGAAAGTTTTTAGCATTTCAAATTCACCTCAAAGTATTCGGATATAAATTTTCATTGATCAATTCTCTCCATTCACTGCTTTGTTCATGGGCATTTAGCTTTTATAACTTGAGTCATGAAAACTGATCTGTACCAATAGATTAATATCAACAAATCATAAATTCACACACACACACACACACAAGTAAATAAATAAATTCACATAGAGAGATAGATAAATGGATAGATGATAGATGTGTAAGTCCAAAAAAAATTTTTTTTAAAGATTTTATTTATTTATTTGACAGATAGAGATCACAGGTAGGCAGCGAGACAGGCAGAGAGAGAAGAGGAAGCAGGCTCCCTGCTGAGCAGAGAGCCCGATGTGGGGCTTGATCCCAGGACCCTGGGATCATGACCTGAGCCGAAGGCAGAGGCTTTAACCCACTGAGCCACCCAGGCGCTCCCAGTCCAAAAATTTTAAATAGGAAACAGATCGAACTCATGGCTGAGATACAGAAAGTAAAATTTTAAAGAGTAAGAAAAATAAAAAGTTAATAATCAGTTCTCATTACTCATGATAGTTATGTTCTATGAAGTCATTGTGATTAGTAAATTACAGAAGACTGTATTATTTCTAGAGGAGATGCAGGGTTAGGTTCCTATGAGCCTCCAATTTCATTTGTATCAATTAATCAAAACATAACTCTCTGTTATTTGTGGTTCTGTTTTAAAGGTGTCTGTTTAGTGTATATTGTTGATTCATTAACATTGAATGTATGATCAACAGTATTATAACTAATGCCTACATGAAGCTCATCTAAGAGACCTACCTTCTCCATTAGACACATCACTACTATCTTATACTTAGAAACACCTAAACACCTGATAACACTTCAGCACTCTGTTTGAGGTCCATTTTAAACACTGAGATCACCAACAAAAAACACAAAAAATGCTATAAGTATGTCACTAAATAGGGGGGTTCCCCTTTCTCCACATCCTTGCCAACATCTGTCATTTCCTGACTTATTAATTTTAGCCATTCCAACTGGAGTGAGGTGATATCTCATTGTGGTTTTGATTTGTATTTCCCTGATGCTGAGTAATGTTGAACATCTTTTCATGTGTCTGTTGGCCATTTGTATGTCTTTTTTGGGAAAATATCTGTTTATGTCTTTTGCCCATTTCTTGACTGGATTATTTGTTCTTTGAGTGTGGAATTTGGTAAGTTCTTTATAGATCTTGGATAATAGACCTTTATCTGACAAGACATTTACAAATATCTTCTCCCATTCAGTAGGTTGTCTTTTGATTTTGTCAACTGTTTCCTTTGCTGTGCAAAAGATTTTATCTTGATGAAGTCCCAATAGTTCGTTCTTGCTTTTGTTTTCCTTGCCTGTGAAGACGTGTTACACTGCTAGTGGTAATGCATGCTGGTAGAGCCACTCTGGAAAGTGGTACAGAGATTCCTCAAAAAATTAAAAATAGAGCTACCCTATGACTCAGCAATTGCACTACTAGGTATTTACCCAAAGGTTACAGACATAATGATCTAAAGGGGCATCTGCACCCCAATGTTTATAGTGGTAGTGCCCACAATAACCAAACTATGAAAAGAGCTCAGATGTCCATCGACAGATGAATGGATAAAGATGTTGTATAGGGATGCCTGGGTGGTTTAGTTGCTAAGCATCTGCCTTTGGCTCAGGTCATGATCCCAGGGTCCTGGGATTGAGACAAGCACTGGGCTCCCTGCCTAGCAGGAAGTCTGCTTCTCTCTTTCCCACTGCCCCTGCTTGTGTTCCCTCTCTCTCCATCTCTTTCCCTGGCAAATAAATAAAATAAAAACCTTTAAAAAAAGAAGAGGTGGTATATATACAATGAAATATTACTCGAATATCAAAAAGGATGAGCTGTTATGATTTGCAATGACATGGATGGAACTAGAGGGTATTATGCTAAGTGAAATAAGTCAATCAGAGAAAGACAATTATCATACGATTTCACTCATATGTGGAATTTAAGAAACAAAACAGGATCATAGGGGAAGGGAGAGAAAAATGATAAGAAAATCAGAGAGGGAGACAAACCCTGAGACTCTTAACTATAAGAAACAAACTGAGGGTTTCTGTAGGGGAGGTGAGGTGAGGATGGGGTAACTGAGTAGTAGGCATTAAGGAGGGCACATGATGTAATGAGCAAATGAGCACTGGGTGTTATATGCAACAGATGGATCATTAAACTCTACCTCTGAAATTAATAATATACTATATGTTAATTAATTCAATTTAAATTTTAGAAAATAATAAAAAAATAAATGAATCACTTAATGAACCTCAGAAAGGAGACATTTAGAGTCTGACAGCTAAAATGGGACAGCAGAGTGTTGCTTTTACCTCAGCTGAGAACTTGCCCATCAGAGCAATTCAAATTTTTCATAACTCTGTACATATCTGCAAATGACCACAAAAACCCAAAAGTAAAGATTTTCAAGGTTAAAATACATTCTAGTATGTAAGGTTGTTTGCTAATACAGAATCCATTCATAATGAGGTTTGACTGCTTATGCAAATGTTTTACAAGGAAATATTTTAAAAACACAGCTGAAGAAAAAAATCAGAAATTATGTTCCACATTAAATATAATGACACTTTCATGACATGAAGACAAGTTTAATGTTTTTATTTTCATTATCATAATCAAAAGGAATAGCTTGAAAATAAAATGGATTCCCATATGAATCAATCATCAGTCTGTCACTAGATACCTAGGTTGGCACACAAATTTAAAAACCTACATTATGCACAAGGGGCCCCAGTTCTCAGCATTTGTTACTTCTTGATTTTTTGATAATGGTCATTCTAAGAGGTATGAAGTGGTGTATCACTGTGGTTTTAATTTGCATTTCCCTAATGACTAATAATGTTGAACATTTTTCCATGTACCTGTTGGCCCTTTATAGATCCTCTTTGGATAAATGTCTATTCAGGTCCTTTGCCCATTTTTTATTCAGTTTATTTGTTTTCATGTTATTGAGTTATACAAGTTCTCTCTATACTTGGCTATTACCTTTTTATCAGATATATGGTTTGCAAATACTTTTTCCCATTCCATAGGTCCTCTTTTCACTTTGTTGATGGTTTATTTTGTTGTTCAGAATCTTTTTAGTTTGATGTAGTCCCATTTGTTTATTTTTTATTTTGTTGCCTGTGCTTTTTGTGTCATATCCAAAAAAATCATTACCAAGACCTACATCAAGGAAACTTTTTCTTATGTTGTCTTCTAGGAGTTTCATGGTTTCAAGTCTTACACACAAGTCTTGAGTCTATTTTGAGTTAATTTTCATGAGTGGTGTAAGGTATGGGTCCAGTTTCATTCTCTTACATGTGATTATCCAATAATTCCAGCACCATTTAATTGAGACTGTCTTTTCACCATTGCATATTCTTGGCTCCATTGTCAAATATTAGTTGCCCATTGTGTTTGAGTTTATTTCTGGGCTCTTAATTCTGTTCTGTTGGTCTATTTGTCTGTATTTATGCCAGTCCCATACTGTTTTGATGATGATAGCTTTATAATATAGCTTGAAATCAGGAAATATAATATCTCCTGTTTTATTCTTTCTCAAGATTTCTTTGGCTATTCGGGGTCGTTTCTGGTTTCATATTAGAAGTGTTTTCTCTACTTCTATAAAAATGCCATTGGGATCTTGATAGAGATTGCATTGAACTTATAGATAACTTTTGGTAATATTGACATTTTAACAATATTAATTATTCCAATCCATGAACATGGGATACCTTTCCATTTATTTGTGTCCTCTTTGATTTCTTTCATCAATATCTTATAGTTTTTAGAGAGATCTTTTGTCTCCTTAAATTTACCCCTAAGTAATTTATTGTTTTGATGTAATCATATATGGAATTGTTTTCTTAATAATTTCTTTCTGATAGTTTGTTATTAATGCATAGAAGTGCAGCAAATTTCTGTATGTTGATTTTGTATCATGAAATTTTATTGAATTCATTTATTAATTCTGACAATTTTTTTGTAGAGTTTTTAGTATTTTATATCTATAGTATGTCATCTGCAAAGAGAGACAGTTTTATTTCTCTCCACTTTGGACTTTTTTTTTTCTTTTTTGTTGCCTAATTGCTAAGTCTAGGACTTCCAATACTATGTTGAACAAAATGGCAAGAATGGGCAACCTTTTCTTAATAATTATCTTAGAGGAACCCTTCAGTTTTCCCTATTGAGTATTATGTTAGTTTTAGGCTTCTTATATATGACCCTTTATTATATTGAGGCACATTCCCTCTATATCCACTTTGTTGAGAGTTTTTATCATAAATGGGTGTTGAATTTTGTCAAATGTTTTTCTGCATCTGTTGAAATGATCACATGATTTTCATCCTTCATTTTGTTAATGTGGTGTGTGTATCACATTGATTATTTGCAGATGTTGAACCATTTCTGCTTTCCTAAAATAAATCCCACTTGATCATGATGCATGATCCTTTTAAAGTGTTGTTGAATTTGGTTTGCTAATCTTTTGTTGAGGATTTTTGCATATGTTCATCAGGAATATTGGCCTGTAATTTTCTTTTTCTATGATTTCTTTGTCTGGTTTTGGTGTCAGGGTAATGTTGGCCTCATAAATAAGTTTGGAAACATTCTCTTCTCTTCAGTTTTTTGTTTTTTTTTTTTTTTTTTTGGAAAAGAAGGATAGGTATTAAATATTCTTTGAAGGTTTAGTAGAATTCACCCATGAAGACTTTTGGTCCTGAACTTTTGTTTGTTGGGAGGTTTTGATTAACGATTTTATCTCCTTGCTAGTAATCATTCTGCTCAGATTTTCTGTTTCATCATATTCATTTTGGTAGGTTTTATGTTTTTAGGAATTTATCTATTTCTTCTAGGTTGTCCAATTTGTTGGCTAAAATTGTTCAGAGTCATCTTTTATGATTTCTTGTATTTCTGTGGTATGAGTTGTAACTTCTCTTTTTCTTTTCTGATTCTATCTATCTATCTTCTATGTTTTCTTAGTGAACTAGCTAAATGTTTGTAATTTTTTGAGATCTTATTTATTTATTTGGCAGAGAAAAACACAGTGAGAATAGGAACACAAACAGAGGGAGTGGAAGAGAGAGAAGCAGGCTTCCTGCTGAGCAGGGAGCCTGATGAGGGGATTGATTCCAGGACTCCAGGATCATGACCTGAGCTGAAGGTAGACACTGAGGCACCCAGGCCCCCCATGTTTGTAAATTTTGTTTATCTTTTCAAAGAACCAGTTCTTACCTTCATTGACATTTTCTATTGTCTTTTTTATAGTCTCTATTTCATTTATTTCCATGTTATCACTGCTATTTACTTCTTTCCAATCCCTTTGGACTTTGTTTATTCTTTTTTTTTTTTTTCTAGTTCCTTTAGGTGTAAGGTTAAATTGTTTATTTGAGTTTTTCTTGTTTCTTGAGAGAGGACTGTACCACTATAAACTTCCTTTTTAAAATTGCTTTTCCTTCATTCCGTAATTTTGGTCTGTTATATTTCCATTTGCATTTCTCTCCAGGTATTTTTTTCTCCTTTGATTTCTTTGCTGCTCAGTGGTTGTTCAGTAGCATGTTATTTAATATCCACATATTTGATTTTTCTAGTTTTCTTCCTGTAAATGATTTCTAGTTTCATACGATTGTGGCCAGAAAAGATACTTGATAATGATTTCAATAACTTTAAATCTATTGAGACTTGTTTTGTTGCCTAGCATCCTCAAGAATGTTTCATTTGCACTAGTATTCTCCTGCTTTTGAATGGAATGTTCTGTATATGTTTATTAAGTTCATCTAGTCTAATGTGTCATTTAAAGCTAATGTTTTCTTACTGATTTCTGTCTGAATGATCTATTCATTGATGTAAATGGAGTAAGGTCACTAACTATTATTCTATTGCTGCCATGTTCTCCCTTTTTTCTGTTAATATTCGCTTTATATATTTAGGTGCTCCTATGTTGAGTGCATAAATATTTACAACTGTTGTATCCTTTTGTTGAATTGGCCTCTTTATCATTATGTGATGCCTCTTTTTGTCTTTTACTACAGTCTTTTCTAAGAGTTTATTTTGCCTGGTAAAAGCATAGCCACACCAACTTTCTTTTTGCTCCCATTTGCATGGGTCATCTTTTTCTATCCCTTCACTTTCAGTCTCAGTGTGTCCTTTAATCTGAAGTGAGTCTCTTATAGGCAACATAATTTGAGTTTTGTTTTCCTCATCCATCCAACCACTCTATGTCTTTTGATTGGAAAATTTAGTCTATTTACATTTTAAAATAATTATCGATATGCATATGCTTATGCCATTTAGTTGATTGTTTTCTGGTTGTTTTATGTTCCTCTCTGTTGCTTCTTTACTTGTTTGCTTCCCTTGTGATTTGGTAAGTTTCTCTAATGTTATGTTTACCATATCTTTTCACTTTTTTTGTGTATCTACTATAGATTGCTTTGTGGTTCACATATTCTATCCCAGATATTTAACAGTCTATTTCAGGTTAATAGCATCTTAAGTCTGAGTGTATTCTAAAAATTCTATATTTTTACTCTCCCCCCCTGTGTATTCTGTTTTTAATACCATATTTTTCATCTTTTATTTTACATATCCATTAACTAATTATTATAGTAATAGTTAATTTTACTACTTTTTTCTATTAACCTTCATGTTAGCTTTGTAAGCAGTTAATATACTACCTTTAATATATATTTGCATTAACCAGTGAGATTTTTACTTCCATATGTTTTCTTGTTACTTATTAGTATATTATCTTTTCAGCTTAAAGAAATAACTTTGACATTTCTTATAAGGTCAGTTTAGTGTTAATAAACTTCTTTAGTTTTTGTTTGTCTGAGAAACTCTTTATATCTCCTTCAGTTCTGAATGGTAACCTTGCTGGTAGAATATTCTTGGTTGGAAGCTTTTTCTTGTTGGCATTTTGAATATATCATGCCTCTGTCTTCTGTCCTGCAAAGTTTCTACTGAAAAGTTAACTGATAGCCTTATGGGGGTTCCCTTGTATATAACAAGTTGTTTTGTGTGTGTGTGTGTGTGTGTGTGTGTGTGTGTGTGTGTGTGTTTTCCCCTTTTGATGCTGTTATTTCTCTTTATTTTTAATCTTTGGCCTTCTAATTATATTGTGTCTTAGTGTGATCTCTTTGGGTTCATCCTATCTGGAACTATCTTTGCTTTTGGACCTCAATGTCTATTTCCTTCATCAGGGAACTTTTCAGCCATTATTTCTTTAAAAAGCTTTTCTACCTCTTTCTCTCTCTTCTCCATCTGGAACCTCTATATGCAGATATTATTTCTCTTGATATTGTCCCATGGATCACTTAAACTATTTTTACTTTGTTTAATTCTGTTGTCTTTTGTTCCCCTGATTGGGTGATTTCCACCATCTCATCTTCCAGATTGCTGATCCATTCTTCTTTTTCAACTAGTCTGCTGTTCCACAGCTCCAATTTATTTTTCAATTCAGTGATTGCGTTCTTCAGATCTATGGCTTTTGCTTGGTACCTTGTTATGTTTTCTGTCTCTTTGTTGAAGTTCTCATTGTGTTCATCCATTCTTCTCCTGAGTTCAGTGAATATTTTTATGACCCTTACTTTAAATTCTTAATAAAAGAGTAAGTAGATAAATATATAATAAATAGACAAATAGTAAATAGATAATAGATAGATAACCTATCAGATAGATAACCTATCTTTATTTCATTAAGGTGTTTTTCTGAGGTTTTGTCTTATTGTTTCATTTGGAATAAATATCTTTCAGCCTTGAAAGAGTGGCCTTATAAAGGAGATGAACCTTGTCATTCAACCTTGCCTTAGGTTTTGGTTGTTTCTCAGACTTCTTTGATTATCTATGTATCCTGATTTGTTTTTGATGGGTCCCAGCTGTTGACAGTGTGTAAGACCTGTCAGTGTTCCAAAGGGATGGATCTCAAATAGTGCTTAGTTTTAGGCACCATCATCAAACAGCAGCTTTTATGATATAGATAGATGATAGATAAATAGATAGATGATGTATATAGATATATAGATATATAGATATAGATATAGATACAGTCTTTTGAGTCTGTGATCATAAATCCTGTTGACTTCTAGACCAAGAGTTGGAGGTGTCCCCCCAACATTTGCAACATTTGCAAAAAATGTGGCTTTAGTCATGTGTATAAGCTCATTTCTGGGATGTATCAGTGATCTGTGGCAAAGCCAAGGGAGTGCTTTAATCTGGTATCTCCCTGCCCACATTTCCTGGGAATACCTCTGTAGCATCTGGATGTGTGGCAAATCTGAAGCCTACCCCTCAGACTGAAACTCTAGGACAAAAAAAAAGGTATTTTTCTCATGAAGACTGGAGATATGTGTCAGTCTGCTGTTTATGCATTACTCTAGAGATGGTAACCTGCCATGGACTGTCTTTCTGATCATTTTAGACCTAAAGAGCACAGAAACACAATCCTCACTGGCCACCAGAGCCAGGCACTCAAGCCAGGTACTCAAGGGGCTGTGCATACCCACTATCTGTAGTAAGGCAGGCTGTGGTTGTGACACATGGTAACTGGGGCAGGACACCCCATGGCCAAGATCAAATGTAAGGTACTTGACTGCCCAACTGTGGTGCATGAGGGCAAGACAGTCAATAGCTATGGCTTAGTGTGAGGGCATGGGACACTCCCACTGAAGCTAACAGGCCAGAAGGCAGGTGTGATAAATGGTACCCACCAGCTCTAGCACCAAGAAGGCAGAAGGTGAATGCAAAAATGGCGCCTGCCAGCACCTCCATCCTCAGAGAGAATCCCAACAGTTTCTTGCCTGTTTGAAAGATGCTTTAAGGTTAACAAATGAGTCTCTTCATATGATTTAGTTACCTTTCAAATGGTTGCTTTTGTACTGGGTCTCCATGTAAGTGAGTCTGTGCTAAGCCCTTTGAGAGTGGATTTTCTGTCCCTATACTCTATGGTTTCTCCTGGAAGTAAGCCTTGTTTGTTTTTAAGACCAAACTCCTTGAGGGCTAATCTGTCTGGTGCAGTTCCCAAGGGTAGAAGTGCCTGATATGGAACACAAACCCCTCACTCTTGAGGGATAAGCTCTGTATTATGAAATCCCCCCTTAGAGTGCCTGGGTGGCTCAGTCAGTTAAGTTTAAGTTAAGTTTCTGGCTTTGGCTCAGGTCATGATCCCAGGTTCCTGGGATTGAGCCCCACACTGAGCTCCCTGCTTACTAGGGAGCTTGCTTCTCCCTCTCCCTCTGCTTGCCACTCCCCCTATTTGTGTGCTCATGCTCTCTCACTCTGTCAAAATAAATAAATAAAATCTTTAAAAAAAGAAAAGAAAAGAAAAGAACCTCTCCTGACTATGGGTCACCACACGTGGAGGTGGGGTTTCTTGCAAGACCGTGACTCCGCCTCTCCTGTCCACTTTGATGTGGCCTTTTAATTTTTTGTTATGGAAGCACTGTTCAGCTAGCTTTCAGAAGGAATTGCTCCATATGTAGCTGTGGGTTTGTTGTGTTTGTGGGAGAAGGTGAGTTCAAGATCCTCCTATGCCACTATCATTCGCACTTCTCCCACCAGACAATTTGCAATATTCATTACCACCCTTAGCCAGCGATCAGTAAGTAAGTGCTTAGAAAATAGCATTGCTGAAAAGTTTCCCTCAATTGGACATGCTTTATGGTTATCTTAAATCAGTGCAATTTTCTAGGCTTTCTCACAGTATTTTCATCTTCAACTATTAGAAGCTTTCAGGAAAAATTGAAACTGTCATCGGCAAATTCATATTAACTTCTTAGCAAATACAAAATCTGTCCTCAAAGACACCTATGTCTGCATACCAGCCACTCTGCACCCACCTTCATGCACCCAGATGGTGACTGGCAGCTTCATTTCACCCAACCTCTCATTATGCCCTTTCAAGCACAAAAGCTCGTTGCTTGGATTTTTTTTCCTTTTTTTCTAATTTATGTAACTTGTTCATTTTAAAAATAAAAAAAAAAACAGTTCTCTGCAGTTCTCAAAGTTTGCTTTGAAAAATGTGTTCCCTTGTGTTTTAGTATTCAGACTGGCTAGCTGGATAAAAAGGAGCATCAGTTAGGCCAAAGCATTCTGTGGTGTTTGTAATCCAGTGGTTTCTTATCCATGGTTTTCTCATTGGTTTTCTAAGGATTCACTGAAATCTCTTTTATGCCTAGCTCCATCTTTAATTCAGTCCCCATCTGTCTCCAAATGACTGCTACTTTAAAGAGTTGTGCTTAGAGAAAACTTTCTGGCATGTCAGCAATTCTTTGGATTAGCCAAATAGCCACTGGATATAAGTTTGCAAGAGGAGCAAAGTTGAGAAGAGATTTAACTGGGTGATATACAGTCCAGCTAAAAAAATTCTATAGTTCCTAGAATCACTTATGTGAGAATTAGATCTATATTCTATCAAGGAACCCAGACAGGTTAAAATAAATAATAAAATTTGAGTTTCCTTCCAGTTAAGTCTTGGAACATCAAAATATTGAACAAATCCTTGTAATATGCTTAGGCACATAAAAGAAGACCTAGAAGAAGACTTCCCAGATCACCCATTCCTGTGGTGCTCAATCTTGGTTTACACATCAGAATCACCTGGGTAGGCTTAAAAAAAAAAAAAAATGGAAGCCCACCTCCAGCTAAAGTTAAGGTTAATTAAATCAGAATCTCTGGGGGTAGTTTTGGGGAATAGGCAGGAAAGCCTTAATGTTCAGCAAGATTAAGGGTCACAGATGTGGTCCAACCTGTTCATTTTATGAATGTGAAAACTGCAGCTTGTTTGTCAAGGAGGTTTGGGGTTTATACATATGTCTTATTTCTCTGAACTTGAAGAAGCTGTTTACAGAGTAAGTAGCAAATTCAATCACCTTTACCTTTTCAGAAAAGGTAAAGCTCAGCGTGTTTCCAAAATTTCCCTAAAATTGACCAATTGGCTCCCTTCATAATAGGCATAGTGGAGTGGACAGAGTACTGAACCTGGAATGAGAAGAACTGCATTTGAATCTCTGCCTCTTGCTAGTGAACATTGTCACTCAACCACCCTAAATCTCATTAGCTAACCTTTACTAAAAAATAATAACCATATTCAATCTCACATGGATTTTAAGTCCACATTATACAAGATATACGAAGTGTGTATGTGGTGAACACTAAAAGTGCTATATAAAAGTAAAGAGTTTTGTTATTTGCTCCCTTCCTATTGAGAATTCATCTTCCTTTCCACTAGGTTCACACCATTAGCATGTGGGATCTGAACACTCACACAGTGTTTTGCTTTTGCTAAGGTCATATATATTACCTGATATAATATTTTGAAATACAGTTTATCTTTTTGGAATCACAATTTCTGCAGAAGCAAAGCAAGGCATTGCATGGGTGTCAATTTTGTTATTCCTCTCTTCATCCTAGTCAACTCCTTCCTAACACTGGATGGTTTCAAGATCATCTTATTGACTACCGTGATACTACCAAGAAAATTCTAAAGACAGAGAAGTGCAATTTACTTGATTCCATTTTGATAAGTCTTTCTTTTTATACTGTCCACTGAATAAATTCACTGGGTAAAAACATGCAAACCAATTATTTGGGGGAGAAAATAGCTATTTTGTTACTTAAAAATGTTTCACATTTAAATTGGTATTATAGTCACAACATCTAAAGCAGAATTTAAGTTTAAATGCTGATTGCATATGATGAAATTTGTTTTTAGCCAGCAGCATTGTTTATTTGAATTAGAAGAAATAACTTAAAATAATGGTGTTTTCAAACACTAGCTATGGAAATTTAGGCATTTAGAATTCCATCTCTGGGAAGAGAATCCTACCTTCATTTATGAGTCTGACTCACTAATCACATTAAAATTGGTCAAAAAGGTGGAGCTCTTCATAATGGTTGCATTAATGATGGTACAGTGAATCTGTGTGTCTGTCTATTTCTAACACCTTCTTAATGGATTTTTTTCAGAACTTTCAAAGCAATATATGTAAATGCCATAAGAGTAATGAATTGTATAAATAAGCAACCACAGGGTAGAAAAATAACATCCATGGGGCTTAGTGTCCCTGAGAATTAAAACTATTTCAATATAAAAGCTGCGGGAAACAAGGAGATCAATGAAAGGAAGGCCTTCCTTGTCTCTGAACATTTTTCCACTAAAACAGTGGGTTCAGTGCCAATGAGAGATGGAGCATTTTGCGGGAAAGTATTAAATGTTAATTGAAAAATGTTGCTAGCAGTATAACCTCAACATCAGAACCTGGTTTCATCTGCCAGGAACAGGAGAAATTACTAGACATTATAATTTCATACTTATCCAGGCCCCATGGCCTATGAAAAGGTAACATATGATTTGAAAGAAATTAAATATGAGTGTGCTTCTGATGATGCTGGTGGTCCAAGGCACCAAAATAAGAGGTCCGGTAAAAGTCAGACAGCGTAAATTGAGATCCTGAAGTCTTTCCTTCCAAAAACAAAAGAAAGCTTATTTAACGTCTCTGTAAAAGAAATAAAACATATATCTAAATAATAAAGATTATACCTTACAATTTTAAAGGACCTTAATTTTTTCATTACAATGACTAATTTGAATTTCATAAAATTTTTATGATCCTAGGGAAAGAAATTGTTAACTAGTCTAATACTAAAGAGGAATGAAACTGAGGCTCAGGGATTTATTTGCAATGATTGTTGGATGCTAACCATGTAAAAGCACTCTTCCAGAGACTCCAGATAAAGTAGTGAGAAGATTGATACAGTCTTCCCTGTCCACAAAAGTCCAGTGTAGTGGAGAAGAAAATCAAACCATTTCACTAGCTGATAAATGCCAAGGATAAGATTACAACAACCAACCTAGGTTTTTCAACCATACTGTCAGGCAAATACTATTCCCAAGCTTTTTTTTTTTTTTTTTTTTTTTTTTTTTTTTTTTAAAGATTTTATTTATTTATTTGACAGAGAGAGATCACAAGTAGACAGAGAGGCAGGCAGAGAGAGGGAGGGAAGCAGGCTCCCTGCCAAGCAGAGAGCCCGACGCGGGACTCGATCCCAGGACCCTGAGATCATGACCTGAGCCGAAGGCAGCGGCTTAACCCACTGAGCCACCCAGGCGCCCTTATTCCCAAGCTTTTTAACAATTAATTAGTATAGGACTTCTTTCTCTATCACCAAACCCAGCAATGAGGTAACTCCTAATTTAAATGTTTATTCACTTTTCTAAAATTTTTTAAAGGTATTATTTATGTCTCAGAGACAAGATAGAAAAAAATGAGTGGACAGGGCCCTGGTTAATTTAAGAAAACAATGAAAGAGATTCCTGTCAATCCTAATTTACAAGTGTTTCTCAAAGCAGGTGTTGTAAACATTTTTCAAATTAATAAGGATATTAGAATAGTCCTGAATGAACAGGACAAGGAGGAAGAAATATCTCAAGAATCATTGCTTTAGGATATTCAACCACTAGTGCCATTAGTGTGCCATTAGTGCCATTAGTACTCTAACCCTGGCCAGGGTTCAGAGTGCTGAACCTGGAATGAGAAGACTGGCCAGTCTTCTGAATACCTTACAACATGAACACAGGCAGCAGAAAGCTCAACCTGGAAGTTAGACATAAAACTTCTGTTCTCTAAAATTACTATCCTTTTATGGAATTTAGGATAGAAGTTTCAAAGGAAAAATTGATGCCACCCTTTGAAAAGGATTACTTCCCTGAACAAAGATGTTTCCTGCATAAAAATAAATATGTCACATTTACACAAAAGACATTACTACATGAATCAATGCCACAACACACATATTAAAACACATGAACCACACCAATGATCATTTCCACAAGAGTATTATTTTCTCAAAAATTTAGAAACTCATAATAATAATATCTGAACCAATGAATTAACAAGTCATCTACACAGCCTTGTTTTAATTGCCTTGTAAAATACATTTTATATAAAGTTATATGGCTTCTGCTATTCTAATATAGCGATAGAAACCATGCATTAGTGTAACTGAGATGTTTTGTTCACACACAATTGTTTGAAGTTAAGCTGTTATGTAAAACATAATATACCAGTCAGCCTTCTAGCTAACATATATGAGGTCATGAACTTAATGAACTATTGGTCAAAGAATATAGTTGTGGATTTTTAGAATAACCATAGGTCAGAGTGCAACTTTAGCACACATAAGAAACATACTACAAACAATGTTAGTACAGGCAAAACAAAAGTAACAGAACATTTACCAATGTCTTATCAGAGAATAATGTCAGCCTCATTAAATTTGAAATACTCTTCCTTGAGCTAACATTTGTTACAAGTTACTACACATTAGACTCCATATTAACGATCCTTAAATGAAATCCTTAAAATCCTTAAATCCTTAAAAATCCACTTTTTAAAAAATTTCATTACATGAACCATAAAAAGAAAGTACTAATTACATTCCAAGTTTTACAGAAGAGAAAAATAGAACTTGGGAAATGTAAGAAGCTCAAGTTTGTCCAACTAATAAGTAATAGAACTAAGATTTGAATCAAGATATATATGATCCTGAAATTTAACTTTAAAACCTGTTATGTTTAATTCCATCGAGGTGAGATTTTCAAGCCATTTCTCAAGGCTTCATCAAGACTGCTGATTAGACTTTCATCTTACCTTCTACATCGTACTTCCATGGACATTCTCCAATTGACAACCTGTTCATGATATTCCTTTTGTTGATAGGCTGTGCCCCCACTGAAATGGAAGTGAAACAAAGGGAAAACTTGTGTCCTTACAGGGTGTAAATCCCGAGTTTCCCATTAATATTGGACTGTGACACTTTGAAGTGAACATATGCCTTTGGACTAACTTGACCTAGGTCTCTAATTGAGTCTACCTTTCAACTGAAAAGCAGACTGATTAGTTCTGATTAATAGAATCCATTTTCTGTAAAGCTTTCCAATTACAGAAACTCAGTTGTGAACCAAAGCTGCTGTCTAAGTTGAATAGATTTCCAATAACCTGATTTTATGTTGTGAAAAATGGATGCTAATAATTCATATCAACATACTGATCAGGGGACAGTTTGTATGACAGACTCAGCACTGACAGCTATAGATCAAGCTTGGTTTTTGAATCAGTTATCTGGCCAAACACCATGTCATTTTTATATTTCTGTTTACAACAGTGATCCCTTCCTACATCTTTGGAAAAAGGAAATTTCCAATTTGGAAAATGTAAGCTCCTTGAGGATTTGACTGTATATATATTTTTTTCATTCTTTTATCCTCAAGCCAAAAGAGTAAGAAACGGTCATAGGACATAGTGTTGCTGAAATGTTTCAGTACATTGAATTGATTACACTGTTATATTAATGCTAGATTAATTTCAACCATCTGAGTTTAAGTGTCCCCTTTCTACTTTGTGAAAATAATAACTTTTGTATCATCTCTTCTCTGAGAGTTAATGGTTGAAATAAGCTTATAATTCTTAAAAGTAAAATTCTATTCTAAAATTCTGTTATTTAGGGGTGCCTGGGTGGCTCAGTGGGTTAAAGCCTCGGCTTTCAGCTCAGGTCATGGTCCCAGGGTCTTGGGATCGAGCCCGCATCGGGCTCTCTGCTCAGTGGGGAGCCGGCTTCCCTCTCTCTCTGCCTGCCTCTCTGCCTACTTGTGATCTCTGTCTGTCAAATAAATAAAAAATCTAAAAAAAAAAAAAAGAAATAAAAAAATAATCAAATAAAATTCTGTTATTTAATTTAGAAGCAAAGATATTTTCTAGGATTGTTTTACACATTCAAGTGGAAAACCTGAGTCCATACTGTCTGCTTTTTCCTTCTTCCAACTGTCCCAAGGAATCCAAATGGGATAAGGGCAGCAAGGAGATAACAGAGAATGGGAAAAATTGAATCTGGAAGAATTAATTCTAGAAGAATCCAAGAAGAATTTCTGCAAGGAAAGATAGGCCTTTACTCAGGACTTTGCCAAAGATTCACCTAATTAAATATTCAAAGAAAAGCATGCTATTCCATGCCCTTATCTTCCTGGTGAGCAAAACACCAGATGGACAGGCTGGAGGCAAGTTAGCTGGAATTACACCAGATGAAAGTAGCAAGGCATGTTGGTGTTACTCCAGGGAACCTAAATAGAGTAAATAGAAATCTTCCCTTCTCACTTGTGGCTCTTACCTGTGACACTCTTTTTATTTTCTTCTCTCAAATGGCTTATAGGGCCACTTGTGAAAAGTATAGAAACCTAGCCTATTCAACTCCCATGCCA
The DNA here is from genome assembly GCF_002288905.1 of Enhydra lutris kenyoni. Taxonomy (NCBI): domain Eukaryota; kingdom Metazoa; phylum Chordata; class Mammalia; order Carnivora; family Mustelidae; genus Enhydra; species Enhydra lutris. Next base: position 13,398,556 of record NW_019154146.1, on the reverse strand, counting down.
AATTCTTCCCATACACTCTACTCCATTTCATTCCACATCCCATACCTTCAGAGAGATGCGTAATATGAAGTAGCCCAAGAAGTTAAGAGTAAATGGAATTCTGCTTCTTGTGTAAACATGATAGACCAAAAACAGGCAAACATTAGGAGAATTCTTAGTGGTGAGATTTTTTTCCCCCTGAAAAGCCAGTGGACTACACCTCCCAGGAGAAGAAAGACAAGGTGACAATGCCCACAATAACAAGGGAAAATAAGAGTGGGGAAATGAAAAGAGTGGGGAAATTTCCCCAGGAAATGGAAAGAAATAAATTATAAGACAATGTATAACTAAGAAATATAGATTCATCTTACTGATGTATCCATATGATGGACTAACCATCCCACAGACATTTAAAAATACAAAGCTTAGGTCAAGAAAAAGAAGTCCTAGTTCACACAGCATAAAATAAACTGGCAATAAAATTTTGATAATTACTATCAGTAAAGTGAGTAGTACCATTTGCCAATTTAAATGTATTTAGTAATATTTCTGGAAAACCAATACATAATACAGGTACAGACTAAGTTAAAAAAAAAAAAAGATTTACTTTTATTTCTAGAAAACAGATAATAGATTGTCTTATTTGGGGCCAACCCTCTACTAATCCCTTCCTACCTCCATCAGAGACAAAATCCTCCACAGCATGGAGCAGGCATATGACCCCAAGAAGCAAATTTGATATTTTCATGGATACCCCTCAGGTAATAAAACAAATTTTGAATAATTGCAATTTTCCTGACACTGAATTAAGGTTAGGTTCTCCTCTCAACATTGTTACATCTCCCCCACATGTCATAATATCTAACACACTATTTTGAAATCACTCAGTTCTCCTCTCCCACCAGACTATAGAAGCCTTCAAGGCAGGAGGGTTACATTTCATTTGATAACCATTGCCTACCACAAAACTTGGTGAAAATAAAAATTAAAAGGTGTTAAATAAACACGTGTTTGACTTAATATTGACACAAAGGATTTTGTGGTAAAACAAGTAATTATAAAAATATAATAAGAACCATATGATCCACTAAAGCATTGCAGAAAAAAGCATTTGATGAACCACAGCATCCATTCTTTTTTTTTTTAAGAGTTTATTTATTTATTTGACAGATGGAGAACACAAGTAGGCAGAGAGGCAAGCAGAGAGAGACGGAGAAGCAGGCTCCCTGATGAGCAGAGATTCCGACATGGGACTCGATCCCAGGACCCTGGGATCATGACCTGAGCCGAAAGCAGAGGCTCTAACCCACTGAGCCACCAAGGCACCCCACAGCATCCATTCTTGATAAAAACCTTCAACAAAGTAGGGATAGAGGGAACATACCTCAACACCATAAAAGCCATACATGAAGGACCCATGGCTAATACCATCCTCAATGAGGAAAAACTGAGAGCTTTTCCTCTATAATCAATAAAAAAGACAGGGATACCCACTCTCACCATTGTTATTTAACAGTACTGGAAGTCCCAGCTTTAGCAATCAGACTACACAAAGAAATTAATGGCATTCAAATCAGCAAGGAAGAAGTCAACTTCAACTATTTACAGATGACATAATACTCCATATAGAAAACTCAAAAAACACCAAAAAATTGCTAGAACCGATACATGAATTCAGTAAAGTCACAGGGTACAAAGTCAACATACAGAAATCTTTGGCATTTCTATACAACAATAATGAAGCAGCAGAATGAGAAATCAAGGAATCAATCCCATTTAAAATTGCATCAAAAGCCCTAAGATACCTAGTAATAAACATAACTAAGAGGTAAAACATCTGTACTCTGAAAACTACAGAACACTTATGAAAGAAGTTGAAGAGGACACAAAGAAATGGAAAGACATTCCATGCTCATGGATTAGAAGAACAAATATTGTCAAAATGTCTATACTACCCAAAGCAATCCACACATCTAATGCAATCCTTATCAAAATACCAATAACATTTTTCACAAAGCTAAAACAAACTATTCTAAAATTTGTATGGAACCCAAAAGAACCTAAATAGCCAAAGAAATAAAAAAAAAAAAAAAAAAAAAGAAAGAGCGAGCAAATCTGGAGACATCACAATTCCAGACTTCAAGTTATATTACAAAGCTGTAGTGACCATATGGTACTGGCACAGAAGCAGACACATAGATCAATGAAACAGAATAGAGAACCCACAAATGGACACACAACTATGTGGTCAACTACTCTTTGACAAAGCAAGAAAGAATATCTAATGGAAAAAAAGACAGTTTCTTCAACAAATGGTGTTGAGAAAACAGGACAGCAACATAAAAAAGAATGAAATGAGCCCACTTTCTTATACACAACAATAAATTCAAAATGGATAAAAGACCTAAATGTGAGACAGGAAACCATTAATATCCTAGAGGAGAACACAGGCAGTAACCTCTTCAACATTGGCTGTAGCAGCTTCTTACTAGATATGATTCTGGAGGCAAGGAAACAAAAGCAGAAACAAACTACTTGGTACTTCACCAAGATAAAAAGCTTCTGCACAATGAAGGAAACAATCAACAAAACCAAAAGCCATCCTTCAGAATGGGAGAAGATATTTGCAAATGATTTGTCTGATAAAGGGTTAGTATACAAAATCCATAAGGAACAGGTCAAACTCAACACCAAAAAAACAAATAACCCAGTTAAGAAATGGGCAGAAGACATGAACAGACATTTTTCCAAAGAAGACATACAGATGGCTAACAGACACTTGAAAAGATGCTCAACATCACTCATCATCAGGCAAATGCAAATCAAAATTACAATGAGATAGCACTTTGTACCTGTTCAGAATGGCTGTAGTTAACACAGGAAACAACAGATGTTGGCTAGGGTGCAAAGAAAGGGGAACACTCTTACATTGTTGGCAGAAATGTAAACTGTTGCAGCCACTGTAGAAAACAGTATGGAAATTCCTCAGAAAGTTAAAAATAGAGCTACCCTACAACCCAGCAACTGCACTACTACGTATTTACCCAAAGGATACAACAATACTGATTTGAAGAGATAACATGCACCCCAATGTTTATAACAGCATTATCAACAATAACCAGTTATGGAAAAAGCCCAAACGTCCACCAACTGATGAATAGATAAAGATGTGGGAGCTACACATACACACACACACACACACACACACACACACACACACAATAAGCATTATTCAGACATTAAAGAGAATGAAATCTTGCCATTTGCAATGACATGAATGGAACTAAAAGGTGTTATGCTAAACAAAATAAGTCAGCCAGAGAAAAAGAAATACCATATGATTTCACTCATATGTAAAATTTCGGAAATGAAACTGGTGAACATAGAGGAAGGGAAAAAAAAAGAAAGGCAAACCATAAAATAGACTCTTAACTATAGAGTACAAACTGAGGGTTGCTGGAGGGGCAGTGGGTGGAGGATGGCTTAAACGGGTGATAGGTATTTAAGAGGTCTGTTGTAATGAGCACTGGGTGTTGTAGGTAAGTGACAAATCACAGAATTCTACTTCTGAAACTAATATTATACTATATGTTAACAAACTGGAATTTAAATAAAAGCTTGAAATAAAAAAATACATATAACACGAAAAATGAAGAAATAATATTTTTTGTTAAAAAAGAAAATATAAATAAATGTTTTCTATAAAAATTAAAGACATGCCTATAATTCTTCAGAGGTTCTATTTCATAATATAAAGTCCCATATAATTTTTATATTAAGTTAAAGGAAATGTGAAGTGTATAACTTTGATCACAAAATTAGACTATTAAATATAGTAAAATGTTATGAGAGTTTGTATCTACACATTAGTTTATGATGTTCTGTATTTCACTTTTTATATTCATACTTTTTACAATGGTATGCAATCTTATAATGAAGAAAAACACAATAATATGAAAACAAAAGGGGAGAAATTTTTTTAAAGTAATAGATGATCTTGAAAAGCAATAAAATATTCATCAGAGGGCTTTTTTTTTTTTAAAGATTTTATTTATTTATTTGACAGAGAGAAATCACAAGTAGGCAGAGAGACAGGCAGAGAGAGAGGAGGAAGCAGGCTCCCTGCTGAGCAGAAAGCCCGATGTGGGGCTCAAACCCAGGACCTGGGATCATGACCTGAGCCGAAGGCAGCGGCTTAACCCACTGAGCCACCCAGGCGCCCCATCATCAGAGGGCTTTTTCACCAATATATAAGTTGAGACATTATTTCACCATTATATAAATTGAGATGTTGTTTGAAGTTTTCCTATTAAAAGTACAGTTACATACATTAATTGTAACTGAAAATGTTGATAGACATTTTGAAAGACAGCTCCATTTGATTTAATAACTCTTATCACACCATGAGACTAAATGTTCAAATTTTAAAAACTAATGGGGCTTATTTGCTTTGCCAAGTTACTAGTATATTTATGAATCATTTTTCTTTTCTTCCAACAAGTGCTATTGAATTCTCCACAGGGGAAGGGAAATACCTTCCAAAAAAATCTCTCTGCCTGAAAATACTTAGGAAAAAAATCAATAAACTGACTTCTGTTTCCTAGAAAAATCCCAGGTAGGCATGATCATTAAGTTATAAAGAACTTATAATTCTTGGATGGAAAACAGTCAGCATAAATAGACTACTTTACATAAGTGAAGATCTAGAGAAGCTAATTGTATTACCTTTATTTCTCCCTCGGTTGGTCCTGAAAGATTTTCGACAACGATTTCTGCAGGAATTAACTGAATGCCAAATATTTAGATAACTGCAGGTTCTATGACACATTAGAAGAGGTAAACAGGGAATGCTCATCAACAGTTTTGACAAATGGAATTTGAAATTGAGTCTTCATGTATCTTAATTAAATCTCTCTGTTGCAAAACTCAGGAGCAATGTGAACATTCCTATTTCAACTCCCTGAACAGTATCTTAATACATGATTCTCTCCAACATGCTGTGCTATTGTTAAACACTTGAAATACTTATTTCTAGGGGATACACACACACACACACACACACACACACCCCACGTGCAAAACATCTAAATTATATAGGTATTTTGCTTGCATAGCAACAAAACCTCCAGGTATTTCAAATGTATAATGCTATACATGTTTGTTCTGGACACTGCTCCAAACCTCTGTTCTCCTTAAAATGGGGACAATAACCATGGCGGCTGCAGCTACCAATAGAACTTTTGTGAGCACTAGTTTACATGTTGTTATGTAGAAGCATTTGTAAATCTTACTGCACTTTTTAAAAGTTAGTAATTATTATATAGACAGCTTATATTGTATGGTATGTGTTGTAGCAATGCCACATAATAGTGAAGAGCGTAAACCATAACAGATATGAATTTAAATTCTGCCTCTGCCACTGTTATTCCTGAGCAAGCTACTTAACCTCCATGGACCTCAGTTTATTCTTCTGCAAAAAGAAGTGATAATATGCAATCCATAAGTCTGTTAGGAAGACTGGCAAAAAAATCCAAGTAAACTGCTTACAGCTGTTCCCCCTTATCTGAGGCTTCACTTTCCGGAATTTCAGTTACGAGTACCCTCAGGGAAAATGACCCTCTTCTAAAAGTAGCATTTGAAGGTCAATAGACTAATGCTGTGTCACAATGTCTATCATCATTTACCTTATGTCATCTCCACACATGGGCCTTTTGTCATCTCACATCATCACGAGAAGTTTGATCACAGTAGAATAAGACATTTTGGTGAAAACAGAGACCACACTCACATAACTTTTATTATAGTATATTGATAGAGTTTTTCTATTTTATTATTAGTTATTGTGGTTAATCTCTTATTGTACCTAACTTAGAAACAAGCTTTATCATAGGTATGGCTGTATAAGAAAGAACATAGTAGACACAGTGTTGAAACTACCCACAATTTCAGGCATCCTTGGGAACACCGTCCCCAAAGACAAGGGACACAACTATTGTGTAGCAATGCCTGGCAAAAAGCATTAAGTAAATGTTGACTATGGTTATAATCATTAAAAATAGCACCTATCACCATCATAACTTTTTGGTCTAATGATGATTTTTAGAGGTAACATAATCATCTCTTTACAGTTGTGAAAATTCACAGTTGTGAAGTTCAACCACTTGGCCAAGATCCCAAGCCACCGCACTCAGACCTGTGTATCTTAATACTAAACTGAGTGCTCTTCCTTCTAGGTGGGACTGTTTTACTCCCAACTTGATTAAGATGCTAAATTGGGGGGAATTAACAAAATCAAGGTAGTTTTTGTTATTCAATAACATTAAAGTGTTATTCATAACATTTTAATGGGACTGGCCTTGGTCTTCAGAGTAAGTAAGCAGTTCGTAGGACTAGAGAATTACCAGGAATGTTCCTCCTCTAAAAGGTAAGGTTTTTGTTGTTTAATATCCTGACACTTAACATTTTAATTAGGGAAATATCAGATAGTCATTTTAAAATGTGAACTATCTCAGGGCAGCAGGAGGCTGAGTCAGTTAAGCGTCTGCCTTTTGCTCAGGTCATGATTCCTGAGTCCTAAGATCAAGCCCCACATCAAGCTCCCTGTCAGCAGGAAGTCTGCTTCTCCTTCTGCCCCTCACCCCACTCATGCTCTCTCTCACTCTCTCTCTCTCTCAAATAAATAAATAAAATCTTTAAAAATAAATAAATAAAATCTGAAGTATCTTAAGAAGATATTGAAAAGACACACTATAAATACAAAACATATGACTATAATTGAGCAAGCAGATTTTTTGCTTCCATGACTCCTAGACCTAAAAAAATCACATTCAATTAGTATTTGCAGGAATGCAATGCATAGTAGGTGGAGAGTTACCGAGGGCATAGGGAAGATCCAGCTACTGGCACAGTGCATGGTCATAGGCTCAGAAAGAGGACAGCAGCCCTGGAAAAAGATGAGATGGTAACCAATATGAACCACCACCACCACAACTCCCCCCGCCCCCACGACCATCTGGAAAGGATTCTGACTGCTACAGATGGACATTGAGTGAATACATTCACCAGGATTCCAGTGGTGCAAGCAGCTGTTGTAGTTACAATGCCCTCTGAATGGCCTATACCCATCTGGGGACATCATTGGAAAATTACTAATGCTCCTTCCAGTCGCTGATTGCTGTTAGCCTGATGATGCTGGTACAATGTCCTGAGCCAAGTACACTCTACTATCAATGCTCACCAGCTGAAAGCCACCAGGAATACACCTGGAGCCAAACAAAACTAGACTAACTAAGCTTGCTGCAGTGAAAGAGACGGTACACCACAGGAATTTTAGTTCCTGTTTAGTGATTTAAGATTGAATTCAAGGAAGCAGAGGTCTATCTGGACAGGGTGCTGCTCCAAGCAAGACTAATCT
>NW_019154146.1:13324972-13391153 GCF_002288905.1 Enhydra lutris kenyoni | reverse complement strand
GATGTATGAGCATCAAAAATTTTTTAAATCTAGGACACAGAATAAACAAAGTAGGGCTGGAGTCACCATTGAATAAGAAGCAGCGGTCACTTAATGCTAACCAGGAGAGAGGAGATGTTTGGCATTTTTATGGCTGTGGGTGATTTGGGTTTTATCTCTGTTCAGACATAGTTATAGAGTCAACTGGTTTTCGTCTTGTGGCATCACAGCCATGAGATGTATGAGCATCAAAAATTTTTTAAATCTAGGACACAGAATAAACAAAGTAGGGCTGGAGTCACCATTGAATAAGAAGCAGCGGTCACTTAATGCTAACCAGGAGAGAGGAGATGTTTGGCATTTTTATGGCTGTGGGTGATTTGGGTTTTATCTCTGTTCAGACATAGTTATAGAGTCAACTGGTTTTCGTCTTGTGGCATCACAGCCATGAAGAGTTCTCTTACGATGTTAATATTCTGTAGAATTATGTTCCACAGAAAAATACCACAGCCTGGCTGTTAGCAACTAGGCTAGCTCTGTGAAAGCTGGCAGGGGCTTTTCCCCTCATATTCCTCAGCCTCACTGTCATTATATGCAATCCCCTGCTCTCCTCTGGCAATAGGGAAGAGATAAAAATGGGGATTGATGTGGGAGTGATAAGATGACATCGGATGAGAAGGTATGATTTATTTCTATTAGGGTAGAGAGAATTCCTTAGGAATATGAGGTGAAGAGGAATGTCATATTTAAAGAGATATATAATGATGCAGGTGTTTGAGTCAGGAGAATTCATCATGTTGTTCAGGCAAGCAGACAGTAGAGGAGGGATTGAGCGCAGTCCCTATATTCCAGAAGCTTACAGTCCAAAAGACAAAATAGCTAATTCTAATATAATCACCACATACGTTGCACAGCACTAAAATCTCATGTGCAAGCATCCAAAAGGCTGAAATTTATTCTCAAAATCACTAATAGTACAAGATTTGCTTTTCTTGAATACTCAAGTACTTGTTGAGGGTAAATACCATACAATGTTTCATTTTCAGATTGATTAAAAACAAACACAGCACTCCACTCACAGCCTCCAAACTTTAGAACAACTTTTAGAAACTATTGTTTTTAAGTTTTACTTATTAAAGTAATCTCTACCCCCAGTGTAGGACTCAAAACTCAAGACCTGGAAATCAAGAGTCGCATACTTTACTGACTGAGCCAGTCAAGCACCCCATAAATTATTTTTTTAAATGGCATAAATTAGAGCAATAAATCAGTGAATAGACACATGTAAATTTATGAAAATTATAGAGAAATTCTTGGAAGGGAATGTGGATGTTTAAAGAGGCTATTAAATGCCATGCCTAATTTCCTTGCTAATGTTTGAACCAACTGAGGGATGAGATGAAATGAATCAGTGAATGAATAAAAAATATCAGCTTTATTAGGATAAGTACTTTTCTAGTAGGTGTGACTTAGATATGCCCTATTCATGGTTTCTTAATTATAAATCCAGAATGAAATATATTCACCCACCTACTCATAGTCCTGGACCACTAGTGACCTCCCCATATGGAAATCAACCCCTTTAAAATATAGAACGTGAGGTTGTGGGATATAACATGTGTTTCCTTTGAGCATATGAGTCTCAGAAAGAGACAGGAGAAGGGATAAAGCTATACATATCCAATCCCTAAACATATAAACTAGATATGTCACTCTTCCTCCTTTCGAAAGGAGTGAATGATGCAACAGAGATTGAATGCTTGAGTCACTGATGACTCTACTCATGAAATATGAATTCAGAAGAAAAAAGATTCTTTCACCTCAGATAAACTAAAACCCTGAACAAATATCTGGGGCAAAAAACCAGACAATCCAAGCCTCAGGTTGTGGAGAACACCCTGGAGGGAATTTTATAATAGAGTGGATTTCCACAGCACTAGCAGCCATGTTAGTTGACCTTTGTGTATTTTCCAGTTTACAAACTAGACAAAAGCAACAAAGTCCATTTTAAAACTGATGCAGTGCCTGGAGCAGAGATACTAAGCTTTACCTAGGAGACCAGCAATGGACTAAAAATTAGAAGGTAGGCACCAATGGACTATGTCTACTCAAGCCCATCCTACCGTCAGTTCTTATGGAAAACTGCGGTGGACAAGGCTCAGAAGCAGTTTCCAAATTCTGCTCCTGGTCAGGCTGCACAGCAGATGTGTGAACTGTCTACCAAGGAATATTGATTTCAAGGATCATCTCAAAATCAACAGTAATCATATTGTTAATGAGTGACCACACCATAAAAGAGATAGCATCTGGGGGAGAATACAATAAACAAAATGATTTACACTTGAGGAAACAACTAAAAAGCAATCATACAAGAACTTTAAGATGTTATATTTAGTATCTTTAAGGAGGAGAAAAAAGAGTATTATGCCCATGAAACAAGAAGAAGCAATTAGGATAAAAGAAATGGTTATTAATTTTAAAAAGATGGTAGTTAAGGACCCAAACAACTTGGACTCAATCCTGGCCCCAGCAATTGCTAGTCAGGAGTCTCTATGCTAATTTATTTGGCCACTGTTTGTCTTAGTTTTTGCATCTGTATAATGGAGTTAATCATAATAACTACCTATTTATTTAATGTTTGTAAAGAACTCAGGGCAAGAGCTGACACTGTGACATATAGAAACAAATTTGAAATCCTGAGAATAACTGCCACAATTTTTAGCATTCAAGACTCTATGGGTGACCTGAAAAACAAAATGAAGGGAGGTAAACAGTGTGTCAGTGAGTTGGAAGAATATAGTAAATGGGATAGGAATAGAGAATGAAAAAGCAAATAAGGTACCAGAAGGGAAGATAGAATAGCTAAGATATCTCTATCAGAAGCAGAGAACACAGGGAATAGAAGAGACACAATTTTTGAAGAAATAAGAGCCCCAAATTTCCCGCGACTGAAGAGGGTGATGAGACTTTAAACTGGAAGGGTTCTCTGAATGCCAAGAACAATAATTCTTTAAAAAAGAAATTCTCACATTTTAATGAGGTTCAAGAGCATAATAGATAGAGGTAAAAATTTCAAAGAAAGAGAAGAAAAAATAACATGATGTAAAGTAATAAAATCAGTCCTCATCAATACCATTGGAGTAAAGACAAAGATGGAGTAGTATTTTCAAGGTGAGCAAGAACTACTTCGAATGACAAACAAAACTATTTTAGAAGTTATATCCTCTACATACATTAGAAGCATGTTATTTACAGATGTTGAAGTAAACACTAAAATCCATTCCAAGTACTAAAATTGATCACTTGAACAATAGGAATGAGACAGAATAAGAGAAACTAGCATCTTTCATCACCAGGATGAAATTATGTGCAGGGATTTCTTTGAAAGAGGTTAAGTGTATTTTTTAAGCAACCAAATAAAATAAGCACTTCTGAGTGCCTACTGTAAATCTGATGGAGGAGTACTAAGACTCAGACTCTGGCCCTGAGGACTTTTCGTTTGTTTGGGGGAGGGAACACAGAGCAGTGAACAGACAGGGGTCATCCCAGTTCCGTCACTCACTGGCTTTACAACCTTGGGTAAGACTGCTGATCCCTGAGCCTTTGTTTATCATCTCTAAAATAGAGATGATAAAATGCCTGTCCCATCAATTTTGTAAATTGCTTAATGCAAAAACAGGCATCTAGCCAGCTTTAATAAACGTTATTCTTTGCGTGTATGAGATGTTTGGAAGGATATTGGCCAAAATAGCCAAATCCCCTCTCTCTCCAGTGGCTAGAGTTTCAGTTGATTTTTTCTTTTATTCTTTGTACTTTCCTGTATTATTTGATTTATTTTTACATTAAGCATGCATCATTTTTTAATTCAAAAATGCATTCAAATTTTCTTAAATTACTGAAAGGAAATTTTAGAGATTTTACTGGTCTCTGAAATAGAATAAAAGAGGCCTTTGTGAAAAAGGTGTGTGTGCACGCAAACACACACACACACACAAACACACACCCCCATAATGTAAGTTAAAATTTGATACAGCTGGAGGATTAAAAAAAAAAAAACACTAATAACATAAAATAGAGAGCAGTAGTCTGTGAGGAAATATTTGCAACATATATTTTTAACCTCTTACTAATCAATAAGAAAAAGATAACCTAACAAAAATGGGCAAAAAATGAAAAGATATTGACTAGGCAATACAATGTACCGAGAAATACATGAAATTATTTTCAACCTTTAGAGTAATAAGTGGTAACTAAAATGATAATAAGATAGTATATATCACTCATCAGACTGATACATGTTTTCAAGTTAACACCAAATATGGGAAGCATGTAGGAACCAGAAACGGTCTCATGCTAGAGGTGGGAGTATAGCCCCTTTGCCAAGTTATCAGGGAGACCCTCTCTAAACAGAAAACATGCATCATCCATGACCCAGCAGTGAGGGTCCAGAGGAAGACTTGTAATGAGCATAAGGAAGGGCACAAAATCCACGTGCTCTTGTTAATATTGAAGAAATCAACAATGCAAATGCCAACCAGCTAAAAGGATATGTAAAATGAGGCATATTCATATAAAGAACTACTAGAAAGCAGTTAAAAAGAATGAATTAGGTCTCAGGTGTTAAAATGGAAAGCCTTCAAAATCATATTGCTGACTGAAAACCTAAGAAACTCAAAAATACTGCAGACAGCATGGTACTTCTTAAGAAAATAATGCGGCATTGCACATTTTCTAAAGGTACATGTTTATGCATGTAATTATTGTAAAAGTGGTGTAATAGACCAAAGCCATAAGAGTGTGTGTATATGTGCTTGGGAAAAGACAACCATTTGATATTGGAGTTGGTACTTCAAAGCATCTTTAGTTTCATCCAGAACTTGTGTATAACTTGTGTTACCATAAAGGAATTGGAATGAATTTAAAGACTGAGGAGAAAAAAAACAAGTTTGACACAATACCTGTTTTGAAAGAATGGCATGCTACAGAAGATAGAACAAGTGCAGAAATGCATGCAAACCAGATATACTGGAGGAGGAAAAGCAGGAGAAAGAAGAAAGGAGGGGAAGAGAAAGAGAAAGAGAAAGAGAAGGAAGCAGAAAAACAGCAGAATGAGCCAGGACCAGAAGAGTGCATGGTAGTACTAGAAGCAGCATCCAGCATCTCAACAGTAGTCATTAAGGGAAGTGTCTAGATCACGACTTGGGAAGGGCAAGAGGCATCATGAAGGATGGGGTTTGAATGGAGCTTCCTGGTGATATTTTATTCTAGCTTGACTTTATCTTCATCTTGCATAGTCACACCCTACCACTATCCATCAACAATTCCAAATCTCCCCTTTAAGGATCCCTACTCCTTTCATACTAATAGCTTCTAATTCAGACCCTGAGGATGGTATTCCCTCAAAACTGAGGGTTTCCATCCCTCTTTCTAACCACCTGTTTTGCAAACTACAAATCTCAAGTGAGTGCCCACCACTGCCAAGCAAATGTTTCTCTGATGAATTCACTTTCCTGCTCTCCTCTCTGCCAGATCTCCCATCTTTCTTGCTCCATCACCTTGTTCATTGACGCCTCAGACTTTTTCTTCATTCATTCATTTAATAAATATTGTGTCCCTGCAGAGTAGAATTGAAAACAGTGCATATGGATTTTTTTTTTCCTAAAACTTGGTGAAACGAAAATCAGAAATGGAAGCCACAAAATGGAAAATGAGGTCAAGAGAAGAATTTTGCTGGAAAAATATAGCATGCAAACAAACTTCTTCAATGAGTCTGCAGACCTTGTCTGTATCTGTCTCCCTACCTTTAGTCTTGCTGCTCGTAGTAATCAAGAAGGGACCAGACATTCACGTGTGCTGTGAATCCTACCTCCTTTCAGATTCTCAAGGACATTGCTCTCACGAGTATCCTCTATTTCCCCCAACTCATCAAATTTTCATTGCTACATGATTCCATAGCACACACACATTCTCTCTCGAATATCAGATCAAGTTTTTAAAAAATCCTTTCCTGAACTCCCTCTGTTCTGCATAGCAAAAGTATGCAGAACATTTTACGTCTTCCTCCTGCTGGGTTACTTTTTTTTTTTTTTTTTTATGATAGAGTTCAGCTTTAATCGAGGAATGCTCTACTTTTTTTTTAATCATTTTTTATTTATTTTCAGCATAACAGTATTCATTGTTTTTGTACCACACCCAGTGCTCCATGCAGTCTGTGCCCTCTCTAATACCCACCACCTGGCTCCCCCAACCTCCCACCCCCCCACCTCTTCAAACCCTTCAGATTGTTTTTCAGAGTCCATAGTCTCTCATTGTTCACCTCCCCTTCCAATTTCCCCCAACTGCCTTCTCCTAACTCCCCATGTCCTCCATGCTATTTGTTATGCTCCACAAATAAGTGAAACCATATGATAATTGACTCTCTCTGCTTGACTTATTTCACTCAGCATCATCTCTTCCAGTCCCATCCATGTTGCTACAAAAGTTGGCTATTCTTCCTTTCTGATGGAGGCATAATACTCCATAATGTATATGGACCACATCTTCCTTATCCATTCGTCCATTGAAGGGCATCTTGGTTCTTTCCACAGTTTGGCAAACGTGGCCATTGCTGCTATAAATATTGGGGTACAGATGGCCCTTCTTTTCACTCCATCTGTATCTTTGGGGTAAATACCCAGTAGTGCAATTGCAGGGTCAGAGGAAAGCTCTATTTTTAATTTCTTGAGGAATCTCCACACTGTTCTCCAAAGAGGCTGCACCAACTTGCATTCCCACCAACAGTGTAAGAGGGTTCCCCTTTCTCCACATCCCCTCCAACACATGTTGTTTCCTGTCTTGCTAATTTTGGCCATTCTAACTGGTGTAAGGTGATATCTCAATGTGGTTTTAATTTGAATCTCCCTGATGGCTAGTGATGATGAACATTTTTTCATGTGTCTGATAGCCATTTGTATGTCTTCATTGGAGAAGTGTCTGTTCATATCTACCCATTTGCTTTTTAACTCTTATCTACATATCTTCCACCCCCACCACTCCACAGCACTTGTCAAGACCATTAATAAGCTGTATTTTGCTAAGGCAAACAAATATATCTCTGTCCTCCTTTCACTTAATCTCTGCAGCATTCAGTGAAGTTGACCACTAAAGACTTCATGACACTCTTCCCTTCCTTGGTTTCTTTAACCCCAGCTCTAAGTTTCTTCTTTAAATCCTGGCTATTCCTTACTTCTCCATCTTTATGAGGGTTTTTTTTTCCCAGTGTTCCAAGATTCATTGTTTATGCACCACACCCTGTGCTCCATGCAATATGTGCTCTCCTTAATACCCACCACCAGACTCACCCAACCCCCCACCCCCCACCCCCCCCCCCCCCCCAAACCCTCAGTTTGTTTCTTAGACTCTGTAGTCTCTCATGGTTCATCTCCCTGTCCGATTTCCCCAACTCACTTCTACTCTCCTTCTCCCTTATCAGGGCTTTAACCTGAGCCATTTTCTCTCCCTATAGAGACTTTCTTCTCAACTGGTCTTCCAGGGCCCCAGGCTTATATACTATACAATGTTAACCCCTCCCATATCCACTTTGCCAGTATGTCCTCTTCTAGACTGCATACTCCAACTACCTATTTCATTTTTTCACCAGATATCTAATAGGTACTTGGCAAAAGAATAAACTAAAATACTACCTAATGCATGTTTTCCCTATCATTAATTCCTTTTTAATCCTGTAGCTCTTTTATATTTAAAATCAAACTATGGGGCTAATCTTTATTTTTCCAAAAAAGAAGAAACTATGAAAGAACCCAGGGAGGATGGAAAAAATTAAGTTCTTGACTGTAAGTTCCATGATGGAGTTTTGAAAGCCTTAGCTTTAAAATGCATGACTAGGTAGACAAAAAAGGAAAATATTTGGGCTTGATTATGGAAAGCTCAGCCTAAAGGACTGGGAGAGTAGAGTTTATACAATAAACCATAAGTTAGGACAGAAAAGCTAGCAAAAATTGTGATTTTCCTGCAACACAGAGAGGAGAGAGAATTTTCTTGGCTTTGAAAGACAGGAAAAAGAGAACAAATAGGTCAATTCTTTATTTGGGCCCCTGCCCTTATCACTTGCCCACATGGCTACTTACTCCAGGGGCCAATTCTTTATGGGGATATAAATCACAGATCTGTGAACTCAAAACAATAAGAGATTTGATCTCATACCTGGCTGGAATTCTGGGACGAGATGCCTCACAGAGCATCCCACGGTACCATTGAATAGTGATGGTGGAGTAAAATGGTTGCAAAGCAGAACAAGGCAGAGAGAGGAACGGAGATGGTTTGCATTATATGGTGGAGATCTAAAAGTGGGATATAAGAGATTATTGAAATTGAGAACTATTGTGCCATCCAGAGGCACCCCTGCCACATGCAGTAAATGAGCCCTCTAGTTAACTTGTGTGGGGGAAAGCCCAGGGCAGAAACCAAAAGGATCATGGGATTGAATCTCAAGAAGTTCCCTATGGGTGGGAGCTGAGAAGCAGGCAGGGATGGGCTCGGAATATGTGAGGTGGAGCTCAAAGCTCATACATTTTGGAACTTCAAGAAATTGATTTTTAAAAATTAAATTAAAGATTAATTTAGAAATTAAATTTAAATTAATTGAATTGAACTTAGAAATTAAAGAAAATAATTAGGTTGAAAATCATTAAAAATACAAATTTTTAAAAGATTTTATTTATTTATGACAGAGCGACAGAGAGAGAGAGTTTACAGGCAGAGGGAGCAGCAGAGGGAGATGGAAAAGCAGGCTCCCTGCTGAGCAGGGAGCCCATGGTGGGGCTCAATCCCAGGATCCTGGGATCATGACCTGAGCGAAAGGCAGACACTTAACCAACTGGGCCACCAACATGCCCCCAAACTACAAATTTTTAAAAGCTGATAAATACCACAAACATCACAAAATCCATAATAATAATATTTTTATTAGTTAACTCCCTGCCATACTCTGTAATACTTTCGTAAATTTTAGGCCATATAGTTTTTTGAATGCCTCATCACTTGATACAACTTTGAACTGTCATTTTCCATGAAAAAGAAGAAAACCAATTTAATTTTCCTCTAACATAAACGATCAAAATTTATTTATTTTTATTGATTCTTTAGAAAAATTTCTTTCCTTTACAGATTGATGGTGGAATGGTACAAAATTATAAATTGTCAAATTTAGGGAAATATATATCAAATTTCTTACATGAGCTATAAGATTTATCAGAAAAACATTTATCAAACAAGTAAGATGTGATCCAATATGTTAGGAGTCATGAAAAATGCAATTTCACATATAGATACACTAATGGCTATAGGACTGTTACAAATTCATGCTTTCAAAATCAAGAATTCTGATAAATTCTATTTCAAACAATTGTCATAGTTTTATTATCCTTGAGTAATTGCATTTTATACTATATAATCAAATATAGTCATGATAGGAAAGAACTATTTTGATTGGATATTTATAAAAGTCAAACTCCCCACTTACAAAAAAAGTATCTGTCTGGTGATTAAAAGACGTGCCCACATTCTAGCTCTGACATTTCAAACCTCATTTCCTTCCCACTCACACTCCAATGCGTCCTGTGTAACACATTTATACCCTTTCTCTGCCTCTCTCCTTTTCCTTTACTTCCTTCTCTGTCCTTTTCTGAAACATTGTCCTTCTCTGCCTTAACACTGTTCACATTTTGCATCTCACCACAAAGTGATTTCATCCCCTTGCATGATTGGAATTACCATCCAGAGGCTGATGACTTACGAATGAACTGCTCTAGCTGAAATTCAAACAGTAATTTTTCCTTTGTCCCACAACATAAAAAAATCAAAATCAAACTATCGGTACTGACTCTGCTTTTCCTGTCTTCCCTTCCTGTTAGATGATGGTACTACTACCCTCTCCATTCTTCCGTAGTAGAATTTAGGACTCATATTATACCCTTCCTCCTTTATTCCCTATTTCTTAAAAGTAATTAAGTCCAGTTGACCCTTCTTCCTAATTACCTCAATTCACCATTTGTTACATCTTCTTAAATGATGTTACTAATTATTTTGTGTTTGCTGATTGTGTGATAGTGGTGGAGGTGGTGATTAAGGAGTAAGAAAGAATGACTACATCTGGGGAAATACTGCACTTGAGAAGCCAATGGCAGGTGCGGGTACTCAAAAGAGAGCTGGAAAGGGAGTCATAGAACCTGAGAGAGGTTGTGGATCAACTACATAGAATTGATAAAGGATTGTGAGAAAGTAAAGCAAAAGATATGAACTCCACTCTTTAAAAACTATGATTCTGTTACAGCATTCAATATAATGAGAAAATGTCTCAAAGTTTCTAAGATGTTCCCAGCATGGCCATTTTTGAGATTAAAAAGCTTTGCATATCTACCATGTTTTAACTAGATGCCCAAACACTGTTGGGGCAAAGTACTTTGCAATGTTACTAGCAACGCACTCCCAGAGATGTACATGGCCCACATTACAGTACAGAAGGCACATTGTACTTTTAGGTGAAGCCTAAATAAATGGGGAGGAAAATCTCAAACATTTGTACATGTTTCCATGCTTCAGACTCTTTTACCATAAAACAAGGTGATCAGACAATGTGGTTTAGAAAGCCCCTTACAGTACCTTCTTATAATTACATGACTTTTTGATCCAAGTTCTTTTTAATTTGAAAATGAACTGATGGGGGAGAAAAAGAATATTCCCTCTTTACTTTTACTTTAAAAACTGCTGATTCCCTAAAAAACATTTGGCTTATTTTACTAAAATAAAATAAAATAACACAAATTCTTCTTTCTAACATTAAGTCAATTTTATTTTTTTTTAAGATTTTATTTATTTATATCACAGATAGAGATCACAAGTAGGCAGAGAGGCAGGCAGAGAGAGAGGGGGCAGCAGGCCCCCTGCTGAGCAGAGAGCCCCATGTGGGATCATGACCTCAGGATCATGACCTGAGCCGAAGGCAGAGGCTTAACCCACTGAGCCACCCAGGCGCCCCCTTCTTTCTATATTTAATTTCATTCAATAAGCATTTACTGGTGCCCATTTTGTGCTGAGTTCTTTGCTGAATGGATAAATTTTCTCTATTTTTATTTAACTTTTCCATTTGTGTTATCTTTCATATTTTACTTATAGTGAGTGATCATATGTACATCATCACCAAAAGTATAAATGAAGCCTTATATTTGTTGTATTAAGTATAATAGGTAATAATTTTACAGGAAGACTATGCCTTCTAAAAATTTATAATCTGTAGCATATGCTTGATCTTCTTTAGAGAGCAATTTTCTAATATTGCTGTTGGTAGAACTGCTTTATCATATTTTGAAGTTGTGTTCTTTTGTTGTTGATGATGTTGTTGTTGTTCCTTCATTATTAAACAAGTACCTAGGGATAAACCATTATTTGAAGTTAGTGGTAATATACACTTGATTCTTTTTTATATACAAAATTTTTAATAGAAGACATCTCTTTTTCTCTGAGAACTTCCAAATTTGAAGCCTAAGATATTTCTAAGTTCTAAAAATCAGTCCTTTAAAATAAAAGCAAAACATTGTTTTCTATTAACCAAAAAGTTCTATCTCTGAGGTAAATATTCTCATGCTGTTTTGGAAGTCAGTTTGTCTAAGTAGATGATATTTTCCTGCAAACAAAAATCTAAAGCTATAGATAAGAATATTTCAACCATTTATAATGGTTAAGTACATCAGAGGATTTAGCATAGTAATATTTTTCTATGATACATAATATTATTTATCACAGAATTTGGCATCAAGTAGGCAAAAGATGATTTTTTTTCATATAAACTTCTGATGAAATAAATGCTATTCATGTCCTGAGGTAAAATTTCCAGAAATGAAATAAAGCAGGAAATAAGCACTTCCAAAAAGCATAATCCAAAAAAAAAAAAAAAATGGTTACACAAATTCTCTTAGCCATAATGGTAGTCTCTCACTTTTTCCTCTGACCAGACGTGTGGTGCGTTGGCATCTGACCATGTTCTCACTCCATCCTCCACCTCAGTTCCATTTCCAAAAGGAGAACTTGAAGAATCTAACAAAAATGCATACAAGAAAATAAGAGAAATAAAGAGGAAAATTGGCAAAGAATCGGCAATAGAAAAGGAAATGATGAGATTAGCAGTAAAATTGATACAATAGAAATGTATTTGATTGTAATGTCATTAGGATTCTACACAATTATTAAGAGGAAACATGGATTATACATTGATTTTTCTGAGCCACGAATGCAAAATATAATCACTTATTCATCTCACATTTTCTATTTAAAGCGTTCATCCATTCAATCTACTTCAAGAAAGCAGATTTTCCCTTGCTCTGGGTGAAAGATATTTTTCTCATGAATTATCATTAGTGGGAGATGGAAGAGAATGAAAGAATAAAAAGAGAGAATAAAAAATAAAGCAGGTGTGGATAAAGAGAAAGGAACACTCAACCAAAAAGTCCCTGATGGTCATCACATTCTGGTGACACAGAGACAGAAAGAACCAATTAACCTCTGAAAAGAAGTGCCTCTTTGTTTAATTTCCTATAAACCTCTCTCTGTCTTCTTTTTTGAACCAAACTAGCAGGCAACAGTCATTTTATTGTCCACAGGGCTTGGAGGTCTGAGGTTACTACTGTCTCCTTTTTTTTTAGTATAAGCTTATTAGAAATTTGATCATTGACCACATAAAACCACTTCAAAATAAATGTAAGTGAAATATTTTAAAACATTCTATGGCAAAAATGAGAAATCCCCGTTCCCTCTTTCCCTAAACTAGTGGAGAACATAAAAGAAAATAATAAATTAGTATATAGTCTCTTTCTATGTTAATGAGAGTATCATCACTGGCCTTGGCTTTGGTTATTTTAGATTTTAGATCTCAAACTCTCTCTCTCTCTCTCTCTCTCTCACACACACACACACACACACACACACACACACTTGCCTGAAATATCAACATAAAATGGACAATAAATGAGAAATTTAAGTAGGTAGTCATATGACCACTTTGCTCATCTAATTAATACTTTATCTTCTCTGTTAAACATATGAATTTCTTTATGTGAGGGTGGATAGACGTAAAAGTCAGGGCAGATAGAATAAAAGTATATTTCCAAGCACAGTGCTGGAAAGGGCTCATTGAATCCTTACTGGATTAGATGCCTTTCTACTTCACAGGGATTAGCAAACAGGGAAAAAGAGGGAAAAAAATTCCATTTGGTAAAAACATGAAAGAGCAGAAAATTAGCCCAAAAAGAGGTGAAAGTCTTCTGCACATCCCAGTTGGCTGTGTTGTGAATTCCTAGAGAGGGTAGCAGACCACTGTGAAGGGCTTGACATGGTATAAAACTGACAAGCTTGATTCTAGAATATGTTCTTCTTTTCAAGCTTTCTTCGTTATTTTTTTTTTCTGGCCAGAGACAAGGCCATCACAATTCAAAAATTAACTCAAAATAAAACCATAACAAAAGGTTTGCAAAGCGCATTGGGTTTACACAAGTAATTTATTCAGTGTGGCTTCATTTAACATACGTTGGTAAAGACCAATGACATATTGTCAAGTAGTAATAATTGTGAAAATGACACCAAGAACAGGTCTGAAAATAAACAGAAGTTCTTTTATGACCACAAAGAAAGGAAGGGTATTTACAAACAAAAAGTGCACATGAAACTTGGGAGAATATTTGAGCTGCCAATGAAATGGGATTCATAATGCCTCCCCCAACACAGCATCTGGAAGCTCCATAAAATGGGTCCAACACTGAGGGTCTGGAGAATATAATTTTTCAAAAATAATAATTACATGGCAATATATTTGGATTATATAGAAAATTAGCTACTCAATCACTGGGAACAGGTTTTAAAAAATACATTCTAGGAAAATTTCAATGGGAATAATAGAAAGAAAATAATAGAAAGAAAAGAAAATAATAGAAAGAAAAAAAAATAGATTAAGCCTCTGCCTCGAGGAAAATCCCTAATTCAGAGGGCACAGTAAAACCGGCCAAGGTCAGAAAGGCCTTGTGAGTTCAGGAGAGACACTCCAAGGACATGCCATGTATTCCTCCCATTTCACTTTGCCAACTTTGTCACCAAACTCATTCATGGCACAGGAAGAAGGAAGAGCTGCAAAGGACGACAAGAGGCTCGTGTGTTAATATCCAGAGGCTTTATTGATGTATGTTTATTTCAGTTAAAAAAATTTCCTTCCCCCAGAACAAGATGTTCTCAGGTCCACTTGGGTAAACCTCTTTGTCATGGTTGCTAACACTGGTTTGTATACATCAGTGTGACCGACTGTTGATGTAACTTACAGTGTGACCAACTGTTCATATAACTTTTCTGAGGCAAAATTCATATCACTGCATCGGAACAGAATGAAACAGAATGAAAAGCTCATGTTTGCTAGACGGCATGACCCCTTTTCTGATCAGACTGTCCTATAAGATTCAAGCCTTCAGAGATATGTTGGAGGCAATTGGAATTCTCAAACCTTTGGTCTTGTATAATTCTCTTACATATATTTAGGAAATTACTAAACCCTCTTTTATATGTTGCTGTGACTCAAAGTGTGAGTAATTGGGGTAAAAACACTGGCTATCTTTAGAGAAAAGCTCTTTGGATAAATTGAGAAAATTCAAATGGCTTTGTTCCTGTAAAATGCCAATTGAAACAGCTTTTGTAGATAGTCACTTTCGCTCTCGTGATAGAGGACCCTAACCTAATTTTGTTTCATAAACCTCTCGTTCTGGGGGAGGAAATTTTTTTTAACTGAAATAAACATACATCAATAAATACCTAGTGTTAAGATGAGCCTGAAGAAAAGGTTAGAGGTATTCTGAGTCATAAAACTGACAGTAAAGAACCTGATTATTTAACATAATACATTCTTAAAGATAAGATGTAAAGTGTAAGGTCAGCTGAGTGGGAAGTGACTAAGACAGTCAAGCCTGCTTTTGTATCCTGCAGGTCTGTTATCAGTGATGTAGCTAATAAGGTTCTTTTTTTCCCCCTTGTTTTTGGAGGAAATTTATTTTTATAAATATCAAATTTTTTTAAACTTCTTCAGCATCCAGGTCAGTTATTCTAAAATCCTTAAAGTCATAGTTTGAATTGTTTTTATTTGCTTGTTGTTGAACTTTGGAGGATCTTGTCTGAATTACCCTTTTTCTGTTTGCCACATTTAGAGTCCTCACTAACGTCAGGTTGGTTTACCTCCTCAAATTAAATGGCTTTCTCTACCTTTTTCCCTTTTTAAATCTTTTAAAGGAATAAAACTTCTACACCAATTCAAAAGGCCCCAGATCAGACTTGCGGGCATTCCTGCAACTTCCACCAGTTTGACAGTCAAGTTGGTGTCTCAGAATTTTAAAGCTCGAATAAACAATTTGAGCCTGTTGACCTTGAGAGGGTTCATAAAATCCTTCATTATAACTGCAGCTTCCTGGTGCTTACTGAAACCAAACCAACTTCCCTCAACACTGAATTAAGGCCCTAAGAAAATGAGTCCATAATACTATCTCCTCCAACCAGCAGCCATCTTGGGCTAGATGAGTTAGCTTTTTAATTTCATGGGACTGAAAAACACAGGCTAAAGTTTAGAGACAATTGATTGCCCCATGTAAACAAGAAGTTCCTGGCGTCAGGCAGATACTCATCTCTTGCTCTCTCAAATCCACATCCTCTGTATTGGATCCACTTTCACACAGGCCCTTCCAACAACCCTACATTCTCTCAGGTTTAATTATCTAAAAATACTATACTCAGAGGGCTCTGGTGGAAACATGAGACCAGCCCTGAACATTCACCATGGCCCCAAACACTTTACATCTTGATGCACTGAACTAGTAACAGAGCCCACTACAAAGCCTACACTTGATCTTGGAGGCTGCAAAGCCTACAGACTAAAGGTGGAAAAGGTCATTTCCCAGAGTGAAACTGAGTACGGTTCCTAACATTGAGGTAAATAGATACAGAATGTCAAATACATCTGACAATTGAACAATATATTAGCAAGATATTCTTCTACCATCATATATAATTTAGTAGTATTGTCAATATACCTGTTCATCCCTTCTAAGTTCTAATTTCTGTAGCTTTGAAGACATATAACACTCCTAGATACTTACACAGGGGAAAGAAAAACATGTTTCCATGCAAAGACTTCATTCATGTTCAGAACAGCTAACTCAGTATCCAAAAACAACCTGCAACTCAATTCCCATCAATAAGTAAATGGATAAACAAGTCTGGCATAGCCACACAATGATATCCATATCCATACTCAGTAATAATAATAATATCCATACTTAGTAATAAAAAGAATGTATTATTGATACATGCAACAAGATGTGGATGAATCTCAAAATATTATGCAGAGCAGAAGAAGCTAGACAAAAAAGAGTACATATAAAATGATTCTATTTGCATAAAATTCTAGAAAATGAAAACTAACCTATAATGATAGAAAACAGATCAAGATCAGTGATTGCCTAAGGGTGGAGGTCAAGGCAGGGAAGGGAAAATGGAAAGATCAAGGAGCTGCCCAAGGAAACTTCTGAGGGTGATGGATATGTTCACTATCTTGATCAAGAGTTGGGATTTTTTGTTGTAAAGGGCAAGATAGTAAATATTTTAGGCATTGCAGGCCATATGGTCTCTGTCACAACTACTCAACTCTGCCACTGCATCATCAAAACAGCTACAGATAAGAAGTAATTAAATGAATGTGAGTGTGTTTTTTCCAAACAGGCAGTAGCCCAACCGAGTCTGCAGGCTGTAGTTTGCCAATTCCTGATCTTGATCAAGATGATTGTTTCGCAAGTGTGTAAATATGTCAAAACTTATCAAATCGTACACTTTAATTATAGGCCATTTATTGTATGTCAATTATGCCTCAATAAAGCTATTAAAAAATAAAAACAAAACAAACAGCCTTAGCTTCCTCATCATGGATTGGATAAAGTTCAGCCTTCTTACCATGGCATACAAATCGCTCCATGAACTGGCCTCTGTATTCCTACCCAGCCAGAGTTACTATCCTTCTCTGGTGGGATTTTACTTTTTTTGGCACTACCAAAATACACACATCATGCCATTTCAACTCTATGCCTTTATTTAGGTGTTCTATCCAGAATAACGTCTCTTACTAATGTAAGATTAAACTTGCACATTTACAATTCCAGGATGCCTTCCTTCATCCCTTACCTTACCCCTTCATTTCTTCTTTGTGCCACCATAATAGTCTCGGTGTGTGTGTGTGTGTGTGTGTGTGTGTGTGCATACACCAATATATATTTATACACACATATATAAACACACTTGTACTATTACATTGATATATATACATACACATTTTTGCATGATTACATTTTTCCATACTTTTAGCTATATATATCTGAAATTTTTCTTTTACATATTTAGAGTTAAAATGAATTATCATTCATTTTATATTCATTTCATGAATATCAGTAGACTTGGATATATGACTGAGCACTCCCTGTGTCTATTACATCTATCACAGTGTCTGGCACATTAAAAAAATTCAATAAATCAGTTTGTTAGCTGTTATTATGGCCATTTTTACAGTTTATAAAATTGATAGGTAGAGAAACTTTATTTAGTTCATAGACACTTGATTAGGAATAGCCAATCTAGTATCAGAAACAAGTTCTCCCATATCTCATCTCAAGTACTTTCCACTAACCATTGCAATATTTTTTATTATTGGAAGCTTATCTATATTTCACACTGGTCTCTTTCTAACTTTGCCACTGCTCCTCCTTTACCCCCTAGATACACCAAAATGAAGACTGCCACCAATATCTACATTTTCAACCTTGCCCTAGCGGATGCCTTAGCAACCAGTACCCTGCCCTTCCAGAGCGTCAATTACCTAATGGGCACATGGCCATTTGGAACCATCCTCTGCAAGATTGTGATCTCCATAGATTACTATAATATGTTCACCAGCATCTTTACCCTCTGTACCATGAGTGTTGATCGCTACATCGCAGTCTGCCATCCTGTCAAGGCCCTGGATTTTCGCACTCCCCGCAATGCCAAAATTGTCAATGTCTGCAACTGGATCATCTCTTCAGCCATTGGCTTGCCTGTAATGTTCATGGCAACAACAAAGTACAGGCATGGTAAGTTGCAGGCCTGAGGGGTGAGGGGTTTATAAACTGATGTGCTGGTAAAGTCATGAGTGGTCCAACTTCTTAGTCAAATTGTAATTTCAGTGATTTTTTTTCTAGCAAAATGACTTTGAATGTTTTTAATAGGAGTTCTCTCCTAAATTTTAAGACACTAAACATTTTAAAGAAAATATAATCTATTGTTTCCTGATTTCTCTGTATTGACTTCATCAAAATGATGGGAAAATAAGAATATAGCTCTTACAAGATTAATTAGACTTAAACCCAAAAGAACATTAAGGTGTTTTAAAATTTCAAATGGCTGTCAACACGACAAATTTATTTTTCTAGTCCTCATATAAAAATCATGAACCACCTATCAAAAAGTGGAAAGAATTTATCCATTACCTGGAACCTCCTATAGACTTTGGACAATGATTGTATTTTTTATGTCAACATGGACCCCATAGGGGATCTAGCTCAAGTGAAAGGTTCCATAATTGTTGATTAAATGAAAGCTTAATGTGATCAAAATAGATGAAACATGAGATATTTAGAAAAAAAAAATCTAAAAATAACTCCCTGAAAATCAACAGAGAGCTTTCTCCCTCGATTTCTTTAAACTTTCCCTTATTGGCTTTCCTTAATGGCTTTAAGTTAGCTCTGGTCAAAGCTGTAATTAGTTGTTGCTGCTCATTCTGCCTTATAATTATTGTTTTCCAGGTTCCATAGATTGTACACTCACATTCTCTCACCCAACCTGGTACTGGGAAAACCTGCTGAAAATCTGTGTTTTCATCTTTGCCTTCATCATGCCCGTCCTCATCATTACCGTGTGCTATGGACTGATGATCTTACGCCTCAAGAGTGTCCGTATGCTCTCTGGCTCCAAAGAAAAGGACAGGAATCTGCGAAGAATCACCAGGATGGTGCTGGTGGTTGTGGCTGTGTTCATTGTCTGCTGGACTCCCATTCACATTTATGTCATCATTAAAGCCTTGATTACAATCCCAGAAACTACATTCCAGACCGTTTCCTGGCACTTCTGCATTGCTCTAGGTTACACTAACAGCTGCCTGAACCCAGTCCTTTACGCATTTCTGGATGAAAACTTCAAACGATGCTTCAGAGAGTTCTGTATCCCAACTTCCTCTACCATTGAGCAACAGAACTCCACTCGAATCCGTCAGAACACCAGAGACCACCCCTCCACGGCCAATACAGTGGATAGAACTAACCATCAGGTATGCAGCTTCTAGAACTGGGTACACCTATGGGGGATAACATAAAAATTATAGATTTTTGTTCCAATCCAAACTTTTCAACCATTAGAAGTGAATTAGTAACTAAGGGATGGAGGTTCCCCCCTTATGAGGACTGAGGGAGGAGAGCAAATTATGGTCACTGTGACAGAGAGGTACTTTACATTATTTAAACAGCTCTATGTATTTGTGTATATTTATTTATATATAAAGGTACACCAACTAGAAATCCATAAAGCTACTAAAAATCAGTATCTTCACAGCTGTTGCTTCTATGCAAAATTAATGATGATAACACGTTGTGGAAGTGATGATGTTCTAGACTTCTCCTCATTTTCCCCAATGTTTATGTTTCATGCATATCATTCCAATATCCCTGTCACTTCTTAAAAGTCAGTCCTGTTCTGGCTCTGTAGTTAAACAGAAAGGGTCATCACTTCACTCACTGTGGTGATGGGTGCCAGATGTTCCCAGCAAATCAATGTCACAGCAAAGGAGAAAAGACAGGAAAAAAAAAAAAATGCCAGCTCTAACTTGTTCAGCCATCGGTTTGTCAATTCTTACACCTGAACTCTAGTGGAAACCTCAAACATATCGCTTAATTATTGGAACTAACTTACTTTTTTAACAGTCGTTATACCAGTCAGAGTTAATATGGCGAGGAGTGACTATTTTTTGGAAGATATATTCCCTTGCACAGAGTACAGAGGGCAGCCTGCAGGGAGGAGTCAAGATTTATATACAGTATTATAATCACATGAGAATCAGAAAAGAGAAAAATGTGTCTCTAAGTTAATATAACCTTGATAAGCCACTGATGTGCAAACTGTGGAGTCTGACTAGAAAGTAAATCAAACATACCACTTAACTCTTAATATTAATATAAATAAGTAAAGTTTCAAATAATAATGTCAGCATCCAAAAATCACTGCCTCCATAATTTTATAACACAGAACTGAAATTCAACTTCCAGTGAAGTAAATCCTTGAGTCAGAACCTGGTCAGAGGCCAGGACTGTGAGAACAGATGCCTTTATAAAAATGACTAGGAAGTCTAATTGAGGAGGCAGACGGAGAAGAGCCTTGCAGTACAGAGCAGCTGCTTCCTCTTCATTTACTTTTCTCCAGGTCCCACTCTGTCTCCCCCACACCCACTACAGGCCCCCAGCCCAACCCCGCCCAGGCTCACGCTTTCCTACTGACCACAGGTCTAGCTTAAGGAGGTCCTCATGGTCTGCCATAGGCGACACTAGTCCTCACACCTCTGATACTAAATATTGTTAAAAGGAACACCAGAACTTGGGACCCTCTAGGCAGTATAAGGTAAAGATGGTCGACTCACTGCCAACCAAAGGGAAATTATTAATTTACTTTGTGCCACTTCTAGCTCCATTTCAGACTGAGTCAAAGACAAAAAGAAATCTACTCTGCTTCTTTTCTATTTTTTCCACATCAAGACCTCTAAACCTGCTTCTTCTACTAAGCAGCTCTCCCTTCAGCAGCTATCAAAACCCTGTGAGTAACTTAGAGAGGGTAAGGATTCAAATAGATTTTCTCTGACCTGAGGATAATACATCACAGAATGCAATTTGAAACTCTCAATCCTAAACCAAGGTTAACACATTTTGCCTTGGAACAAAGTACTTCCCCTGGAGCACAGGGACGGAGCCCACTATGAAGTATGGATTCTCCCTCAGTCGGGGCCTGCCCTACCCTCCCTCTCTTGCAGACATGCTGGGGTGTGGCTGTGAGTAGCCTTACCCTAGACCATTGAGGGGCCTCTCATCACATCAGATTCTCTCAGCGCCCTTCCCTCACCAGCTCTCCTGGAGGCACAGTTCCTGGCCTGTCTGATGGAATGCTTCTCCTGAGCTCAGTATGATCATCCTTCCGTTGTCCCAACCCTGTTGTTGACTCCCATGCAAATCCAGCATTTTCACATTTAGTGTGGTTCCTGCACAGCCAGAGAGCAGGGAAAGGAAGCTAATTGAGGAAGCTCTGTTCTAAGTAACTAAAAGATTTGCTTTAAAAATACATCCAATTAGGGCTTATCTTCATTGTTGCTTCTATGAAGCAGGATCAGTGTCAGATAACAGCAGAAACACATTAGCCCTGGAATTGGCTGCCTTCCCAAAATGCCCAGCTGAGAGGGCTGGACAGACGAGTGGCTGCCAGGAAAAGAGGAAAAGGCATTCTGACATACTTGAAAATTAAGATAAAGCAAAGATCTCTTTCACTCATCTCCACTGATGTGTCATCATTAGAATCGCAACGGTTACACAGGGACTTCTGGAACGATACATAAGCCTTTGGTGATAGTTTCAATAATATATCAAAATAATGAAATTATTTGAAGGAAAAATCAGACACTTTATGGCCATGTCTATAGGATATAGTTGGTTAGTCAGACAAATTCAGAAACTGACAGATAGGTTTTTGGGGTTTTTGTTCATTCGTGTTTTTGTTTTGACACCATGACCCATTATGTTGCAAAGCAAAGCTAATTGGATTTGCATGAACTTTTTGACTGCTGGTTTGGACTTGGTACTGTTGTAGATGTTTATGTCTCGCCTACATATTTGTATTTTCTCCAAGAAATAGATTATACTCTATATGTCACGTTTCAAGCGCATTAGTCAACTTCATATTCTGCAGATCAGAGATCCAATATCAAACCTTCCCAGGGTGTCTGTATTCTGACAACTGTACACTGAGACCATGTCCCTACAGCGCAAAATGAAGAGTTGGCAGTTATCAAGGTAATTTCATAAGCCGTGTGAGAAAATTCTGTGCCCCAAATAAACTTTGCATCATTTTTACATAGTTAAGGGTGACTCGGTCAGCTTTTGCTACCTAACAAGTCATTCCAAAACATAGCTGCTTAGAGCAACCATTTATGTAGTTTGCATTTCCGTAGATCAGTAGTTTGAGCTGGGCTGGCCTAGAATGTTCCTCCAGTTTTAGCCAGGCTCAGCCTAGGGGGTGGCACATTAGCCCTGCTGTCCTCATGGTAGCTCCAGGTTCTAGGTTCAAGGTGTGGCAAAACAGACCTTACCTCTTGATGGTAGTAGCTGCAGTTACATTGCAAAGGAATACCTACTTACAGTAGGCACATGCTGCCCTGGACAAGCATAGCTTCTTGAAGCCATGAACCACATCTGCCTTGCTCTTTCTTCTTCCTCCAGCAGCTACCTAAAACAGTGTCTGACACGTTCAAAAACTACTCCAAAAATATCTGTTGAATGAATGAATGATGAGAGGGCTCATGATATTTCAGAAGATAGGGAGGGGGGTGAGGATGACCCCTTTCTTAAGCAACTGATGGACAACCCCAATGCTTGCATAACACTCTGACGTTATTCCAGGCTAACCCTTCAGTAACTGGAAAATATTCATGGGAGGGGTTCTTCCTTTTCTTTTCTCTATTCCTCTGATCAAAATTTCTACTTTCAAAACAAAAAATTGTTACATCTGTGCTTGTCTTCTCATTTTATTTCTAACAAGTGCTATTGATAAGCTGGCCACAAACTGGATTCAGTGCCCTAAAGAGGTCTTGCCCTGACTAAGTATAAAAAAGTAAAATAAAAAATGTCCTCATGTCCTTTTGTGAATTCCAGGGCTCAGGCTCCTTCTCCAGCTGTAAAACTCCATGCCTGATTTATGTTCAGCTCATTGTCTTTATGGCTTCTAGATTTTTATTAGATAGACTTAGGCAAAGACATTCATTTTGCATCTGCTATCCATGCAATTTAATTTCTCTGTACATGTACCAGTCAACAGTTTTTGCTAGACTCAACCTTGCTTCAGAGCTCATCCCCCATTTGCTCAGATCAATTCAGATCAGCTCAGACCTGAGACCCTGGCCACTGCAACCCACCTTCACTGGTTGGCTTCCCACCCCGACTGCATTCCATAATGCATTTCTGTTGTGATACCTAGACTATGTCCTTTAATGTTTAACATTATATGGGAAAAGAAACAACTCTCTTAGACCAGTTGGATTATTATTTAAAGAGTTTGTACTAACCATAACCATCATAATAGTGCTATCTTACATTAGTATCGCAGCATACAGATTAAAAAGTGTGCTATCACCTTGGCTTCCTACAACAAACCTGATGGGTAAACATGAAAAACTGAATGCTCAGGGAGGCTCAATGATCATAAAGATCAAGCCACCAGTAAGAGGCAGAACCCTGGGCTTCTAATATTAATCCAAAGCTTTCCTCTGCTTTCTTACACAATGCCACTTTGTGCCCAAATATTATTCCATGGTCTCAACCATAAGTTCTCAAACCTTATTAAGAGTATAAGTTCTGAGACACTCCTCCAAGAAACTCTGGTTCACTGGGTCAAGGTCAAGGTAGGGAACAAGTATCTGAATTTTGAATAAAACATGAAACTGAAAACTGATTTAAATTGTAACTTTATCCAAATACTGCTAAAGTTACTGTTTTGTCTAACCTGGCTACCATTTTAGTCAAGCTGGTTAGCAAGAATTTTTCTACCACATGAGTCTTGTGTTTAGCAAAACAGTATAGCTATAGAGCTATAGTTGGACAAAGCCTTAGTTTGCTATCAGTGAGTTTTATAGGCTATAGTGATATAACATTGATAAACCTAATATTACGGTACCTCCTGCCAACTTCTTCTCATTAACAGGGCAAGTCCAGCCCTAAGACCCCTGGTTACTGTTTTTAAAGCATTTTCTTGACATTTTAATGCAAGCCACATGTCCAGAAATTAGGAGATGCTTTGCAACAGTATTAACTACAAAACTATATTATCCCCAGCTAAACTAAAAGCAGAAGCCTAATTTTTTAAACCAACCACATCATTCTCAAAAACTACATCTTGATTTTTTTTTATAAAACATCTGTGGAGAGTTAATTTGAGAAGGAAAAGCATTTCAATTCCATCACAAAAGCCCCAAATGGGAATAGCTCACAAAATTACAGAGCTTGATCACATTAATGCATATTTTGTGAATAAAACCAAAATGGCTATTCTTTCAATTCTAGGGTTTAAAAAGAAAATGGATCCAGTTACGTGTGTGTGTGTGTGTGTGCATGTGTGTGCACATGTGCATGATATTGGAGTGCCTCTTTATGTGTGTGTAGCCCTAGAATGTATTTAGATTTTAAATGAATAATATCTTTAATAAATAACAATAAGAATGTCATGTTTCTATAACTCAGCCATAATCTGGGAGGAGAAAATATTGTTTAATTAAAAAATATGTTTATTCATAGAAAACATTTGGTTTTAAGACTATTAGAAATAACACTTACTGCCCAGTTTGTGCCCAGTATATCTTATTTAGCCTCATTATGTAGGGATCTTTATCTCTACAGTTGAGGAAACTAATGTTTACAGAATTCACCTGCCCGAGGTCATAGTTACAAAAGGAACTGTGAGGAATGAATCCAGTTGAATTTGATTTTAATCTATATACCCTACTGCCCTACCAGACTGGTTGTCATTCTTCTCAATGGTAGCTCTTAGAACTAAATTTTAGTATTTACGTACTAATGATTCAAATCTCATAAGGTCTTTATGTAGGCTTGTTTAGATGTATTTGTAGCTATCTGTGTATCTGTGTATAATGATAAACATCCAAATAGATTAATGAATAGCTTGGGAAATTAGAAATTTAATAATAAGGACTTGGGTTATGAATATATGAGTTCCCTTATTTGAACGAAAATTTTTTGCCATCATTAAGGTCGTATTAATTCTCACTGAGTGATACCATTTGCATTTCCACAGGTAGAATTTTTCATTCATGTGAGAGAGTTTCACTGAGTATTTTCATAAATCGTGTTTATTCTACTAGAAAAGGCAGCTTGGTGGGTGATGGTACCAGAAGAGACCAGGACAGGGAGTCAGGTGAATGTTCTAGTGGTCGTGTTTTGCCTGTCCAACATGTGATGGAACAAAGCCCTTCATCTTATAAGAGCTCAGTTTTCTCAACTTGAGCATGAGGGGGTTGAACTATAAGATTATTCTGCATATCAGAACCATACAGTGAACCTTGATGCATGAATTAACTAGCGTTCTTCTTGAATGAATGTTCACATCTTTCAG
The DNA here is from genome assembly GCF_002288905.1 of Enhydra lutris kenyoni. Lineage (NCBI taxonomy): Eukaryota > Metazoa > Chordata > Mammalia > Carnivora > Mustelidae > Enhydra > Enhydra lutris. The sequence goes on along the minus strand of NW_019154146.1, from coordinate 13,365,647 downwards.
GGAGGTTAAGTTTCAAATATTAGATTAACTAATATAATTACTGCAGTGTTTTCCTGTGCTTGTTTTTTCAACTGATGTAACTAACTGATAAAATACAGCAATATATTCATCTTTAAAAAACTAACTTTAAATGAGGTGTTACTTATTCAGCTGGCCTTAAGTGGTGAATTGCTATTTCATAATCATTTATCATGGAAAATTTAGTGTTTTGAAACGTATCAATCGTTAGTTGCTATCTATATAGTTTGGGAGCTAAATATGAAAAGTGGATATTTTGCTCTTTTAACTTTCTACAACACATTTATTCTTCCTTCCACCTCTATGAATTTGAAATACAGTTACATAGTATTTTTTTGCTTTTGCATTTTTTTCTTCATACCAAACAAACTGAATGAAGATGACCTATCACAAACCAGTCATTAACTTTTGAATGCTATTCTGATTGCTGTATCTTTTGGTAGGTTGCAATAAGTATTTGCAAATTGCTACAATTTTACAAATGACAAATTATTTTGGGGGTTACTTTATGAGAACTACAAGTTTCTAAAACAAAACATGTCTTGATTTTTCTTTTCTAATTACTATTTCCATGGAAATCAAGAACCTAGGGTCACAACTTTTGTTGCCCTTCTCCCTTTACACTAAGAAATTTCTTTCTTATATAATGGAGTTCCTGGCATTGAAGTGAGTAGAAAGTGGATAAGAGGAGGCTACTAACAAGATTTATTTTGAATGCTAAATAGTTTTAATAGTACTTTTTCAAAACATGAATGGTTTGGGGGCGTCTGAGTGGCTCAGTGGATTAAGCCACTGCCTTCGGCTCAGGTCATGATCTCAGGGTCCTGGGATCGAGCCCCGGATCGGGCTCCTTGCTCAGTGGGAAGCCTGCTTCTCTCTCTGCCTCTGCCTGCCTCTCTGCCTGCTTGTGCCCTCTCTCTCTGTCAAATAAATAAATAAATAAAATCTTTAAAATAAACAAATAAATAAAATAAAATAAAATAAAAAATAAAATCAGGTTGGTAGATTCTAGTTGCTGAAACCAATCCCAGCCCTAGGACAAGAGGAATAAATATTTAAAAAATTAAAAAAAAAAAAAAACATGAATGGTTTTCATGGTACATGTCCAAAAGTTTATAATGCCAGCTCTCAAGATGTCATGAGTTTGATCTTCTGCATTACCAGTGATGAATGCTGAAGGAACAAATACCCATAAATATTATTTTACTAATCATATCTGAGTGGGAGGTAAGTTTAAGTATAATTTAATGTTATTGTTTTATTGCTTATGAATAAAAGAAAATGAACTACTTTTTCTTTCCATAACAACTGAACTTACTAGGAATACATACAAATAAGTAATTAGCCTGATAAATTAGCTCCCTATAATTAACAAATATTAAATAAATATAAGCTGAAAGTTTCATTGTGACTTAAAATAATGGCTCTGTCAGTCCAAGAATGAATATTGAGAAAAATAATTCATGTCATTTGTCTATAAAGCATAGTATTTATAAGGAAAGAAGGAGGGAAGAAAGGAAGGGAGGGAGAGAGGGAGGGAGGAAAAGAGTACATTTTGTGTTTGAAATCAGCCACATTCTTTTGTTTTCTGTACAGATACCAGGAATCCTAGGGATACCAGAAATCTAGGAAATCTATCCAGTCCTACTTGGTTGTTTCCCCTTTTTCTACCTACATTATCAAATCTTCATAAAAGTCAAAAGAGAAAGATAAAGAAACGATCCAGAATTCCAAAATGGTATGCCTAAGTCCCTTAAAGCATAACAAATGCATAACTTTTTCTTTTTGTGATGAGATATTTACCTCTAAGACATCTGATTGAAAAACAAGAAAGCAAAAGCTATGGAAAATGACATTAAGAAATAAGAATATTTTACTCAAGAAAGATCATATTTGACAATATGATCACTTATTTAATCCATCTTATAATTTACCAATTTAGCAAGAATATTTCACTCTTGCCGTTCTTTTTTTTCCTCTATCATGTTAGCCAAATTGTCTTTATATTCAAAAATCCCCAAATATAATTATATATGGGTTCATTCAAATTCAAAACGTCAACCTAAAAAATGCTTTCTTTGAATTGCCCTTGGGAAATAGAAGAGACACATGTCACTCCCAGAACTTTACCATGCTGCAGAGGGATGGAAGCTTGCAATATGGTTACCATATACTTTAACAACTGAAATTTTTTCTGGTTAATTCAGAAATTCAGTGGGACAAGTAGACTCTCAAATGACTACACTATACATAAATATCAACATCTAAATCCCATTAAGGCAAATGGACTTATCAAGCATATGCAAAATATTCACAGTTCTTAGGTGATTGTAACGGGAAAAATAACACTAGAGATCGTCCAATACAAACTGCCTTATCCTACAAATGAGGAGTATAAGCCAGATACACACTTTTATAAATTCTGTGCCTTTTTTTCCCAAATATTTAAAAGATGATAGTGAGAATCTTTTCAAGTATCTGGTTTTCAAATAGAGTTTAGGAAAACTTTTATGACTAAAGAAAAAGTCAGGCTAATATGTATTATATATACTCTGGTATCTGTAAATTTATTTAAAAATTTCAGCAGGTAAGGGAACATTTTATAATTAGATAACAATAGCAGATATAATATAAAATCCTAAAAGTTTAGGTGGTACGTTTATTTATTTAGATTCTACCACTGACCAGGTCCTGAAACTCTCCAGTTTCAATGGGTACATCTGTGAAAATGATGATAATTGTAGCAGCTAGCACTTAGTTTTCATGGAATGTAATATACCATAGTCCACATACTTTGCCAAGAAACTGGCTAGCATTATTATTCTAAGCCAGTCAATGAGGCTTTACACTTTTCATCTCCTTTCTTCTCTTTTCCCCAAGAAACTGAATTACAGCTCTTGTAAAGGAAATTAAAAAGGAATAAAAGAATGGTGACAAAAGGAATCCTAAGTTTGGTCCTAGCCAAGGCTTCTCAACCCTGGTACTGGTGACATTTTGAGCTGGTTAATTCTTGCTTCGAGGGAATGTACATTGCAATGTTTAGCAGCGTCACTGTCCTCTATCCATTAGATGCAAGCAGTAGCCACCCACCCCTAGTTGTGACAGCCAAAATGTCTCCAGACATTGCCAAATGTCCCCTGGTGTGGGGTGGCAGGGGTGTGGCAGGGAGAGGGGAGGAATCAGTTGAGAACTATTGATCTAAGGTGACAACCACATTTAAATGATGAAGAAATTAGTTGTGATGTCTTTAAAGCAGTGCCCAAAAATAGGAGTTAGATCCCAGGCATCCTGAGAGATACCACACTGATTTCTCAAAAGAAAGCTTCCTTCTGCACTGCTAACATTGCAAAGATTAAGACTCAGTATTAATGAAAAACAAGAGGAAAGCACAATTCTTCAAACCTTATTTTATTTTCAAGCTTCTCTCTCCGAAAAAAAAAATCTTCAGCCTAAAACATTTTTAGAAAGAATTAAAGGACAGTAAGTGTGAAGATACTGTTAAAGGATAGTAGGATACTCAGAATAAGGTCAGGTCTCCTGAATATTGTGAAACATTAAGAGAATTTGTAAATGAAACACAATTAATGAAACATAAATCATAACCTCAGAAGCAAAGAAGAATGGGCGACATTCCTGGAAAACTGGGGGAAAGAAATAGAGTCACAGCTTTAATGGCAACTTTGCAGCAACTAAAAACCTCTCACTGAATATTTAGCTTTGCACTAAATATTTTAGGACCTAGAACAAATTATTAAAATTTATTTTGAGAACGGAAGCAATAACCTGTAGGAGGCAAGATAAGCTAAGAATTATGGTAAAAGGAATCTTGTGTTCTTAGAGGATACAGAACAAACACGGTGTCATTAGTGTTTTTAGCAAGAGATTTGACCAGCTCTTGCAGTTTTTAATAATGCTATAATATGTTGAATTATGATCTGGATATAATGGTATAATGAGATAGGTTTATAAGCTTTGGCAGATTCCCATCTTAGGAGTCCCAACCAATGGAGGAATGCTGAATAACCTAGATGCTAGGATAAGGGAACAAACATACTAGAAGAGTAAGCAAAAATGACAGCTAGAGTAGTTACAAGGGAAAAATTTTACTCCAGAAATCCATCTATAGACACACAGAATGTGAGTGATAGCAGAATGAAAAATGTCATAGATTTTATTTCATGGATCAGCAATATGATATAGGCCATCTCAACTATTGCAATGATAGATAATCATATCAACAGAAGTCTAGTATCTAGAGCTTAAGACACATTAACTTTAATATACTACATTCTTCAGGAATGAAATACGCAAATTAGAATATGTCCAGAGATGAGCAACTAAGAAGGTGAAAAAAGTTAAAATTCTTCATTATAACAAATAGTTGAAGTAACTGCACATGGTTACCTGAGAAATAGGACACTCGGAGAGGACAAGAGTGTTCTCTTTGTATACTTGAATGGATGTGAAGAGGGAATTGGACTTATGCAGTACAACTCCAATTAAAGCCAACAGGTGGAAGCTACAGGGAAAGGGATTGTAATGCAACCAAAGAAAGACTTTTCTAAGACTTGAGATACAAAGACTTCTTTGTCACTGGAGGCCTTGAATGTTCAAGCATCAGCATTTTGCCTCCATGGAAGGGAATGTGGCCAGAATTTGGGTGCTAAGATTTGATGTCTAAGGAATCAGAACAAATGACTTTCTATAAGGATCTTACAGCACACTACTACAGTGAAATGTTAATATACGTTCCATGAGAAAATAGCTCTTTACACAAATTTTCAGAAATGTTGCACGTCTTATTTTGGTCATGGGGACTAGTACTGTGTATTAGCATTGTAAAGGCTTTGAAAAACCCTGCTTTGTGTGTGTGTGTGTGTGTGTGTGTGTGTGTGCCGCATTTACTTCATATATAGTATAAATAGGTTTCTTTTAATATATGTATTATATATATTAAATATATGTGTATATATATACATGTATATACATATGTATATATGTGTGTGTATGTGTGTGTGTATATATATATATATATATTTGCATTTTGTTTTTTAAGCTCAAGTTCTCAAACTTACCTGTGTAAGTAAAGGATAGTTTCAAAGGTGTTTCAAAGGATGTCTCCTAACATCTCACAGAATGGAGCTTTCACCAAGCAGTTTCAAAGCCCACTGTAGACCGTAAGTGCTAGTTAGGCACAAATATTTTCAAACTTCAATGTCCTACTAGAATAAATGGCAACATCCTTTTATCCTCTGTATTAATAAAATTGATCATTGAGCTCTTAGCCTCACTCATTTAAAATGTATGGCCTAAATACAAACAAGATACTGAAACTTGCTTCAGTTTGAAATCGAACAGGTTGTGTTTTGTTTGGTTTTCACTTTTGTTTTGCTTTGTTTTGAAATTTGCCACTTTCTAGTTACAATCCTAAAGGGGAATAATGTCTATGTAGCTTTGGGATATGTTTTCACTGATTTAAACCGCACATTGCTAAGAATAAGTCTCATAATTGGTACATTCTTCTGTTTTGAATAAAATGACTTTGAGGAAAATAGGTTTCTTTTAAAAATCATCTATACTCAACAGTGAGATGCATTCCAAAGAAGTTGAATAATTACAGTCTTTCTTGTGAAAGAACACAAGACACCAGAGCCTGGGCTCTGGTGCCAGGCTGCCAATAACCAGCTATGTGAGCTTGGCATCCCATGCCAGCCTTTGCATAAGAGATCTTCCCAAGCAAGACATCCCTGATCTCTTTTATCTGACAACAAATTAGGGCTCCTTTCTGGTTTTGACTGATCACCCTATTCAGACACTGGGGACTAGTTTCTCCTAGTGAACAACAAAAGTAACCACCAAAGCTTCTTTTCATGAGAGAAAAGATTTATTATATTGAACAAAATAAAGACACATTAAGAGCAGGAGGAAGCATATGGCACAGTGAGTCAGGATCCTTTGGAACTGCCAGATTATTTCACTTCTCCTTGAATTCTCCTTTACCGAAGTTTGACCATGTGTCACTCAATATGTCTATTTAGGCAAAGGAGCTTAGAAAAAAATGATGAGTTCTATATCATTGAGGTAAATGGAGAGTTTTGTCTATTAGGCATCAACTCTAGGGTTTTTTTGTGGCTTTGTTTTTATGATTCTATAATAATGAAATTTTGAAGCCTATTGCTGGCTGAAACTCTGATCAGCTTCAAAAGTACCCAACTCTGTTATTTGTTTCATTTGCAACTTTGGATGCATCACAAATAGGGAAGAGAAAACAAAAGTAGAAAAAAAGTGGCTGCAAAAAAATAAAAATAAGAATATTGAACTATCTTTCTTTGACCAGTACTCAGGCATGTCACTTTACCTCTTAAGACCTCTGTTTCCTTCCATAGAATGATGACATTGGTTAAAAAAAGACAAAATAACAATCTTTTAAATTCCCTTCGGCGGTAGGAAACCCACTCCAATCATTGTGTGGATAGAGAGTAAAAATGCCTCAAATCAGCTCAGTTTAATCTAAAAACTTTACAAAATTTTATTGTTCAAAATAAGCTAAAAAATAGCCCAAGAGGATTTGTTAGTTGACTTCCTAGAAAAAAAAATAGTTCAAAAAACTTTTGACAAAATTAGAAAACTGATGGTAGATTAAAATAGTGTATCAATGTCACATGTCAAACTTACTGAAATGTGTATGTATGGTCATGTTGGGAAAGAATCCCAGACTCAGGAAATAGAAAGGAGTTACAGGTTTCCAAAGGAGATATCTCGACAAGCAAACAGTTTTGGCACCATTCCATGGGTACCAAAAATATACAATGTGATTCAGTGGACCAGAGAAAACAATTTACTACTCATGGGACTGCAGGAGCATCAGCGTGGGAGCCCTGATTCCCTGTCCTTGTGTCCCATGGTACAACACAATGGGCCCAGATTGTTACTATGCGCACAGTGGATTGCACCCAGCTGAAGAGCTCAGAGCTAGGAGTTCAGCACCTTTTGTAGCAAGGAGTAAGCAAACCAATCCTCTTTCCTAGGAGCAAACAATCACAAAATGGCCATGCTGTGGTCCTCATACAGTCAGGCAGCAAAAGTTCTTAATTGACTATGTGACCATAGGAAGAACTCAGAGTCAGAAGATAGACCTTGCAACACAACTCAGTCAGCAAGAATGTGTAAGGGTGCTTGGAGAACTATCCTTCCCAATAACTTACCTGTCAGCTCAACATATTTTTGGCTGAACTCAATTTTCAGATGCCACCTATAGCAATTTGGATTAGACATACTGATGGAGGCTAGAACCCAAATCTGTTCTATTTATTTCAATCTATAATTGATTAAACTTATTATCCACAGAATCATATCCGAGGATGAGGTTAATCTATAGTATTAACCTCAGTCATCACTCTAGGATCTATATTCAACTGAATAAGTCCCGGGCTAATAGGTCTTATTTCTGATAACCATTTAGCTTTCTTTCTTAGAGTATGTATAAGCTGTACCACCAGTGTTAATATTAATTCAAACACAACAAATTAATTCAATCATATCAACAAGAACATAGTCTAAGGCCAATCAATGATCCATTTACAATCAGAGAGTTTAGCCTGATCTGCTGATCTCCCATGGCTTGTTCCATCTCATTGGCTATGGTAGCTAAAATAAAGGATATGTTCTTGACTGTCTCTACAATGTGGAATTGGATGATGGGGGACAATTTTCACACTGCTACATGAAAACAGGAATCTACATATCCCTCAGGTCAGACAGCATTGGACAGCCCTCTTTATCTGGGGGCCTAAGAAAGGGAATGTGATTCAAGGAATGGTGTCATTGCGAATAATTGCAGGAGACAAAGAAGAGTTAACCAGCAGCCCCCACCATGCCCAGTAGAGAGAAATCCTGTGGCCCATTCTCTCCACATACAAACATATAACTGACGGGACAGGTTACTTTAGTTCAGAATTTGTTGATAAGTTTGTTTTGGATCATCATTACATTAATCTGGATAGTCCATATGGGCAGGGTCATCAAGTAATTATAGCCTTGATAGCCATACATGGCATAACCCAAGAGCACTCAGGTGTCAGGAAAAGCAAATTAATTGGTATGACCCTAACTAAAGCAAGATCACATCTATCTGTGCATTTGTACATGGGCAAGGAGCTTCACATTTAGGAGTTTTCTTTGATAACATTAGACACAGTAGAGTCACTCAGGACCATCCAAACACTGATGAGTTTTCCTTATCCCACAACACATAGACCTTCTCAGCAGTTGGTCAAGTTGTCAGTCAGAGATGCTTCTTGTCTCAATGAACCATGTGATTATTTTGCCAGGTTGTGGAGCTAGTATTTGGAGACAAAGAGAGGGTTCATTATTTCCCTCTCCCAGTACCTCCAACGTTTAAGGAGTTCCTTCCCCAACTCAAGTAGGTAATGGTACCAAGGAGGCATGCAGAGGCTTTCTCCATGGAGGCTGCCTCCTCCTATGGAGCTTTAAAGGGCCCCAGGGCTGGGATGTTGGAACAACCTCCAGGGTTATGGGCTGCTTAGGCCCTCAGTCAAATTTGTCAGATTTTCTGACTAACTTTCAGACTCAACAAATACATACATTGATAAGGTACATATTATCTCCAATGCCTGAATGGTGCAACTGTGAGACTGCCTTTCTGAAAGGAGAGAACCATAGTTCTCTTCTCTTTACTGTCTTCACAATCCGCTTCTGAGTTGTAGCCCACATTGCTCCCAAAATTTTGATTTGGATGGTTGGCTGGTCCCCGTATCTTATCAGAATGCTAATTCTGATTAACAAGCTGTTAACAAGCTTTCCTGGGCCTTCATATGAGTCAGCATCTGCTAACTTTATTAGGGCTTATCAAGATAATATCATCGATGTGGTAGGACCATGTCACCAACAAAAAGAGAGGGTTTGTTCTGTGTGTCAACCTACCTATTGGTGGCAAATAGCAGGAAGGTTCAAGTATTACTACTGCAGCCCAGTATGTTCTGGGGTCTCAGCCAGGTGAGGGATTTGGGTCTTCCAGGGGCTAAAGCATTTGAGAAAAGGACATGACCAAAGTCCAGGATAGCATAGCAGGTGCCATTATGGGCAATTGCTTCAGTCATAGTCACAATGGCTAGAGTAGCCAGGATGTAGGAGCACCAACTGAATTCAGTTGGCAATTATCCTGCATAAGCCTCCATATCGCCTTAGCTTTTTTCGCCAGGGACACAGAACTATTATATTAAGATACAGTGTTTTTCATAAGCAGTATTACATTTAAACTGTGATTTTCCTCTCCTTCTCCTGGAATTCTAAATTGGGTCTTTTCTAGACCATGGAAGGGAAACTGAAGTGGAGGTGTGATCTGTTGTGCATGCATCTCCCTCATCACCCATCCACAAGAGGCTCTTCCATATCAGGAACATCTCCCTTGGAGAACAACCCTACACCGAACAAGCATGTAAATTATCAATGCCAATTATACATTCAGTCTTGGGAGCAACGAAAATGGTGCATGACAAGGATCCAAACAGTTACTTTTTTTCTCATTTTATTCTGTTTCAAATCTGGCTAATTGAATGTGTAGTCCTCACCTCTCAAGAGAACCTAGCATGTTAGTCTTTCAGGCACAGATATAGATATATATATATACACACACACACACACACACACACACACACACACACACATATACACACATACATACATATATATCTCTTTATATTCATTTTATATTCATTTATGTGTGTGTGTGTGTGTGTGTGTGTGTGTGTGTATTCACCCCCCCTTACCTTTCTCCCCTACCCCATTCTGACCTTCTAAGGATATGAGGTCTCTGAACCCTGCTGTAAATGAAAATACTTTACCTCATCCCTTATCTTTAAAGATTTTCAAAGTATAATACAGAAATGGGGGTCAGACAATAGGAGTTCCAAAGGAGATATTTTACCTAAGACAGCCACATGGCTTCCTAGCTCCTCATTAAAGGGAGATTAGTCTTCACAAAAGAATCTGGTTCTATGGAGGCACACAGAGTTTTATTTGTAATGAATTACTAACTGCCCCATTGGGGCCTGTCGTAGCCTTATATGTGGACTGCATTTTTTTGACAATTATCCCATCTGCCTCTACTTGCGATCCCGCAGGTTAAGAGGCATATCACATTGCCTTATAATTTGGAGGACGTTGGATGGTCCCATCTTGGCCTTTGTCTTAGATTGCAGAGAATGCCTGGTTTAGAGAGTTCTATCTTTATCATGGGTGTCTAATGGCCCTTAGCAAGCACAGCTTCTAACACAAGGTCTCCCACCAAAAAAAGTAGTAGAATGCTACCACCTTGTAGGGAAGGGGATAATCTTAAAAGTGAACCAGTCATTCTCTGGATGTGGGATCATAATCAAACTGTCTTTCTGTTCAGGATAGAACAAGTCTAGAGCAGCCTCAGCCTTTGAGTAGCTTTCTCCATAGGGTTTCACGGGATTTTATTGGCCTCAAGAAAGTCTCCTTATTCGTTAAGACTATAACCTCCCTAACTCCTTCATCAGTCACATGTCTAACAGTTCCTCAACCTATTGATCAAAGCACTCCTGGATATCTCTATTTTCCCTCTCACTATGGATCTATGTATTAGTATTCATTATAGAGGCATTTGCCCTGTAGTTGTTTCTAGTCTTGACTTAAAACTGGTGGAGTTGTGCTTTCTTCCCTTGTGGGGCTCAGAGAGTTCTCTTAGCCTCTGTGTCCATAGGAGAGCAAGCAACAATCATGGCACCATTTGGGCAATTGGTTAGACTTCATCCCTCATCACTCAGCCCCCATCTATTGACTTGTGTCATGTTCGTCAATAGCGAGGACAGGAGTGGATGACTCTTTCTGTAGCACATTTGCCAGAACATTTCCTACCACATCCCAAGGACTTAAGGACTTTCTTCATATTTCCAAACCCAGTCCATGAGCCCTTGCCTTTTCTCTTCCAAAAAGTCATTGTCTATCTTGACATCCTGCTCACGGTGCCAGTTTGGGAAGAACCTCTTAGAAGATGGCTAGAAGTAACCAGATTCCAAAGGAGTAAACCAAGCAAGCAAGCAAGCAGGTTGTTTTGCTACAACTATTTAGGGGCCAAATGTAGACCAAAGTCAACAGTTTAGTACTTACAGCACAACAGCAGCAGAAACTTTAGCATAGCAGTGACTCTTCTGTCCCCAAATCCCACTGGACAGTGTGATGGGACCTGATGGTGGCTGCACACACAATGGGTTGTGTCACAGTTAAGGTACCCAGAGCTAAAGTCCCAGCCCTTCTGAGGGCAAGCAATAAACAAACCTCCCTAGGAACAGGCACTTAAACAGTGATCAATGCTTTGGTCACTCTGGCCTACCTAATTGCTTATGTGACCACCTGCAGAAACTATTCCAGGCCAGAGGAGGGTTAAGCCTTGCAGTTTGGCACAGTCAGCAAGGATGTTCAGGACAACCAGGGTTCATGGTAGACTGCCTCTCCAAATGATGATCCTGATCTTTCTATTCCTCATTCTTAGGAAATATATATTGAAATCTGTAGTGACAAAAAGTCAACTGAGTATCAAATAGTTCAGAGAGATAGTGTGTGCGTGTGTGTGTGTGTGTGTGTGTGTGTGTGTGTGTAGAAGAAGAGCAAAAAAAAAAAAAAGAACAGAAAGCAAATGATTAAACAAATGGGATAAAATGTTAATAGCAGGTGAGTCTGGATAAAGTATACACAAATGTTCTTTATGCTATTCTCATTCTTGCACTTTTCCTGAACTGTGAAATTTACTAGAATAAAGTTAAAGGAAAAGCCCTCCCTTTATACTGACTCTATAAAGACCTCCTTTCCTTCTCACCAAAGAATATATTATCAATGACAGCAGAGATTACTTGTTAATTACAAAATGTATTTCTTTGCCACAATTATCTTCCCATATTTGAAAATACCAAACCACATTTTTATGTGTGTGAACAAATGTCATGTTATTGCTCAATGTATATGCCAGCATTACAGTGGAAGTGGGGGTGGCAAAAGTCCCTGAACTTCAAATTGGTTGCTTCAGAAAAAAAATATCCATTAATTTTGAGAACTGAATGAAAAATAAAAATGTCTTCATCTAGAAATGAAGAACATGAAAGGTATTGCAAAAAGAGACACTGCTATTCTTTTGAAATTTTTGTCAAGTCATGAATGATTTGGGGATAAAGAAGGAGAAAGAGAGTCAAGAACAGAGGGAGATAAGGGATTTGGATTCAAAATGTACTTTTTCAAGGAAGCCAATATCAATAATATCTCTTTGATGACTAGTGTATAATTCTTATTCATTAGTGTGTACAAATGCGATAGCATACTCATAATGATCCAAGAGATTATTCATAATGACCCAAGAAATTAATTAATGCTTGACATTTAGTAAAAGCTCTGAAGGTTACAAGTGAAAGTATACTGAGGGCCCTCAGGACAGTTCTGACCCACAGAAGATGCCTGATAAATGTGCATTGCAACCCAATTTGAAATGCTCACTATCTTTGCTCTTTCCTCTTTCAGCTAGAAAATCTGGAAGCAGAAACTGCTCCATTGCCCTAGGTGGGTCTCATGCCATTCAGACCCTCACTGAGCTTAGAAGCCACCATCTCTGTGGAAACAGGTCACTGAAAGAACCTGTGGAAGACTCTAGTTTCCTAGGAAAGTGCCTGCTCCTGAGTCATCAAAACTCGATCTTCTGAGCACTCCACTCTACACATGTGAAGGACATCTCAACTAAGTCAGTTGCTGGGAAGGAAGGACCACACCACACTAAAAAGTCCAGCTTGTGTACATAATCACTAGGAAGATGTCCAATGGGACCAAAACGCACCATGGTATGTGAATTGAGGTCATTATAGAAGATGGCCCTTCTGTGTGTAATATTTTGTTTTCAAGCAAATATTTATGACCTCATCAAACAAAAACCATCAGTTGTTAAATTTAGCATGGTGACATGTAAAGTAAGTGCCACCTCTGATCAAAGGAACTTGTGTGGAAAGCTCAAGACTTTATCTAGTCTTCTGTAAGGAATACTTTCTTCTATCTTTTACCTTTAATATTAACCTTAATATTGGTTAAGACATCATTTCCACCTTTGTTTCTTTGTTTTGTATTCTTCTAAAGAATAATGTCTCCTGGGGCGCCTGGGTGGCTCAGTGGGTTAAGCCGCTGCCTTCGGCTCGGGTCATGATCTCAGAGTCCTGGGATCGAGCCCCGCATCGGGCTCTCTGCTCTCTAGGGGAGCCTGCTTCCTCCTCTCTCTCTGCCTGCCTCTCTGCCTGCTTGTGATCTCTCTGTCAAATAAATAGATAAAAAATCTTTAAGAAAAAAAAAAAAAAAAAAAAGAATAATGTCTCCTACCTAGATCCATAATTTCGAGGAAGTAATTAGCATGAAATGTAATCTGAAACACAACAGTGTGTCAGCTGCAGAAAGGTTGACTCTTGTACATTGCAGGTACTTCCCAAGAGTCCATGGGAGATTGTCCATTCTTAGGCTTTCAGTTGTTTGCTCCGTAATTTTAACTGTGAGGATCCCATCTTTTATCTAAGTATTCATAAAAGGTAATTGTGGATCAGTGAACTCATCACTTCATCTGGGGAGGAAGTCAAGCTTTAAAATGTACTTATTCTTCATTTCTCAGTAGTTTCTCCATACTGCATGCTCCTTTTGTATATTATCTTATCTTTTTTTTTAATTCTGTGATAAAATGACAGTCTAAGCCTTTTTAAAAATTTGTATCCAATAAGCTTAATCTCAAAACAGAAAGATGCAAGTGATCATAGATAAAAATGGTTAATCTTCTTTTCAATCCTATGGAGTTACTTGGACCTGAAATATTAACAGTGACCCAAGAATATTTTCCTGAAGATTGTGTTTATATAATGTCATCACCAATATGTTGGTCTTTTTGATCTTTGCTAAATGTCAAGATTTCCTTTGTAAAATGTCAGTCTTCTAAACAATTTCTGTAAGACAATTCTCCTCTTTGACTGGTTTTCTTTCATATAAAATACAGTAGAGATTTGGCAATCACCCATTTTTATTTGATCTATATAGACAGTCAAGTCAGATGGCCTATGCAAAAAAAAAGCCCTCCACTTTGAACTTTTGTCTGGGTTGATTAAATGAGTCATGTACATTGTAGTTATCTATGAAGATATAGTACATGACAGGGTGCCAATTTCCTTTATAAAAAAGTATTTCTATGTCTATCAGCTGCCAGTAGACTCAATATTAAAAGTTATATCTGTTCCTCAATATAATAAGACACAAATATGTACTGGGCATCCAGATCAAATATTCAAGACACCCTGGACCAGAATAACTAAATTTACTGTCTGAGATTTAGCTAACTGTCATTATGTGGACCCAACACATGTATCCATTGGATGAGAAGAAAAAGAAAAAAAAAAGATAATATTTTATCTTGAATCTTGAATATTGAAGTCTTACATTTGCCTCTAATAATCTCTATTTCTCAAATATTATGTCCCAGAAATGATATGTATTATTTTTATTTTTTTCTGATCAAAGTAATTTAAACCAGAGCCTTAAAAAGTTTTAGATTGTTAAATAAATGCATTTGTGTATAAATACATATATGCATATAGACAATTAGAGCTTCCATAAGTAAAAGGATAATTCAAATGAAACACATGAAGGAGAATGAAATATCTGTATGTAAGTCACTGGGGAGGAAAATTCTTCCCTTTAATGGGTTGTAATAACATCAGTTCTCTCGAGAGATGACGTAGTACTGCTTTCTGCTCATAAGGATGTTTCTCAACAATCATTTCTGCCTAATGACCAGCTCTTAGTTAAAACATTCTGAAGTAAATAATAAATATGCTTTTCAATGTTTTTCATTCAAAACGATTGTCACAAAATTTACTAGAACTGCCTTGATATTCCATGGCAAATGGGGAAGTGTCAGCCCTGATTCAGTTGGTTGAGCTAAAGTTCCTTATGAAATCTGCATATAAAGTAAATGTAATGTTCTGCTTTGTTCTTCCTTCTCATTTCACCTTCCCATCCTTACAGATAGGATTTCTTCTGGTTTGGCCTTCTTCCAGTGAAGCAGACTATTGATGTAAACTAAGGGTAAGGCATAGTAGCCTTAACTTCTCAGCTTCTCTGTGAACCACACACGCCCCTACTATAACTGTGCATTTACAGCCACAAATATGATCCTTTTCGTAGAAATATCCACGAATAGGAAATGGGTGTCTTCAGGAATCCTTGCTGCCATTACAAAAGCACCGAGATTTTTGCCTACATTTTCAACATATTTCTTTTCTCTGAGCCATATTCCTTCAATGAGGGGAGGGATGGGAACAAACACCAACCTTCATCAGTGCTTTGGCCTAACCACTGTACTTTCCCTGGTAGAAGATGCTTCAGGATCATAGTGACAGAATACAGCCTTCAGATTATATTTAAGACCACTGCCATTGGGACATTAGAGCCTAAAATGACAAGCCAGTTAAAGGGTCTTCCTTTGTGGCATTTAGCCAGGAGGCAGTTGAATTTAATTAATAATAATTTCAACCCAGTCATTGTTCACCACTGAGATCAAACTAAAACCACAAGGAGGTATGTACATTGCTAGCTGTTCAAAAGTAAGCAAAACCAAATGGCAAAAGCTTAGTGGGCCATGGTGTGTGGCAAATATTCAAGCTCTTGTCATGTAATGTCTTGGCATTTTTTAAAGGAGTCAGCACATAAGTCAAGTTCAGTTTGATTTACCTAATATTATTGTGTCCTAGACACTTGAGTTACAAATGGAAAGACTATTGACACTGAGGTTTTAGGATTATAAACAGTGGATTGAGGGTGGACTGAAAGTGCATCCTGTAACAAGGTACTTTTGAAGTAACATCGAATAGCGGCATATATATTTTAAGGGCATTTTAAAGGCTCAGAAAAAATTAAAATTGAATATATCAACCTTTGAAATATATCAGTCTTGACTCAAATATATGAAAAGATGATTCTAGACCCTTGGCACATATTCAGAGGGAGACCAATTTTTCTGGGGCTTTCCCCATCACATACATATTCAACTCACTTTGCATTTCCTATAACCTTGTATGAAGTGAGAATTTTTAAATCTTCACTTGAAATTGCACCTAAACTTTACAATGTTACAGAGGAAATTGGGATAATTACTTCTTCCTGTGCTCTTTGAGAGGGGTTCAGGTTTGCATTTCAAAGCCAACCCACCTGGAAAGGAGTGCTTAGGATTCTAATGTCCCCATACCCCTGACTCCTCCCCGAAAAAATAGCCCTGTGATTTCATGTGGTACAAGAAGCAAGCTCCTTCCTTCTCTCCCAACTTCCAGAAACTTAGTTAAATCTCTGATCCATTCACATCCAAAAGAGTGCCCTGTCTGCTTAAAGAAAAAATAAAACTCTATGACAATAGATTAAGATGTTTCTAGACTGTACTACAACATCTGTAACAATGCAAAAGTTTTTTTATTTATTTGGAAAAAATGATTTAAGAATCGAGTGGAACCATAAGGGACAAGGGCAGAAGAAGAGAGTTTACTCATTTTTATCATTCTACCATCAGAATTATCTGGCATCATACTTTACTACCACTCAGAGGAGCTGGTTGGCATCACTACCTTTTATACAGAGATTGTTTCTAAAAGGTGTGCATTATGTAGAGCAGGTAGGGATCTGTTTAGGTTGCAAGAGTTCTTTAGACTATATTAGACAAGAAACAGGACCTACAGAAACCACACTTGAATGCAAACAAGTCTTATAGCTTTGTGTTTCAGTGAAACCTCTATATACTTGTAGAAAGAGCATAAACAATCCAATGTAGTATAAAAATTGCCTGAGATTAATCATAACAGCCCCAAAGCTTTCAATGCAAGCATAAATATGCTTTGATTTTTCAGATGATGTGTCCTCGGTTTTGAATTTGAAAGAATGGTAATATTAAATATACATCATGAGGGGAAATACAGTTTTTGCAGGAACTGAATTTGCCTCTATACATCTCAATAATTGCAAACCTCAATGATTTGTTGTCATTCAGAGCTATCTCATGAGTCAAACATAGTTTGCTCCCCCCCACATCTGTATCCATGAAATCTAAACCAGGGCAACTGAAAAAAAAAAAAAAAAGTTTATTACTTGTGTTCCAGCTAATAGTGTCACATTGTTAGCAAGTTTGCAGTGCCTATACAGAATAAATGTATATTTGTCTTATAGTTTCAGAAAAAGAACACAGAGTTCTTTTTGAAGACAGCAAGGGAAATTTATCTTATTATCATCATGTGCTCTGTAATAGGCATGTTTTGCAACAGCAACAACAAAAATCCTCCAGGAAAAGATGCACTTTAACATTACCTACACCTTCCTTCTTCTTACTTTGCTACTTGATTTTTTTAAAGAACCTAAATCTTGAGAACAGGCTATCATATTTACTTCCAATTCTCTTAAAATAAATTTCTGTTGTTTTCCTTCCAAAACATAAATGTTTTATTCAATTAGCATTACCCACTAAAGCTAGAAAGTTTTTAATGAATACACAGGGTTACAAAATGCCAAATGGAAATGAAAAAATAAGTGATAGAGACAGAGAGAGGAAGATATGAGAAGAGAAAGGGAGGGAATAGATGGGAACTGTTTTTGAGAGCCTGGGTAAAACTGAACACAGTCACATACACTGAATAGCATGAGTGAGCTTCGTTAATATAAGCACAGTAAAAACTGTTTTAATTAATGATTCCCAGAGAAAAGGGAGAGGAAATCACATTGGCGTGACCTGATGATCGATTTTACCATCCACAGTGGAGGCCAAAGCAGATGAGTCACTGAGAAAAATATAATTATTTTTCCCCATTTCGTCGAGGGAAACAATGTCCCAACACTACATGATATTTGCAAAATTTGTGTGTCTCATAGGCTGTCCTTTCTCTGGTTCCCTCAGAGATGGGCTTCTGGGAAGTAGAGATACTTTTCACATTCTACATCTGGTAATAGTCATAATGTCACCACCCCAGACCACTATGAACATCAAAACAACCAAGCCTAAAGATCAGTTGGTGCCTCTCAGAAGAGACCAGAGTCTGCAAGTGCCTACACAGATTAGGCTTCCAGGGATATTCCCAATTCTAAATTGGAAAGGGCCAGTTACAGGCATACGGTTTTTATTATGCCCTTAAAAGTTCTCTAATCAAAAGTTAACCTATGGATCCCACTGGTTTTTGCATCCCATATTAGAATTTTTACTTTCCCAAAATGAGACAATGCAATTCACATGAAATTTCCGTTATATGGCATTAACACTGAAATGCAGTATGAATTTCTACAGTTTTCTCGGCAGAGTAGTACATCTGACTTTTTTCTTGCCATGGTCAAGATACCATGCTCTAAAATCAGTGGACGTTATTCCCTAAGGAGACTGACTACCGGAGACTTTCAAAAGAAAAGAGTTCCCATTTATAAAGTAAATTAGAATAAAATGGTCCATGAGATGTTTCAGAATGCCTATTCCTTTTTTGCCAACTCTTTGAGGTTTTTTTCTTTCTTGGTTGCCTGGTTAGTTGGTTGGTTTAGGGATTCATTATTGTTGTTGGTTTATTTTTCGTTGCTGTTCAAAAATTTTGATTTCATCCTGTCATCATACATATGCATGTTCCTCAATTTTCTCTACCCGATGAATTTCCTTTTGTAATGGCCAGTGTAGGAGGTCATCATTACCAGAGTATAATGGAAAATTGAGACATATCTTTGCTCATGGCTTGGCAACATGCTGGGCCATTTACATTCCCCATTTCATCAAATAATGTCCCTCTTCTCTATATCATTTGGACTTCAGAACCAATCAGAATTCAATCTCTAATAACCAGACTAGCACAAGAAACCTATCAGCCTATTCTTTTCCTGCATCTCTGCAGGTGGTAAACCTACTTCCTATTGCCTGCTCTCCTCTCTGCAGGAGTCCATTCAAAAAACAGAAAAATAACAAGGCCTTCCTGTTACTCTCTTTGGTTGTGAGACAATTTGTTCCCATCTGCCCCCAGGCTCACCCAGCGCTCTCACTCAGTGGGAAGCTGCTACTGATCATTGCTGTATTAACTCAAAACTCATTTGCCTTATGGAAATTCATGGCCCTTAATTCTCAAGAGAATGGAGCAAACCAATAGGCTTCCTACGCAGCTAGGTACTTTCCATGTAATCTACTACATCTGTATAAATTACGTCCAAATAGCAGGTTATTTTCAAAATTTATAAACTCAATATTGCAAATCATAGAAACTGGCAAGTTGTTCTTAGGATCCCCTTGCTGCCTATGAATCAATTACATAACTTCTACATGGACTGGGGGAAAAAATAATAACAATAAGAAAAATTTGTGTTTTAAACTGCCCCATGATTTTTGTTTTAATAAATTTCATCCATTTACAGGGGATGGGAGGTGGGGTTAATGTTGATGACACAATTTCATTTTCACTTTTATGAAATCCTTCCTTTTCTAAGAATGAGCTATATCTTATCATAAACAAATGCATAAACCAAATGTATAATGCAATTCCTACTAATGGATGTTGATCCATTCATTCTAAATAATATTCAACACAAAATAATTCCAGTCAAATCTTAAAACAGGGATAGTCTCTTGAAGTTACCTGCACCAGGATGTGGCTTGGCCCATAAGAATGGATATATGCATAGGGATAAAAATATATGTTTATAAAAACTAAAAAATTAAAAACTAAAAAAAAAAAAAAAATGAGCATCTCTTTTAAAGTATTTTCCTCATAACAAGCCTGAAGATTCCAGTAGGAAATTGGGAGATCAATTTGGTTCATTTTCTTATTGATCCTAAAGACCATTGAAGTGATCGTGCTGGTTGTTTCTCATTTAGAGAAAGCTGGCCACTGAGCACTTAAAGACACCATGGGGAAAAAGCCACCCTATGCTTCATGCAGGGCTGAGGGAAAGGAAAGAAGAATCCACTGAATGGTGACTGCCATGTACCAGTCATGCTGCTTCTGGCATGAATGTAAAAGCTAGAAGTCTTCCCTTTGGCTCTGGTTTTGCATAGTGCACAGATGTCTTTGTAAATGGTAGGAAATTAATTTTAGATGGGTTCTATAAACTAAGTCATTTTGACTCTGTTATGTTAAAAGAGAATAGCTTTGACTTCTAACTGTATTTTGCAATATTTTGAAGTCTAAGAAGCTCTTGTCAACATTTTATGATATTGGAGATTCCTACAAAAAAATTGAGTTTGAGAGCCCACTGTTTGAGAAAATCCATAATGGAAAAACTAAAATGTCAATAAGACTTTCAGGTGTATATTTCATTTCATAAGAACATCTACATTCATTTGAAAAAAGTTCTATACATATTCTCAAACATATTTATTTAGTTCCTGACCTGACAAACACGTGACCTTCCAAACTCTGAAGCCTCTTGAACATCAGAGGACTCTGTGATTCTTGAAATGTCTGGTTTGTTTGAAGTTTCTGTTATCAGTCAGATACTTTGGATTATATAGTATATTTGAAAATAACTATCATGGACACATACATGTAACAAAATGAAGCCTTAGAAATTATATGGTAATTGTAATCAAAATAGAAAGCAATTAATGAAATAAAATTTATGAAGAACTTAGCTCCTTATTTGGAAGGTCCTGAATCAATAAATTACTTGCAAGCTTTTTTACATTTATACTCCAGAAAGAAAGTGAAGATTAGAAAATGCTTTAAACTATGCATTCTCTATTTAAATCTTAATTTGAACTTCAAATTATGCTTTTATCTCCATCCGAACCATTAACTTCACTGAAAAATTTGGTCGTAAATCCTGAATCCATAAAATTCAAAGCTACAATTTATAATTTTATACTCCCACCATAAAAATTTCTACCTTATGAGTATAAAAATATAAATTCCCATTAATTTGATGGGAATTTAAAAAAGAAATGCCAGTTTCCAATAACACATCCTTCTCTTGGCAATACATTTTCTGAATTTTTCATCTACTTAATAATTCTGGAAACTTAAAACAGGTGATCTTGCTCCTTTATTTTCTCCTGTTAAATAAAAAAGAAATTGCAAGTGGAGCTTTAAAAAAAGAAGTTCAAAAATCTGTTATATCAAATATAGCAAAAAGACGAGGGTTTTTTTTTTTTTAAGTGTAAATCTAAGCATTGGGTACTTGTCACTTGTCTTTAAATTTCTTGTAACATTAATGACACAGTTTGTTTTCCAAAGATAATTTCCATTAGAAAGGAGAAGGTGTGCTGCATGATTTTAATTATATTTGAAGTTTAGGCAACTAAAAACACTTAGCTTAAAAAGATACCCATGTTTCATTAGAAAAATCAAAATATTATTTTTTAAATGTTTTATTAAATGAGATTCTCTGTGGTTGATTTAGCACAAATATTTTATAGAGATTCATGCCCACCCTATCCACAAACTACTTTTTCCCTAGCAGTAGAAATGGCAGCAGAATTATTGCTTCCTTTTTCTATAGTTTGAAGTCAGATCCAACGTAAGCAATCAACCCTCTACGCATTGATTTTGTTCTCATGGCTCCCATTCAGGGGTCTGAGAGAAAAGCAGAATCGATCCTTTTCCTGGAATGTGTTGGGGACTGAAAGAGAGAAACAGATCTGCTGCTCTGCATGTAGATTCAACTTCTATGCAGCAAATATCCATAGAGCTGATTATACAAATGCCAACTGGTAGCATAAAAAGAAAAGTCTAGAATTGTTCATGTTTTACAGATTTTCTAGCCAAGTAAATGAAAACATAACCACATCGTTAGAAAAACAGTATGAAGCCCATAGATTTAACAGTGAGCACAACATGCTTCCTGATTATTTTTAAGAATTTTCCCATATCTGCTCTTACCACAATAGGTAAAAAATATTTCCCTAGGTAGTATATTTCACCTAGATGGCCCTGCCAGGAAAACAGAGACAAATGAGTACAGCTGACCCTTGAACAACATGGATTTGACGGCACAGGTCCACTTATAAGTGTTTTTTGGTTTTTTATAAATACAGTATAGTCCTGTAAATGTATTTTCTCTTCCTTATGATTTTCTAATAACATTTCTTTTCTCTGGCTTCCTTTATTGTAAGAATACTGTACATAATATGTGTAACATAAAAAATATGTGTTAATTGACTGTTTATGCTGGCTTCCTATCTAAATTAGGCTATTAGTAGTTAAGCTTTTGGGGAGTCAAAAGTTTTATGCAGATTTTAAGCTGTGTGGTCAGGGTAGTAATTGTCCCCAACTCCCACCTTGTTCAAGGAGCAACTGTATGTTGTTGACTGTGGTAATGCCAAAGAGGAATGTTTAAAAATATATAATGTTGTTTTCATGTTTGTCTAGTAGTCTTTCTTCAGTTTTTTGTTTCTTGTTTGGTTTTAATTAATGTGTTGGTCCCATCATAATGTCTTTTTAATTGTAGAAAAATTAATATTTTCATGTGCAGTAAAGACGAAGCTATCATTTTGCATTTTATGCACATTTCCAGATAGGAGAAGATGGTCAGCTTTAGCTTTCAAAAGAATGAACTGCCAGATCATAGTGGTCTCATGTGCAAATTAGAATGTTGACTTGTACATCAAACAGTGAGCACATCAGTAAATTATTTTTACTTTATTCCTATTTAACTGTTGAAGATAGCTGTATGTAAATGTATAAACTTTTGACTGTATTATTCTTGTTGTGTCAGAATACATAATCATTTGGGGCTATATTGTGATTTTCTTGCATGTAATGTACAGTGATATATATGACTAATAAAGAAAATCTGATAGTGATATATAGATTTTCCTCTTGTCTTTCTCATTTGCACATAACTTACCTAAAAAGAATATTCTCCAAATTAATGTTACTGTAGATAAGGAACCCAAGAATTGACTAACAGATGACTTTGATAAGTACTTTTCTTTTTTTTTTGAAGTTTTTATTGAAATTCCAGTTGGTTAGCATACAGCGTAATATTAGTTTCAGGTATACAATACAGTGATTCAACACTTCCATACAACACCTGGTGTTCATCACACCACATGCCCTTCTTAATCCCCACCACCTATTTCCCCCATCCTCCCACCTACCTTCCCTCTACCACCCAAGAGTTTGCTCTCTATAGTCAAGAGTCTGTTTCTTGGTTTGCCTTTCTCTCTGTTTTTTTTTTTTTTTCACCCCCTTTGGTTGTTTGTGGGGGTTTTTGGTGTTTCTTAAATTCCACATATGAATGAAATCATATGATATTTGTCTTTCTTTGACTTATTTCACTTAGCATAAAACTCTCTCACTCCATCTATGTTGTCACAAATGGTTGTGTTCATTCTTTTTTATGGCTGAATAATATTCCATTGTGTTGCTTGAATTCATATGTATATAAATATAAATATATATGTATATATTTAAACCCTTTTTAAAACGATAGTGTTTCTTTTTTATATGATTTGTTATCTCCAGTCACACTTTCAGGGATGTTGATCAATTATTGCACACCTAGATGCCTGCATAATGTACTGACGATGCATTTTTCACATCCCTGTGTGCACTACAATAAAAAAGCTTCTAAAATTAAAAAAAAAAATTCCAGTGCGTGGGTGTGGGTGGGTGTATGTGCACGCATGTGTGTACCACTTCCTCTTTATCATTCATCAATCTATGGCCACTTGGGCTCTTTCCATACCTTGACTATTCTAGATAATGTCGCTATGAACATAGGGGCACGTGTACCCCTCTGAATTAGTATTTTTGTATTCTTTGGGTAAATACCTAGTAGTGCAATTGCTGGATGATAGGGTAGTCCTATTTTTAACTTTTTGAGGAGATTTCATAGTATTTTCCACAGTGACTGCACCAATTTGCATTCTCACCAAGAGTACACGAGGGTTCCCCTTTCTCCACATCCTCACCAACACTTGTTGTTTGCTGTGTTGTTGATTATAGCCATTCTGACAGGTATGAGGAGATATCTCATTAGAGTTTTGATTTGTATTTCCCTGATGATGAGTGATGTTGAGCTTCTTTTCGTGTATCTGTTAGCCGTCTATATGCCTTCTTTGGTAAAATGTCTATCCATGTCTTCTACCCATTGCTTTTTTTTTTTTTTTTAAAATTTTTTTTTTTTTTTTTTTTTGACAGAGAGAGATCACAAATAGAGGGAGAGGGAGACAGAGAGAGAGAGAGAGAGAGAGAGAGGAAAGCAGGCTCCCTGCTGAGCAGAGAGCCTGACGCGGGACTCGATCCCAGGACCCTGAGATCATGACCCAAGCCGAAGGCAGCGGCTTAACCCACAGAGCCACCCAGGCGCCCAACTTCTACCCATTTCTTAACTGGATTATTTGGTTTTGGGATGTTAAGTTTGACTAGTTCTTTATGGATTTTGTATTCTAACCCTTTATCAGATATATCATTTGCAAATATCTTCTCCCATTTTGAAGATTGTCTTTTAGTTTTGTTGATGGTTTCCTTCACTGTGCAGAAGCTTTTTATCTTGATGAAGTCACAACAGTTTATTTTTGTCAAAGATTAATTGACCGTATATTTGTGGATTTATTTCTGGGTTTTCTATTCTGTTCTATTGATCTATGTGTCTATTTTTGTGCCAGTACCATACTGTCTTGATCCCTACAGTACTTTGTAATAAAACTTGAAGTCCAGAATTATTATGCATCCAACCTTGCTTTTTTTTTTTTTCAAGATTGCTTTGGCTACTCATGGTTTTCTGTAGTCCGATACAAATATCGGGATTTTTTTTTTCTCTGAAAAATGCTGTTGGTATTTTGATGGGGATTGCAGTAAATCTGTACAGTAGCTTGGGTAGTATAGGCTTTAACAATATTTCTTCTTCTAATCCATGGACATTGAATGTCTTTCCATTTCTTTGTGTCATCTCCAATTTCTTTCATCAATGTATTACAGTTTTCAGAATACAGGTCTTTCACCTCTTTGACTAAGTTTATTCTTAGATTTCTTAGTATTTTTGGTGCAATTGCAAAGGGATTGTTTTCCTAATTTCTCTTTCTATTGATTCATAATTGTTGTATAGACATGCAACAGATTTCTGTATATTGATTTTAAATCCTATGACTTCATTTATCAGTTCTAGCAGTTTTTTGGTAGAGTCTTTCTGGTTCTCTATATTGACTAAGTACTTTAAAATGATTGAAATAAGTGGACTTTTTCTCTTCAATAGTTTGTATTTTTAAAACTAAAGTGTCCCTAAACCTTGACAACTGACTCCTTCAATTAGAATTGTTAATCCAACTGTGTAGAGAAAAAAAAAAATCCTCTGCTATAGAGTCCATCGTTGAAAATAAATGTAGGTACCTTTGATGAAGTTTTAGAATGTAAGAGAGGTCCAGAGCTGACAGCCAAGAAAGAATTCTTAAGACATCTCTGGTGCAAAAAGGTGATTTATTAAAGCAAGGGAACAGGACCCTTGGGCAGGAAGAGATGCTGCCCCGGGGTTGTAAGGGGTGGCAGGTTATGTATGATGGGGCTGGGAGAGGTAAGGGAAAGGGAGGTTTCAATAGAACCTTCATATGCTAAAGAGGACCTACAAGATACTGGATACCATTGTCAAGGTCATTTTTCCCTTTTTAGCAAGCTATTAACATTAAGATAGTTGGGAGATTCCTAAAAGAATGTCACATATGGAAAAAAAAAAAAAAGAATGTCACATATGTCCCACCCAGGAATGGGGGGGGAAGGTTGCAAGGTGTCAGGCTTTTGCTTTGTCCTCAGCCAGGCTTCTGTTCCCTCATCATTCCCCCCTGAACAATTTTGACCCTTAAATTTTTAAGGTTTTGAAGGTGGAAGGTTTCATCTTCTGTAAATTCTTCCTGCTGAATAGGGACATAAAGTTGTCTCTACCTACTGGGGTCAACACTGATCAGTTGAGAAATGTGCAGGAGAGTTAGGAAAGATGGAAGCAGTTGAATCCAGCACTGGCAGTAAAGAAGTGTCTCTGTGTGTGGTCAGGATAATCTGTGGATGGGAAGTCATTGCAGCAATGGAGTCTCAGCGCCAAGTAGAGAAACACTGAAGAAGGCAACACATTAAGATTAGTAAGGCTATAAGAATGAGAAGTCCAAAAAAGAGATCTTTAATCATTGACCATAGTTCTTCTTTAAACCAGGAACTTAACCAATCACTGAGAGAGAGAGAGAAGGATCCTGTAGAGTCCCAATCTGGTATTCATGTCTTTTATTAGTCCTGTGACATCTTTATGATAATCTGGGGTGTACGCACAACATTCTGTTTTAATAATAGCATATGTGCCACCCTGTGCTGCTGTTAAAACATCTGAGGCCATTCTATTTTGTAGATCTCCTTGCACATCTGTGTGACTTTGATATTAAGTAAGGAGATGCTATTTGGTGAATCATTGAGTGCCTTTGCAGTGCATTTATTAAGGGCTTTTACATGCTACATGACATCCTCTAGTCCTACAGATGGAGTAAAAAATGGATGTTAAGTGATCATACCATTTAAAAAGGATCATGTCCGTCTTTGTTTTAAATTGGGGAGATTAGCTGAAGTAATGATGGTTTTAGTAATGTGTCCATGAATCCAGGCAAATTCTAAAGTGCAACGACCTATCCACCCTGGAGGAAGCCAGGGCCACAGGTTAGTTCCACATATCCAGTGGGTTCCATTTGGACCTGGCCATCTGATGCCAGGTCATGTTACCCAATATGTAGCGAACCAGTCAGTAGCCTGGAGTACTATTATTTGGGAACATGCTTCTAATGATAGCCATCCTAGATGTCGTGTGTTACTTGCCCAAGTAAAATATGTATGATTTTTTCGTTCCCAGCATAAAACTGCCTTTTGACTGAGCTGTCCAACAGAGGCTGTAAGCCTTAAATATGTATCCCAAATTTGATATATACCATCCTCAGTACAGCGATAAAGTAGGGTTTTGTAGCTTAGGCCCTGGTTGGTGGGTATTAATTTGTGGACTTGTAAGGTCAGTTAGGACTTTAATAGTTTGAGAGTATGAAAAAGTTTGGTTATGTCCTAGTGAACTCCATATCTTACTGATCATGGGCCAGGAAGAAGCATCTTGTTTAGTGATAGATTTATCCTGGTACATACTGTCTCCATATATTATTTCTGAAATATAATCCTGTAGAGAGTGCCAATCAGTGCCTATAAAGGGGAAAATCACCAGGGTAACCCAGACATATTTGACATAGGCAAAATTCCCGAAATCCAACAACCCATTTGATTTTGTAGTTCAGCATAATGCTGTGCCCACTGTAGGGAAGGAGTTTTCAGTTAAGATAGGTGAAAGGAAAACAAAGAGAAGATATACAACCTTCATTTTTGTTTGAAGAGGAGTTTGAGGTCTTCTATGGGTTCACAGGAGTACGAAGTCACATTAGTTTGCTCACTGGGTTCCTGTGAAGGAAGTACAGGTTTTCTGTTGTATCCGACTTCTAATTTTTTAAATAAACCATGTCTCTGGGATTTACATGGGGTGGGTTTTCAGTTATAGTTAAATAAGGTTTTAGGAGTATATGATTAGTATACTCATTGAGTAACTTATGAGTTAAACCAGCTTCCAATGGATAATTTAATAAAGCATTATAATCTTCATCTAATAACAGATCTACAAAAAGAAATGATTTGCCATGTAATAACTCAAAAGGGCTGAGTCCTAGAGGTTGTTTTGGAGCAGTTCTTATCCTGGGAAGTCCTATTGGTAAGAGAGTAACCCAATTTTCCTGAGTTTCTAGACTAAGTTTAGCAAGATGGCATTTTAAAGTATGATTAGTTTTTTCTACTTTCCCAGAGGAAGGTATTGACAAACCCTAATAGATACTTATAGCCTTTGCAAGGTAGCATTTGTGTGAAATCAAGTTGCCAGTCTTCTCCTGGATAGGATCCACACCTTTGGACTGGTTTTAAAAGAGGGGGAGGGCTAGCTGCACCTTCCAGATTTACTTGGGCACAGACAATACAAGATCAGCAAACCTGTTTTATTGTGGCTGTCAAATTTACTCCATCAAATATATTTTTAATAAATGTTTTAAAGTGTCTTTGCCCAAATGAGTAGCCTGGTGTAGGCCCTGTATTATCTTCCATTGACTATTCTTGGGTATAAAAATTTTCCCTCATTGTTAACAAGCTGGTCCAGTGTAGTTTTAGAACATCCTCACTCCTGAGCAATGTGAATTTCTTGGGCTGAATAGACAGGAGTTATGGACTCCATTGGAGTTAAGACTGGTATAAGGCTTAATATCCAGTTATCTTTTGCTGCCTCTTTGGCTGCACAGTCTGCTAAATTGTTTCCTTTAGATTCTAAGGTCATATCCCTTTGATGTCCTTTGAGGTAAATCACCGCTACCTCCTTGGGCAGAGGTATTGCCTCAAGAAGAGCAATGATTTCAGGTCCATGTTTGATTGGGGAGTTATGGCTTGATAGCAATCCCCTTTCCTTCCAAATAGCTCCATGAGCATGTAGTACCAGAAAGGCATATTTGGAGTCAGTGTAAATGTTAATTCTTAGACCTTTTGCCAATTGAAAAGTACGAATAAGTGCTACTATTTCAGCTTTTTGGCCAGAAGAATTTATTGGAAGGAGTTTCGCCTCAATAGTTTGAATCAGACTAACTATAGCATATCCAGCCCTTTTTTCTCCCTTATCTGTGAAGCTACTGCCATCAGTAAACCAACTGTCATCTGCATTTTTAATAGGGGAGTCTTTTAAGTCTCACCAGCTAGAATAGACAAGATCAATGATTTCTGAACAGTTATGTTCTATAGAGGTATGGTGGTCAGGTCCAAGCATAAGAGTAGCTGGGTTTAAAGTCTGACAAGTTTTAAGTATTATTTCAGGTGTATCTAAAAGCATAGCTTGGTGTCTAGTAAGGTGGCCTCCCATCATCCTTTGGTGGCCCTTGGTCTCTAAGACACTCTGGACCTGATGTGAAGTCATTACAGGGACTGTCCCATCATGAGCTTTGAGGCTTTTTCTACCAGGAGGGCTGTGGCAGCCACTGCATGAAGACAGGTGAGCCACCATTGGGCTACATTGTCAAGTGACTTTGAAAAATAGCCCACCAGCCTTGTTTCATTTCCTAATTTTTGGGTGAGAACTCCCAAGGTTTGGCTTTGCTTTTCTGCTACATATAGAGTGAAAGGTTTTTCCAAGCTTCCAAAGCTGGAGTTGGCAGAAGTTTTAGCTTTTAATGTTTGAAAGGCCATCTGCTGAGCTTTAGTCCAGAGCAAAGGTTCCTCATCAGGACCTTTAACAGACTCATACAATGGCTTGGTTAAGAGTCCAAATCCAGGAATCCATAGGGGGCAAAAACCTGTCATACACACATAGAAAAGTGTGGAGTTGTTTTTTTTGTAGTTGGAGGCTCAAGATCCAGTATGGCCCTTTTTCTATCAGTAGATAGAATAAGGTGACCTGGTGTTAGTTTGTATCCTAAATAGTGTACCTTTTGTTGAGGTATTTGTGCCTTTTTAGAGGATACATGATACTCTCTATCTGCCAAAAAATTAAGTAAAGCTATAGAATTTTTATCAGATGTCGCCTTTGTGGGACTACAAATTAGAATGTCATCTACATATTGAATTATTGTTCCCTTTGCAAGGATATATCACAGAGATCTTTGCTAAGTGCAGCTCCAAATAGAAGAGGACTGTTTTTAAATCCTTGTGGTTAAGACTGTCCAGCTTAATTGAGGAGACTGTGGGCTTGAAGGTGAGGTCCATTCAAAAGCAAATAACAGCTGTGTCTCCTCACTTAGTGGGATGCAAAAACAGGCATCTTTTAAGTCAAGAGCTATAAACCAGTTAGCATCACTAGGGACATGGGTGAGAATAGTGTACAGATTTGGCATTATGGGATGAATAGGCATTACGGCCTCATTTATAGCTCTTAAAACTGGTACCATTCGATATTCCCCACTTGGCTTTTTTACTGGTAAAAATGGAGTGTTATAAGGAGATTGACAAGGCTTTAATATACCATGTCTTAGAAATTTATCAATAAGTGGTTGTAACCCAGCTTTGGCCTCAGGTTTTAGAGGATATTGTTTTTTATGAGGTATACTGGTTGGGTCTTTTAAGGTCACCTTGATGGGTTGGGCTGTAAGAGCCCATCCTGGGATATCACAATCCCAGACCTGTGGATTTACTTCCTTCCAGACTTTGGAAGAGATAGTAGGGTATGGTTTTAGCTCTCCAGACATTAAAGAGAACAAGCCATCCCCCTCTACAGTAAGAGCAAATCAGCTACCCAGTTTATACATTAAGTCTCATCCAAGTAATGGAGTGGGACAAGATGGAAGGACTAGAAAAACATGAGTTACAGATGGACTTTTGTATTTACAGGTTAAAGGCATTGTCTGATGGCATGTTTTAGTTTCCCCTTCTATGCCAACAGCTTTAAGGTTAGAAAGACAAGTAGGGCCAGAGTGCTGAATAAGGATAGAGTAAGTGGCTCCTGTATCAATAAGAAAATTGACAAACTTACCTCCCACATCCAGGGTAACCAGGGGCTCAGTCATCCTGATGTCAAAGGGAGCTGGACCAGCCTCAGGGCCCCATCATGCCAGTTCCTCCAGCTTTGACTCTTGGGCAGGGAAGTGGGTTCCTGTCTTCCTCTCTCTCTGGAGATGAGGACAGTCTCTCTTCCAGTGTCCTGTTTCTTTACAGACAGGACAAGTCCCTACAGACAGGACATGGCCCTAGTGGAGAGCACTTGCTTGGACATTCTCTGCCCCAGTGTCCGAACTGGCCACATGTATAGCATGGGGACATACCTAGTTTTCTGACTGTTACTGGCCTTTTCTGTTGCTTCTGGTTAGTCTGGTGCTGTGGGGAATCCGCAATAATGGCAGCCACTATTTGAGCCTGTATCTTACTCTGCTGGTCCTTTTCTTGCCTTAAGGCCCATATCTCTATTATTAAAGACTTCGATTGCAGCTTCTAGTAGGCACTGGATGGGAGTTTGAGGACCCAAAACCATTTTAGTTAGTTTTCAGCTGATGTCAGGTGATGACTGACTTATAAAATACATATTTAGTGTGGTTACTCCCTCAGGTGAGGCTGGGTCCAAATTTGTGTATTTACGGATGGCCTCTACCAATCATCCCTAAAATAGAGCTGGATTTTTGTCAGTTCCTTGTGTGACTTCCTGAGGTTAATCAAAGTTTACTGGTTTAGAAAATCCTTTTTTCATTCCTTCTATCAAGCAAGTGATCATATGGTCTCTTTTTTCTCTCCCTGGACTATCCTCCTGATAGTTCCAGTGTGGTTCGGTACTAGGGACAGCAGCACCCCCAACTGGGTAATGATCCCTATCTCTCATTGCCAGCTCATCAGCGAACTCCTATGCTCCCTCCCAGATTCGTTATTCACCCCCCCCAGGGGTGCAACAATGAGTTAAAATGACATATATATATATCATTCCATGTCAAATCAAACATAATAGATACTTCTTGAAAGCCTTCAATAAATTGAGAGGGATTTTCAGAATATCATCCTAATTGTTGTTTTATCTGAGCCAGGTCTGCCATGGAGAATGGACATGGACCCTAATTGTGCCCACTTCTCCATTAGCAACTTCCCTAAGAGGATGCATCCCATACTTAGATGGTGCTCCTGGAAGATAGGGAGTCCTGCTCCTGGTATGTCAAGTGGGGTGGGGTGTAGGGGGGAAGAGGGGTCTTGGGGTTTATAAGGAAGAGGAATAGCAAGAGAGCCAGTGTCCTCTTTCTTTTGACTGACTGGCAATTCCTCTAACTTCCCAGGTTTATTAAGAGGAATTGGCCTATTTAGACAATCATCATTCAACATATCTGGGGGGGTTGTTAATCTGGCTGAGGGTTAGACACACTCTACAAGAGGCCCGCAGGTCTGGATCCAGATTTAGGGCCACAAAGGCTTGGATGTATAGGACCTCAGTCCATTTGCCCTTCTCCGTGCAAAAGAGGTCTAACTGATAGATTAACTTGAAACTTAAAGTCCCATTTATGGGCCACTTTTCCTCATCTCCTAAGGAGTACTGAGGCCATTCAGTGTTACAGAAGAAAATCATCTTTTTCTTTCTTAAATCTTGCAGTTTGAATTGATTCCAGTGGGTTAAAAGGCATCCCAAGGGAGAATCCTTGGGCACAGAAGAAGAGGATCCCATGTTCCTAGAAAAGTAAAGAAAGTCCATTACCAAAATCCCCCCCAACTCCTGGGTGGTGTCCCATGCGGGATACATCAGAGGTTCCAGGTGTCAAAAGTGACCAGAGGTATACCTCAACAAAAATTGCTATTGATCACCATTCTACCTTTCCGTGAAGGCATTCCTGCCATAAAAGACCCTGGGGATGGGGAGTTTCTGGCATCCCTCCTCTTCCCCATCACATCCTAGGCTACAAATGGGTGCCTGGTGAATGGACTAAGATACTGTGTCATCCTATACTCTGGAAGTTGTGTTATTGCCCTGCCATTTTTAACCCATAGAAAATACAGAAAAGTTTTACAGGGGGAAATTACTCAATTTTTATACCTTTTAGTAGTTAGTAGAGAACACTGACAAGAAACAGTAAAAGATTGAAATCCATCATGATCTAAGTGACATTCTGACACATGTGTCCTTATAGCCAACTGCCCTAGGAAACAGTTCCCAGTTGGGTTTTAACTCAGTTGGGTACTGGTTTCGGCCAGCTCCCAGAGGAGGTCCTGTGGCTAGTCCAGGGCTAGAAGTGGCTAGACCAGGGATGTGGAAGGTATCACATTAGATCAATCAGGAGGAAACCTCACATGGGAGTCTTAAGATTGGCAGCCATCCTTGTGACTTAGGTGGTTGTCCCATGCCCAAGACAGACAACTTTGTATAAGAACAAGAATAGAGAGAGGGCATCAAGTTTCTGGGTCTCATTACCATTCTGGCCAGGGTACTAACTTCCAGCCAAAAGTCAGACTTTCTCCTCCCCATAGAGTAGCCACCTAGAGGATTGCTGTCTAAGCAATTGACATGAATGTGTTCCAATAAGACCATACTCCTTGAAGGGCCCCTGAAATGAGAGTTAAGGAAGAGGAAAGAAAGTACTCACCATTTTGTACATAAACTCAGAGTCCAGATGTAAAGACTCAAAGCCCCACGTTGGTCGCCAAATGATAAAGTTTTAGAATGTAAGTGAGGTCCAGAGCTGACAACCAAGAAAGAATTCTTAAGACGTCTCTAGTGCAAAAAGATGATTTATTAAAGCACAGGGACAGGCCACATGGGCAGGAAGAGATGCTGCCCCAGGGTTGTGAGGGGTGGCAGGTTATGTATGATGGGGCTAGGGGAGATAAGGAAAAGGGAGGTTTCAATAGAACTTTCATACGCTAAAGAGGACCTACAAGATACCGGATATCAGAGGCCTTGCCATTGTCAAGGTCATTTTTCCCTTTTTAGCAAGCTATTAACATTAAGATAGTTGGGAGATTCCTAAAGAATGTCACATATGGAAAAAAAAAAAAAAAAGTAGACTAGAAGTGAAGGTGATGAGGGAACAGAAGGCTGGCTGAGGACAAAGCAAAAGGCTGACACCTTGCAACCCCACCCATTCCTGGGTGGGACATATGTGACATTCTTTTTTTTTCCATATGTGACATTCTTTTAGGAATCTCCCAACTATTAATCACAGGACTAATAAAAGACATGAATACCAGATTGGGACTCTCACTGTTAGGTAGTTAGTCTAAAAATAAATAAATAAATAAATAAATAAATAAATAAATAAATATTGGATAGCTGTAGGTTACGTATTTTAAAAAGATATAAATGTGAGGCTTTTGGAAAGAAAAACGTAAGTCCAAATCCCAATACATGTAAATGTCTTCTCTGCCTAGCATTTCTGGATGAAGCACAGCTTTGTTCTTCAGCTCAAGACCTCTGAATGGTGTTCTTTACATTCTGTGGATACAAGTTTTTTATTGGATATATTCATGAAAGTATCTTTTCCCAGTTTATGTCTTGACCTTTTACTCTTCCATGGGCATATTTGGATGAATGAAACTTTTAGACTGTAATACACTCTAGTTTATCAATGATAGTAGTTTTTACAACCTGTTTGAGACATCTTTGCTGACTAAAAATGAAGAAGATATTCTCCTGTTTTTTTTCTAGAATCTTTTACTTTTGCAGTCCATAATCCTTTCATAACATGCAATTATTTATGTGTATGAAATTAAGAAGACTTTTCCATATGGACATTCAAGTAACGGGCTATTTATTGAAAGATGGGACCCCCTCTGCCTTGTAGTACACCTATGCTATAACTCAAGTAACCGTATGTTACTAGGTCTGTTTCTCTTCAATCCATTCCATTGGTTGGGTGGAATGGATTATCCTTATCTGAAACATTGACAATGTTTTAGATACAGAAATTTAGAGTCTTGACTATCTAATAGCATAAGGCCTCTAACTTTGTTCTTTGCCCTCAAGATTGACTTTACTATTCTTGGCCCTTTACTTTTCCATATAGGTTTTAGAATCAGCTTGATGATTTCTACAGAAAAGGTCAAAGAGATTTTGATTACTACAAAGTATTGCCTGCTGAGAAGGACCTGTGCCTGGAGGATAGGGTTTGAGAGCTGAACAATGAAGCAGCTTTAAGTTTGGCTGAAATCAAGTTTTAAAGGACTTTGAATATTATTTAAGGAATGTATACTTTATTCAGTGGACAGTGGGGAGCCATCAGAAATCTTTAAGAGGAAGGTCAGATGATTAGATTTGTATTTTTGAAAGATCACTGGGAAGCGGCATCCATGCCCGACTCTAACCACCTAAATTCCCCGACACCAGCCTTAAAAGTAGAGTTATGTTTATACCCAGGTTCTGGGCAATGGATTATTCCCCCCAGAATCTCAAAGCTAAGAAGTTGTTTCATGCTTAGAATTTGAGTGGGGAGAAGTCTCCCCACGTGTTAGAGTAAACACAGCTAGCAATGTGCTCCTTTCCAGTGCACCAACATTCAGTCCAAGTCTTGTTTTGAGAATCAGGAGAGTGTCAGCTTCTTTGAGCCAGTTCATGTCTGCAGGAAAGACGCATCGTTCTCTGGGATATCAAGATAATGAGAGCAGATACAATGGCTCTGTACTGGAGTTGTGCCCAAATGACCACCCTACCCCTACATTCTCACTCCCCCTTTCTCTAACTCCCAGGCAGAGGCAGGGAGTACACTCAGCACTAAAAGTGCTGGACACATAACATACAGACACCACACTGTGTGCAATAACACACACACAAAACAGTGACTTGTCAAAAGAGCTTCATCCATGATTCAGACTCCTTTTATTCCAACTTCTGCTCCAGACTGCAGGAGCAATCAGACAGTCTTACAAAAGTACAGGCAGTTCTCTTCCAGAAACTGGCTGACTGAGCAGCTCATTTAAAAATTCGTATGCATTTTTAGGACAAGAGTTGAAGAAAAACGTTATTCGAGAAGAGGAAATGGGAATCGTAGTTAGCCCACTTATCAAAAATAGATGACAGGAACTGTCTACTTAAATTAGATTTCATGCTGAGAAGGGAAGGTCTCAGAGTCTTTCTTTGTTTCCCACCAATTTCCTATGCAGTCATGGGGCTTTCAGAGTAGTCTGGTGGCCAACTGAGACTTAAACCATTTCTGTAGGTCAGATCTGTAGTCTGCATCCTGACAAAGCTTTGTTCACTGTGGGTATCAAGGTGGTTATCCTGGGATTGATGATCCTTTGTCTGTACACTAGTTATGATGATAGAAAAACTCTCTAAAGGGCTGATATACAAAGGAAGTCAGTTTAGATTTCTAAATCAACATATAAACTTTGTTCAAAACCAAAAACCTGGTAAGAGCCCACCACACATGCATTGTACATCTGCTTTGTGAATGAGTAGCCTAAGGAAAAACCATCTTGTCCTTGAGATATCAATCAATGCTCCTACACCTCCATTCTTTTGCCATAAAACTCTTGACTCCTGCTTATATGCTAATCTATCATCCATAATCTTTTGAGATTTTACAAGATGTGAAAAGTATAAAACCCTGTAAATACTGTTCATTCTCCAGAGCACCTTCATCCCTATAAAAAGCATATATTCTGGGCAGCTGTCCTAACTTGGGCTTGAATAAAGCTCTCTTTCTTACTTTTAGGGATTCTAAAAGGTTTGCTCATTTTATGCTGACAGGTGTCAGAATCCAGCAGAAAAGATGGGAAGAGGATCAGGTGTGCACCACATTTTGGAAAGGTCAGGAGCAGTCCGCTGGAGACTTAAGCATGGTTCCCCTTTATATGTATCTCAAACTCCTTGAGTTCTACCCTTACAAGCTCTTGTCTTCAAATGTTCTTTCAACCTGCAGCAAACCACAAACCAGAAAACACATATAGTTAAACAACTGCAGTGGAAAGGACAGCAATCAATAGTAGTGCCCTTTGAGTGACCCCATGTTCCCATTCACCCTGACCATGAGCATTCTCTCCGATCTGGTCACTGGCATGTCAGAAAGAGCACCAGACATGGGGATCACTGGGACACCCTTCTTAGTATAAAATTGTCCTTAAGAAAAGGAAGAGTGTCACTATGGCTACAGCTAGCTAATATGTTTTCAGAGAAGCAATCAGGGTGAAAGACACTTCAAGACCCAGGCAAGTGTGGGTAGCCACTCATATCAGACCCTATTATCTGGCTTGCTAGAAATGTAATCAAACGCTCTTCCATTTTTGCCATCGTGTATGAAAGGAAAAACATGACCTGCAGACCAAAATGGGCAGAAACAAGGAGCATGAGATCCCACTACTCACATTTTAAATTTCCCCACGGAGGTATCTCACACTTGAATCAGCCTACCCCACAGTAAGATGAGGAAGCACGTGTGCAGACTCCAGCAGTGACACATATCCCCATTTGCATTCCCTCTGTGCTGAAAGGGGGCCTGAAACATTGATATGCAAGTCATCCTCCGGATGAGTCAGTTTTCTTCTCAAGGCAATTAGCAATTACCAACATTTATTCAGTGAGCAGGATTCAGGCACAGACACTGACAGTCCGTCATTATCACAACAAAAGAACCACAGCTTTTATCCTCCCCAAAGGAAGTAAGATTTTCAGAACTCCAACTTTCAAGCTCTCTTTCTCTCTCTTCCCAGACCTATGATTTATTGCATCATCAACCTTAAAATAATATAAAGTTCAGCCATTTATTGATGAAAATAACCTCTTATAGAGGTGCCTCCCAAGAATCACGTGCAGCCCCAGAAAGCTCTGAGAGACTATTAAGCATAGATTTAATAGCTCAGCCCACAGGGGATGCCATTTCTATGCTCACCACCCTATTGATTATCCTCTGAGAGAACCCACACTTCGTGCAAACCTCCTGTGGACTGCTTCCACATTGTCCCACCCTAAAAACTCAGATGCTCTCATAACGTGGTCAAAACAGTCATTATTTGCCACATTCCAATTATAAGTCAGTACTAGACAATGTGGAAGCAAGAACAAACAAACGACCCATGCATAGTCCCAGAGCCTCAGTAATGGAGCCAAAGGCAAACTGGAATGGAATCTAATCCACTTCCAGCTCTAACGGGATGCACAGTTTGGGGCAAAGCAATTACCACTCTGAGCTTTAGCATTCATTTATCAAAAGGATAAAACCTACCTCACATAAAAGAGATCATGTATATAAAGCACATTGCCTTACGAACAATATGTAGGCAGTGTATCAGTGTCAGAAGTTACCAATTTGTCCCATCCTTATTTATACCTTTATTATTTATACCCTTATTTATATCCTTATTTATACCCTTATTATTTATACCCTTAGTATAAATATTCTAATGGTCAGCCCTACCCCTAAGCCTCAGCCTATATGCCCCAGGGCCATCATGGCTGGAAGTCCAGCCCTTTCCAATAATTCTTTCTCTATTTATTCCCTTAAAGTTTTGATGACGGTGGGGATGATGGAATTCCTGGCAGCCCTGGTGCACAGAACTTCGGACAGGGCTAGAATTCCAGCCCTCTTGTCTGAAGTTTCATGTTCCTGGGCTGCAGCACAACAAAGCTTTCCCTGTCTATAAGTCTCCATGCATCTTTGCCTCACGCCTTTCATGACCAAGTTCCCATGTAGACCTATGGCAACTATAGTGCCATGGATTCCTCTTTCCTTGGGCACTTGGACACTTGACTTGCAGAGAAAATGCAAGTAGCCTAACCCTCACTCACTCTGAACCTGACATCTGGGACCATGCGTAGGTCATTTATTCATTCTTACTTCTACAGTATTTAGTATTGGTCTATTTCTGTGCTACACCCAAGTTCTATAATTTCTCTCATGGATTCCTTATCTCTCATGAAGATATTTTCAAGTGGGAATAGTTGCTCAAATTGAGTTTCTTTGAGGGGTAAGTACTGGAAACTCCTATTCCACTGTCTTGTTGACATTTCTCCCCTTGCTTGGACTTTGATATCATTAAACCTGTCTGCTAATTTGGGGAGAATTGACAACCTTACTGTGCTGAGACTTCTAACTTGTGAACAAGGTATGTCTCTCCAGTTTTTTACATTTCTTTGATTTCTTTCTTCAATGTTTTATAGTTTATAGCATATAAGTCTCACACATTTTTGTCAGATTAACACATACTTCATTTTTTGAGTGATTATAGATGATATTCTGTTTTTAATTTCAGTATCCATGTGTCCATGGT
Organism: Enhydra lutris kenyoni; assembly: GCF_002288905.1. Lineage (NCBI taxonomy): Eukaryota > Metazoa > Chordata > Mammalia > Carnivora > Mustelidae > Enhydra > Enhydra lutris. The sequence goes on along the minus strand of NW_019154146.1, from coordinate 13,326,897 downwards.
AAGTATATGGAAATACAACTGATTTTGTGTGTGTGTCTGTTTACTCTAAGTTCTGTGATTTTGCTGAACTCTCTTACTAGTTTCAAGAGACTTCTGTTTGCTTTTCTGGATTTTTTTTTTCTTTTTTTAAGATTTCTTGGGACTTTCAACATAGACAATGGTAGCATCTGCAAAAAGGGGAAGTTGTATTCTTTTTTCCTTTTGTGATCTCTATGACTTTTTATTTCATTCTCTTGTCTTATTGCACAGGCTATAACTTTCAACGTTATGATGAATAAGAGTGGTGAGAGTGAACATCTTTGTCTTTTTTTTCCCAGTCTTGGAGGGAAAGGATTCAGTGGTTCACCATTAAGTATAATGTTAGCTATAGGTTTTTGGTAGATATGATTTATCAAGTTATGCTATATCAATTAATATAATCATGTGATTCTTCTTCTTTAGCTTGTTGATATGGTAGATTTGTTGACTGATTTTAAATAATGAATTAGCCTTGCATCCCTAGAATAAACTCCACTTGGTCATGGCACATATTTCTTTTTATATATTGCCGAACTTTATTGCTTTAAGAATTTTCAGATCTATATTTATCAGGGACATTGGTCTGGTTTTTTTCTCCTAACTTTACCTGGTTTTAGTATCAGTATAATAGTTTCAGAAAGCAATCTGTCCCCTCCAACCTTTGGCCCTCTCTGCCAAATTTCTATTTTTACAGTCCCACAGGCTCTGCCAATCATCTTGCTCTTTAGTCCAGTCTCATTGGGTAGTCCCACAATCCATAACTAGGTGGATGGATTATCTTAACCCTAGCTGTAGACTAGTTCTTTTTCATGTCTCTTTAAGTTCTATTCAATTAGATAGTTTTAGATTCCCTAAAGTTTTTCTTCCCAGAATAGAGAAACTCCAACAAAAGTAACGGAGTCTCATTTCTAACATAGCAGAATACCAGGTCATTAATATATACATATACACATGGATATAAATGCATGGGCATAATACAGGTTCAATAAAAGAAGTTAATATTTATTTTGATTACTTTTCTACAGAAAGCTAAATAGCTTATTTCATTAATACATCTTGTGTTTTTCTGACTTAATGTTGCCCCTTTGTGTCTCAGACTAACATTCCTAGTTCCTCTCTTCCTCTTGCTCCATCTGTATCTCAAAATCCAACTCAAACCTCACCTCCCCAATGAAGCCCTCCCTGACCATTCCAGCACACAGTTCTCTCTTCTTCATCTACACTTTTTATAATTATTGTCTAGGATACACATCTGTCAATGAATTTATTCTTCTCCAGGACTTATTAAAGTTATTATTAAATAAATAAATAAACTAGCAAATAAACAAATTATTAATTAAATAAAAAGGACTTATTAAAATTTAAAAAAAAAACCTATCTTCACTTGTATAAACCACTAGAAAATGCAGATGAATGAATTGCATTTGAGTCTGGGAAGGCCTGATGACCTACTAGTAAGTATTCATCAGCTATTTCCATTTCTAGGAAAATTGAATAAATGTACTTTTTCTTATTTTTCCAGTTAAATACAACTAATATTGAAAACAGAAAAGCAATAGAGAAAGTTAATAAAATTAAAAGATATCTGTGAGCTGGAGGAGTCAAGATGGCGGAGAAGTAGCAGGCTGAGACTACTTCAGGTAGCAGGAGATCAGCTAGAGAGCTTATCTAAAGATTGCAAACACCTAAAAATCCAACGGGAGATCAAAGAGAAGAAGAACAGCAATTCTAGAAACAGAAAATCAGCCACTTTCTGAAAGGTAGGACTGGCGGAGAAGTGAATCCAAAGCGACAGGAAGATAGACCGCGAGGGGAGGGGCCGGCTCCTGGCAAGCGGCAGAGCAACGGAGCACAAAATCGGGACTTTTAAAAGTCTGTTCCGCTGAGGGACATCGCTCCAGAGGCTT